>NC_141326.1:28764956-29069956 GCF_037954235.1 Aulostomus chinensis | reverse complement strand
TCACCTGACCTACATACTTTTGTCTCCTCAAAAAAAAAAGTGTCACATTGACGCAGTTAGAACACTCTGCTGATCTGATCCTGCGCCCCCCCCCCCCCTCAATGTGTCCTATACGTTTAACATCAACACGTCACCTGGCGGATTGGACTCAAAGCGTTCTTAGAAAGATGACACTGCCATTCTGGTTTGTTTTTTTAAGGTTCTGGTCTCTCAGGATTCCGCCAGCCGCGGTTTGACCCACTTCTCTAGTCTCCCTGAATCTGCTGCGTCTGGGGCTTCTTTCTTGCTGCGCAATTTCTCGGGGTAGACCCCCCCCCCCCCCACACACACACACACACACACAGGTGGTGGTTCGATTCCCAAAGGGGGGCAGATCAGATGTTTGTCAGTGACGCACTTTGCCTCCCAACCGTGGTGATTTTTTTTTTTATGAATGAGTTTGTTAATTGATGTCCAGTGGGGGGGGGGGGGGGGGTGCGTGACGCAAAGGTGGGACGCCAGGAGGAATGACTCATGTGCATTTTTTTTGGGGGGGGGGTAGCGGTTCTGCTGGAGTATGCGGAGGAATACCGGTGCACGCCGATGAGTCATGCGCTCGTTCACCGCCTCGTCATGGTGGATTGTGACCTCCACCCCCCTCCCTCGCTCAGCATCTTGTCACATTCTGCTTCCTTATGAACAAAATATGAATATTAATATTTCAAGCTCGTGCTGCAGCAGCACATTAGTTTCAGTGTCGTTCCTGAGGGTTCACGTCGGGGTGACGTCAGCCTTGCCGCGCCACTCCTTGAAACTCGCCACTTGTCTGACAAGTCTGCCAGCACCGTTGAAGCAACGTCAGGAGGTTGTCGGGGTGGGGGGTGGGTGAAAGGGTTACGTGTACTCTAGCTCGAGGTGGTGCCCCCCTCAGCTGGTTGGACCGGACCTGCAGGTCCGTCCAGTTTGGAGGATGGCGTGATTTCTCCTTCCCACGTGTGCTTGTGCCGGGAGGCCTATTCCTGTTTCCACCTGCTCCCCCCGAATGGAAGCAGTTCCGTCGGTTCGGTTCGGTTCTGGTGCTCTAAGAGCGACAGACAGAACTCCCGCAGGTTCTATTCTGCACCAGAACAGTAGAAACTAACGCTTCGTTTCTGAGAGATTCAAATAAATAAAATAAACCACGTGACTCCTGACTTCAGTCTCCCAGTGCCCCCCCCCCCCCCCGTCGGCGCAAAAATTCTATGCATTTGTTAAATTTTTGTCATTATTTAAATATATTATTCAAATTGTTCCACCAACAGGAACCCCCCCCCCCCCCCCCCCCCGTCCGTGACCTGCAACCCTCAAACTCAGGCTTGAGTTTTGTTTTCTTTCTTTCTTCTTTTTCAACACTTTTCCTGCAACCCCACGTGGCAGGTGTGTCACCACGGGAGGTCAACCGTTGGTTACCGGTCGAACAGGTTTGCGTGCAGGTGCGCGAGGCGGATAGAGGTTCAACGGTGAAACCGAACCAGAGGAGAGCAGACCAGGGGTTGACATGTTTGAGGAAACTTCCAGAAAATGTCCTCACACCCTTGTTTGTCGGGAGGAGAACAGAGAACAGGCCAGAGGTGCAGGTTCTATAATAACCCTCACTCTGTTCTGCTCTGTTCTCCTCTGCTGCTCTTGCCAGTGCCCGGTCTTCCCCTCGGTGCATGCGACCCCTAGTGGTAGAGGAGCAGTAGTGCAGCGTGAGTCAAGGCGGCTTCCCCAGCATCTCTTCTGCACCGTGCATCCACAAATACCCCCCACCCCCCTCATCGTCTCCATGCAGCATCGTCCTCCTCCCTCCTGAGCGCAGGGAGGGTTTTTTCTCTCCAACAGCACTCGATTGTTTGATTCCTGTCTGAAAGGTTCTGGAGTTTCAGTGAAAGGTGGATGAACTGGAGGAAAGAGGAGTCTTTCGTCACGAGCAGGAGTCTGCCGTCTTATTAACATTAAAAGATTATTGTTGTTTTCTTTGGTTTCAGTGCTGCTTGTCCTCCTGGTGCAGCAGCAGCAGCTTCTCACGGTGATGCGAAGGACGGCGCCCTCCTCCGCTCGTAGCCCCCAGCAGCCCTGTTATATAAGGGAGCCTGTCTCTTCTCTTGCGTGTGTAAACCTCCTTTTTATAGGGAAGTAAATTAGACCAAAGGGAGCTTTTTGCAAGGGGGGGGGGGGGGTGACGTAGACATGCCCCCCCGTCCCCCTCCCTTTTGACATTAGAGTTTATTGAGAAAATGGTCCTATTATGTAAGACGGATGCAGCCATTCATCAGTACGGCACCAGAGTGACAAAGACGGGGGTCAGCACTTACGCAAGAACTGACTTTGCTTTGGTTGCAGGAATCAACTGTGTGTGTGTGTGAGTGTGTGTGTGTGTTGGTTTATTAGAGCAAACCATCAGGCTTGTGGGGTGAATTAATTATCACGGCAGGTTTTTGTGAATAGATGTTTCGCTCCATTCATGTTAAAGAGAATGTACATATGTGAATGAAACGTATTCTGGTGTATGTTTGGACTGAGGCAGGGTCTCCACGCCTTCATCCTTGTGAATGTGCCTCCCCCAGTGCTTTGTGAGACAGAGAGGGAGAGAGAGAGAGTGTGTGTGTGCGTGTTGGACGAGGGGGCGGCAGAGAGAGAGAGAAAACACTGCCGTTCATGTGATGAACACGCTCTGTGACACGTGCCAGAGTCGGGGAATGCTGGGTAAAAAAACAAATAAGCTGTATCTTCCTCACCCCCCCCCCGCACACACTCATTTTCTCTGTAACTCCATCTCACCCAACTCTGAATCAGCCAGCTGTGTGTGTGTGTGTGTGTGTGTGTGTGTTTCTGCAGGCCCATTGTTCTTTATAGCTACAGTATCGTCTTTCTCCGTCGTTCTCATCTCCATTTTCATTTTTATCACATTATCTCTCGGTGTGCTTTCTCGCCGCTTTAGCAAACTCACGCTAACTCATTTTTTCCCCCGTTCCATTTGTATTTCATCTGAAACACAACAGCTGCTTCCTTCTAGAGATCTTATTTCAGAGCTTCCTGGTCAGTGTCTACAGGTAGAACCCCCACGCCCCCCAATTTATTAGTTATTTATCCAAAAAAGGTAAAACGGCGAGCAGGAGTAGAGTCACACACGCTGAAATCTGCTCTTCTCTGCACAGCACGCCGTGTTCTACATTGTCAGCTTACATCACAAGTCTTGTGTCTTTTATTCAGTTAAATATGCATTCTAGTTGGGCAGGTAACTCACGTGTTTAGGTTTTTGTACCAACTCCTAACAGTTTTGTGAAAGTTTCTCAATCAGTTTATTTTTACTCCCTTTTTCTTCCCAAGCAAATGTTCGTTGATGGCTGAGTCTTTCGTGTGAGCATGGAAGTTGTTGCTGCTGCTGCTGCGAGTTTGGTAGGCGGAGCTCGTTTTTTCTTCCAGGCTTGTTGTTTTAAACATGAATTTTTGCGAGTTCAGCCGACCTCAGAGGTGGGCGCCAGCGCCGTAGCAGCCTCAAACACAACAGACTGGACCACCAACATAATGGCAGCGGCGCTGCCTCCCTCCGCCGGTTTCGTCAGCAGGCTCCGGCAGAACAATGGATGTTGAGGTCATGTTGGGCTTCAGGTTGTTATCTAACCTCTGTGCAAACGAGGACGCACTTCGTCCTGGAAGCTGGTCTGAAGAACACGAGAGGCGTGTTTAGTCAAATTAAGTTTGATCATTAAGAAGGCGACAACTCCACCAGGCAAGCGTGTGCGTGCCAGCAGCCAGGCTCATTTCTTAAGTGTAAACGACACCGAGAGTCATGGTGGTTGGAGGCTGGCGTCGCTCCTCGCTCCCGTCTCTAAATGTGTGTCTTCACAGGGACAATTTCTTGAGCTGCTCCACATCTTAAAGTCGTAACCCGGCACCAGAGCCCTGATGTTTGGTGTGGGTGCATGCAAGTTGTCGTTAATACCAACTAGAGCCTCAGCAGGTTCTCTCACTGGTGCTAATGGGTGAGTCTTGATGCTGCAGGACTGGAGTGAGACCCAGGCCACTGTAGCAGCAGCTGGCGGCTCACAGTCGAAGAGTTTCACTCAATAATCACCTTGTCTCAGCCCAAGTAAAGTCAACTATTGATTTTGAAACAACGCATGTGACTGGAGGAGGGAGGGGGACGGGGCTATTTTTGCTCTGGACCCAAATATAGATGCTGGTTCTATCTTGGGCACCTCTGAAGTACATCTTCTCTCTCTTTTCCTCTCTCACCCTTCCTCCCCTCCTCTTTCTATCTCTTCCAACCCAATCAAATTTATTTTTGTCGACTTTTATGTTACCCATGTGACTTTCTCCCCTGCTATTTAAAGCAGTGTGTGTGTGTGTGTCTGGATGTGGATGGTGGGCTGATGTAGAAGGGGGGGGTGGGGGGTCTTTGGATCTTCTGCTGCATCCCTCCCTCCTCTCCTCTTCTCTTGCTCTCTCTCTGAGGTGGGAGGGGCTGCTCGTTGATAGGCGAGTTTGGGGTGCGACAGATTACATAACAGTACGTAACAAGAGTGGGGCATACAAGGACCGCAGTCTCTCCTCACTGAGAATCTTAATTGGGGATTTGGTGGTTGTGTGTGTGTGTGTGGGGGGGGGGGGGGGGGGTTGCACCCGTTTTAGTTCTGTCTCACTCTCTGCATAGGAAAGTTAAATCTTCCAAAGGGGAAAAATCCTCGTCTACTGAGTGAGTAAAGATCTGGTGCAGCTGGGTGAGCTCAGCGTGACCCTGACGGGGAGTAATTACAAGTCAGCATCAGAAACTCGAGACACGAGCAAAGATTCTCGGTTTCTTTTGTCTTTTTCAGAAATGTTGCTTTGCCTCTCGTGCATGTAAATCAAACACCCCCCCCCCCCAGCTACTTCTGTGCCTCCCCTCTTTTCCCTCTGCTCATCAGATCTTGTGTGTTTTTTTTTGTTGTTTTTTTTTTTTTTTCCCAGCTTGCAGTGCTCATGCTTGCATCAGGGCTGAGGATGCAGCAGCCCGGTCGCCGTGGTGATAGTGGGGGATCTTGTTGGTATTCAGGTGCTACGGCGGGCAGGCAGGCAGGCAGGCAGGCAGCTCCCAGACGAGGCAGTGCAGGCGCGCTGCTATTTTTACTCCTCCTGCTGCTTTTTTTAGACCCTCGGAATAGTGAACAGGCAGCAGCAGGGGCTGCTCCACTGCTGAGGAGGGAGGGAGGGAGACAAAAGGCTGGGGGATGTCAATACCTCTGGACGTGATGTGCAGCACTAAGCGCAGCAGAGCTGCGGTGCAAACGCGCCCCCGTCAGGGCGCTTCCATGGCAGCACGGCGGAGCGTTTTTTTTCTCGGAGGCACAGGAAAGGAGGAAAGCGCCAGCACTGGGAATGAATGAGAGGCAGCGTTGCACACACACTCTTCAGTGGCAAGTGCAGATGTTGCTGCATCCACACCTGTGTTGCCCCCCATCAACACACACCCTCACCCTTTGTTGTCAGTGTGTGTGTGTCCTGAGCATCGGTGGGGCGCGCTTGCTGGCATTGACCCTTTCTGTGCTGCTTCGGCCATGTGAGGGGCACAAAGTCTTACTGGGGGCAAACGAGTGTGTGGTAGAGTTGATGGGTGCAGTATTTCTTTATTTTGTTGCTTGCAGTGTCCACTGTTGGCTCAGGGCTCATCAATCGGTCATAATCCCTCTTTGTGTCTGTTTTTTGTTTCCTTTTCGGCGCCGAATCATCTTTTTCACTGTTAACCTATGATATCATCAACTACAGGGTTTTTCACGTCGGAACATTTAGTCCCTTTAGTTGACGCACGAATGAGAACTGACAACAACTCGGAAGCAGAAAGTCAATGTCTTAACTGTACGAGACCCCGGCTCCACACCAACGTGCCCATACTTCCCTCTCACTCACTCCCCAGACAACGTTTATTGAGAAAATGGTACTGTTACATAATGGGTGGGAGGAGTGTTGTCATTCATAAGTATAGCGCGAGGATTCGGGGATGGTAGGGAGGGGGCATTAAGCCTGGGGAGGCTGCTGGGTAGACAAATGCAAAGTGGGAAAATCAGAATCCAAAGTGCTGTTTTCTGCTTTCTGTAAGTGGAAATGAGTTCCGCTGCGTTCCTCTGGTGATCGTATCCTCGCTCGCCGTCTGGAACGTCTCTACTCTCTGACTTTGCAAGTTTCTCCTGCTTGCCCACCTTTTTGTTCTAACATTGTGCAACTCGTAACCTCCTCTTAGCAGATTCCCTGTGTGCAAATGAATCACACCCCGTTCACGACTGAGGTTCTCCATGGCTCGGTGAGGATAACAGCGTTCTCCTCTCAGTTCTGTTAGGTCCTGAGATGATAATCATCCACTCCGTCACTTCAGTTTGTTGCTTTTTTTTTAATAGATAATCAAGAATTTGATCTCTTCTTTTCTTCTCAGAACTGAGAGACTAATAGGTGGAATGGTGGAAGGGAATGCTGCTGCTTATTGTGGTGTCCTTTTTATAGGCATAGCATGCATAGCTGTCACATCTGGAGAAGAACTAGGTGTCCCTAAGTGCCACGTTCGAAGTTTCAATGGCGCTGTTGTTTGTGCGTTTCGGTCCGTAAGACATTCTTCCACGCGGGTGCAGTCGTCTGAGTGAAACTGTCTTTCTGGAGGGCTTATTTTTCGTCACAGGTGACTGGAATCTGGTCTGCGCCCTCAAGCTCCTTCACATTCTTCTCTTTTTTTTTTTGCTCTATGTTTCAGCTGACGTCATCTCTTGCTTGACGGTATCATAGCTAATGACTTCTATGAATCTTATCAGTTGCGTCTCCTTCTCAAGAGGCTCTTTGTGTTGTCAGCACGCAACCTTGATTTATTTGTTCATTTTTCGTATGAGGATGTTGTACTGCTGCCCCGTGTGTTTGTGATACTCTTCCAATGCTCATTAGCCCCTAAACATGTATGGAAATGATCTGGAGTCGCTAGTTGGGAGGCTTTCATCCAGCGTGGGTGTAATATTGTGTTTGGGTTTGATAAATATGAATGCAAAATGAGTGATTTTTCTGGAGTCTATCAGGCAGGCTCATTCAGTGTTGCGGTGGTTGTTGTCTTCCCCCTCTCTCAGCCATTTTACTTTGCAGTGAATTTCGCCTCTCCCTGCCTCCCTTTGCCCCCACCTGCATCTGCAGCGAGAGCCTGACTTGGTACAGCCCGCGCCCATTGAGGCTTTTCTGCCATGGATTGTTTCATTCTTAACACGGGGGAGGTTTAAAAATAACCAGGGATTCTGCTCTCTTTTCACTTTTGACTTTGTGCTACTCTCTTGCACTCCTCATTCACTCACCCCCCTCCTCCCCCCCTCCTTCACCGCCATCTCTATTCTGTCTATTTCTCCTTCACACATTCGTTCTCTTGCTTCGCTCCAGTTCTATTTTTAGCCGCCCCCAGGATCCCTCCTCACCCCCCCATCCTCCCTACCCCACTTCACCCTCCTCCCCTCTCCTGCTCCATGTTCGTCATCACTCCCTCCCCTCCGTATCCCCTCTCTCATCTTGTCTCTTCTCCAGCTCTATGCCAGAGAATGTCCTCTACCTCTATTAATCTTTCATCAAGCTTTGCTGATAATGTATTCAGGAGTATGTGTGGATATTTTTGTGTATCCCAGTCCCCTCTCGCTACCAAGCTTTTTTGTTGTGTGTGTGTGTGCATCCGTTTTGTATCCCTCCCTTTCTCCTCCTTCCCATCCTCCCATCAGTCAAGCAGGCTGGGGTTGATGGGCAGCGAAGGTTTAAAAATAGCCCTGCCTGCTTGACAAGGTGAGGAGAACTCTGAGCACGAGGAACATCAGCTCCTCTCTGGCTTCATCTCCTCCTTGTTGTCCTGCAAAACTCTCCTCCTCCATCTTTCCTCTGCATTTTCTGAACTACAAATCCACCACAAGCTTAATTTGCATAAAGAAACCCAGTCTGGAGTATCGTTTTTACATAGCTGCACCCAATCAGGTGTCGGTGAGTCGAGGGTTCCTGAGTCCCCCCCCCCATCCTCGGTTCCTCGTTAATCTGAACCGTCTAATCTCTGCTTGTATACACTCAGGTCCTTCTGTGTTCAGACTGAAGTATCTCAAACTTTTTCTTCTACTTCAGCTATCGGTGTTCTAGATGCACCGTCTTTGCTTGTGTAAGATGCAGCTGTCCTCCCAAACTGTACACTC
Organism: Aulostomus chinensis; assembly: GCF_037954235.1. Lineage (NCBI taxonomy): Eukaryota > Metazoa > Chordata > Actinopteri > Syngnathiformes > Aulostomidae > Aulostomus > Aulostomus chinensis. Next base: position 29,061,788 of record NC_141326.1, on the reverse strand, counting down.
GTGTGTGTGTGTGTGTGTGTGTGCGCAAGTATATACGTGTGTGCGCACTTGAGATTAAACGGCCAGTAACAGTCATTAATTGATGGAAAGGTTGTCCCTGTAGAGTTTAGATCAGGGGTTTCATGAATTTCCGGGTGAATCCCTGTGCCGGGTGCGTCCTCCCATGGACGGCCCTGTAGGTTTGTCTCGTGTGTCACCTGTGAGGGAGCGAGCTGTCGATGACAGCTGGGAGCGGCGAAACCTGATGTGAAGTTGTGCAACAGGGTTCTGAACAAAGGCAATCAGAATCATCCTGAGTTGCAAAGATAACACCGACATTGCTGGAGGTTCTGTTGTGCCAGAGAAGTGAGTCAGTCAGGAACGACCTGCTCCCGCCGCCACCGCCACCGCCACCGCCACCGGAACGTGACTGCGTGGTCTTTTTGCAGGGTCATAGAAAGTTTATGAAGCATCATCTCCTTTCAATGCAATTATCTGTTCGGGGAAATATTTTCAGTATTTTTTTTTCCTGCTTTTAGAGTCTTAAAGGAACATGCGCTCACTGAAAAGCGCCTCAAAGTGTGATTTCAGGAGAGATACTGACCTCTTCTTCACTGTCTTGTCTCTCAACAGTTGTGACGGGAGCCACGGATGGAATCGGGAAATCCTATGCGGAGGAGGTGAGGCTCCTGAACCTTTTTTTTTAAGATATATATTTATTTCATTTCTTTCATGGAAAAGCTGTGACTCATATATACACACAGTGTTCACTCATAGGCCACAGTAGGGGAGAGCTCTTACAGGCCTATTAGCGGGAGTCCTCACACACACATGCACACTTCAGCGCAGCCTTGCCAACAGGAGCTCATATAGCCGTAACAAGCACATGTTGAATAGGGGCTACCCTGTCACGTGTTGGCTGTATAACGCCGTTGTGGAGGCCCTTTGACTCACGCCGCGGCTGCCGGTGCTGCAGTGGGCTGAGCCACTTGTCACGCAAGGATTAACCGATACTAGGCACATGTTTTAATCTTGACAGCTACACGCTACTCCGTTTGCTCTAAAGCTCACAGACAAGATGAGATTGCGATGCACAACAGCTAAACAAGTGAGACCAAAGAGCAACCTGGAGAAAGTTGAGCTCTGGTGGTGCATCCAGTCGAAGCTGCACGGGCGCTGGCTGCTCAGATGTGGGTGTGGGTGTTTACGCAGCCCGCTAAGAGATGAGCCATCGAACGACTGCACGACTCCACGATGGATTGTAGATGAGCCATGTCTACATTTGCTTCTCTCGAATAAAAAGTCCTTTATCAGGATGTTTTCGGCCTGTGAGAAGTTACCCTGCCAGGGCAGCGAGCAAAGAGTTCATATTTCTTTGAGTAGAATTATTTTGTCTTTGGTATAAAATGCATTCTACAGGCAAAGTAAAAGATTTCCTCACTGCAGTCTGTCATTTCCAGCGTTGCGTATCATGACACCCGGCATGGAATGCGAGAATCCTTCATGACACGCGTGTTATAGTTGGAGATCCTCAATAGTCAATCCCACGCTAACCTGATGTTTCCCCTCCAGCTGGCTCGTCGAGGATTCGCAATGATGTTGATCAGTCGCTCCCAGGACAAGCTTGATGACGTGGCCAGGTCACTTGGTAGGTGTGTGTGTGTGTGTGTGTGTGTGCGCGCGTCTCCACAACATGACGGACAGCTGTTCGGGGTTGAGAGCACAGCGAGTGGGCTGATGAGGGTGTGTATGGGCGGGCAGTGGCGTCCCAGGCATTGATAAAAGGCCATTTTCTCATCAAGAGGCGTCGCCAGCACGCCAGAGTAGAAGAGAAGGAGGAAAATGGAGACTTCACCTGGTTATGATGCACGCTTTCGCTCCCAAAACTAGGGTCTGGAGCACTGCTGCTTTCATTGCACCGGTCATATAGAGGGTTTTTTTTTTATGTCTCCGTCCTCCATTCTTTTATGCAACCTGTGTTGTTTTGACGTTCTCACTGTCCGTCTGAGGATTCGATCAAATATGTGGCGTGATGTAAGAACTTGAGCACTGACCTGTTCCCGGGCAGGCTGAGAAACTCATCAGGCTTCATTCAAGTCCTGATTCATGTGCTTTGAATGAAAGAAACAAAAGTTTTTCCTCCCTCTTCCTGGCTTGTCTTCAGATTCTGACAGGGACTGAATCTCTGACATCTCCCACAGCGAAGTTTCCCCTGTCGTGCTTAAAGTCTACAGAGGGGGCTGATGGGTAGTCACGAGTGGGGGACGGCGTGCCAAACTATGGCGCTCCTCCCTCACAGTTAGTCTGACAAATCCACCCTGCTTAGCAAGTAACCGGGCAACACACCCTGTCCCACCTATAATTTGATTGCCGCAAATGTTTCTGCTCTGTCTTTCACAGCTGCCTCGTTTAGCGCTCGTGATCGCACCTTCCCAGCAGCCCCAAATTTACTCCTCCAATCTGGCAAACGCAGCCCTGATGTCTCTGCTGCTTTTATCGTGTTCTCTGACATCATCTCTCTGGTTTTAAAACTAATTTCATAGCTAGATATAGATTTCTCCAGCTCGTCATTTATTGCTCTGCACCCCACCGCCTCACGTCTCTCCAAGGTCCCCCCTCTTTTATCTTGGAGCATCTCAACTGACTGACTGACACAGTACCGTGGCACAACCCAGGAATTTTCCTCTTATAACTCCTTCCACCACCTATCAGCTGAACGAGTCTTTGGACAATAAATTCTAATTGCAGCAGGCACGTCAAACATGACGAGAGAGAGAGAGAGAGGAGGGAGGGAGGGAGGGAGGGGAGCAGAAGCGCTGGCTGGTTTGTTGGTGCACAGTGCCCTCTTCTGTTTGAATCTGGCGCTGGTTCTGTGCTCCCTCCTTGAATAGAGCCGGGGGATTGCTCTGTTTTTGGGCCTTGTAATGAGCTTTTGAACAAACACTGACTGACCTGTGACACGCGGATGCACTGTGGTGAGTCACGGCCTCGCTGGGATCTCGTACCTTAAACATTCACCGTCACGATTCAGGTTTCACACCAACTCTGCATTTGAACTTTGATTTCCTTCAAATATTTGACACTTTCTTCTTTCTCTCTCTACAGAGGAGCATTTTCATGTGGAGACCAAGACCATCGCTGTCGACTTTGGTAAGGCAGACATCTACCACAAGATCGAGGCGGGGCTGGCTGGGATGGAGATTGGTGTTCTAGGTAAGTGCTGTCTGCTGAATACAGACTAAAATAAGCCATAAAATATATTGTGACAGCAGCAGAAGATTCCATCTCCAGAGCGTTTTCAAAATCTGACATGACTTCTGGGATTGAGCAGAGTTGCAGCCACTTTGGCAGACTTCTTGTAGGAAGCAGGCTGATGATGAAGCCTGCAGGATGTTTCCTGTGTGTCGCAGCTATGAATCCCACAGCATCTCTGGATGGTGGGGCAGCGTTCAAGGACGACTCCCTGAGTCGCTCCTTCACAGCCCAACAGGCTAAACTGTGCCAAGTTTGACGACACCAAACTTGAAAAAGCTTGACCCGATCTCCCAAAGAATCCTTCTTAAGTGCGTGATCTGATCCACTTTACCGCTTTTGCAGTCTGTCAGGTGAAGTTTTCATGGTTTGTAACTTGTCATTGTGAGTGCGTTCTCCTGAGAGCAGTGGATGAATTATTTCTCTTCTCTTTGCATGTCACATGCTTCCTACCTCTGAAAAATAAGCCTCGTTTCCAGAATATTATTCTTGATACCAACATGTTAACTTGCTAAAGCCCCCCCCCCCTTTTTTTCTCGACTGCACATTTAAGGAACTCTTTGTCCTTTTTTATGATGCCAGTTGCAAGGTGTGGCTGTGTCTAGAAGAGCTGCCTGCTGCTGTCTTGTTCGCTTTTGCTGCCACCTTGTGGTAGCAGTTTACTTTAGTTGGTGATTGCCAATGATGCTTTTCAAAAATGGTAAAGGAAAAAAAACCTTTTTTTTCCCCCCTCTCTCATTGTCCTCCACAGTCAACAATGTTGGTGTGTCCTACCCCTACCCTGAGTACTACCTCCACATTCCTGATCTGGACAATGTGAGTTTGTCCTGTTTTTCTTCTTTATTTGGGAATTCCCTGCTGTTTGGTTTTGTACTGGGAAAAGTAGAACCTCAGAACAAGAGAGCTGACTGTTACGAGCGAGTGGAAAGAGCTAAATCTTTCTTTGTCTCAGGCTCGGTGGTGTCTGTCCTGCACGTTCCTGTCGTCCGTTCCCTGCTATGTCTCTTTACTCCTCAAACACAGTCCAGTGCCTGACGGTGTGTCTGACTGGTGTTTTCTGTGTTTCAGTTCATCACAAACATGATCAACGTCAACATGACCTCAGTGTGCCAGGTACGAGGCTTCTGTTCACGCCCCCAACGTTTCAGATGCTCCAAGCTCAGCGATTTCGAACCACATGTTCACTTTCAATCAGACCTGTGTGTGTGTGTGTGTGTGTGTGTGTGTTAAAGTTGATCCACGGGTATCACTTTCCTCCTTGCTGTTCCCCCGTTTGTTCTCCTGCTCCTCTGTTTCTACCACGGTACCTGCAGTGTCTCAGTTGTTCCCAAAGCAACGGTGGACTACACCAACGCTGTCTGTACTCGCCACCCACGCATCTCTCTCTCTCTCTCTCTTTTTGTCAGTCTCTGCTTGTCTCTCTCCCTCAGTCCTAGTCTTCTTTAAACTCCCTTCTTTGCCCCTTGTCCTCCTTCGTGAGAGTTGTCGGTTTTAGTTTTTTTTTTCTAAACTGAGCGTTGTGTTGTTGTTGTTCTAGATGACCCGTCTGGTGCTGCCCAGAATGGCTCAGAGGTGAGTTGAACGACAGGCTTCCATGTTTTGCGACGTGACTGCAGACAAATGTCACTGAGTTTCAGTCTGTGGCCCCCAAACACCAGCGTGAACTAACTTTGGTTACTGGAAACCGTCACCGTCAGGTTCTGCTTTACAAAGGTGACTCGTTTCCATCGAGAGGTGCAAGAAATCTTCACGAAGCCTTTTCCATCACTGCATCTCTTTCCCTCTCCTCCTTTGTTCGCAATGCTGACAAGCTTTCAATTCACACAAAGTGCTCTTCCCACCTGATTGGCTGCGCTGTTCCCATGTGACTCCAGCGGGCCAATAGCAGCTCAGGCACATTTGGTGCCGTGTGAGGCTGGAGCGTCTCTCGACTACATCACTGCAGCAACAGGCTGCCATGGCAACGCACACTGCCACTGTTTTCGTGTGTGTTTGGAGCAGTACTCTGTGTGTATTTGTGCTGCGTGTGTATGGATGCAGGGTTCCCACACAGACCTGGACAACTGTTTGTGGATTTTAATCCAAAATGAGTTTTAAAAGCTGAACTCATCGCTCTGCCTGGAGTCACTCTTTCATATCTTGAGGAAAAATCCTGATGTCATGGCAGCAGCATGTCACCATCTTCACATAATTGAAACCATTTTAGCTCTTGAATGCTTGCAGTTCAACTCCCTGTGGTGACAGATGCGTCCCTGAATGATCTCTCTGCCTCACAGACAACAGATCAAAGTTGCTCTGCCTAAATCCACCCCGTTTCTTTCCCAGGTCCAAAGGTGTGATCCTCAACATCTCCTCCGCCAGCGGCATGTACCCTCTTCCTCTGCTCACCATCTACTCTGCCACTAAGGTACGTACGATGCCTGCACCAGCTTATAAACCAGCAAAGATGTTTGAGACCGGGGTGCCTCATCTTTCTGTCTCTGGTTGCAGGCCTTTGTAGATTTCTTCTCTCGTGGTCTTCAGGAGGAATACAGGCGTCAGGGCATCATCATCCAGGTGAGTCTGGAGCTCTGGTGCCTTCACTTGCTCTCTACAAGGAGCCACGGTCTTCGGGATATCCTCGGATGGTCATAATTGTCTCATGTCTATTCTGGCAAACTGCTGAAACAGAGTGTGAAATAAATGGAGGTGAAGGGACGTGAGACTGTCACACTGCAGGATGACAGCATTATCTTGTTGCTTTGATTCTGTAAACTTGTCCAAATCACTTCTGCTAGTGAGGAAACGTGTAAAAATCTTAGACACAGCAACTGTGGAAGGTTTCACTGCCACAACAGTGTGCAGCAGCATTTCCACACATTGAGGTTTTTTTATTAATTGTTGTTTCTCATCTTGCCACACACACACACACACACTGAAAGTTTGACTCAAAGGCCACTTGCCAGGAGGGAAAGTGATTCCTGATCACGAGTGACGCTGCTCCTGCGGAACCATAAGGTTTTTCCTTGCAGGAGCACGTTTGATGGTGTTGCTCCTCCTCAGGCCTGGTCTGCTCTGCCTCCAGTGCCCTCTGTCTGCTCGCTCATGTGCCACCTTGTGCTCAGAGTGTGTACAGCAGTTTCACCTCAGCAAACCCTAATTTGTATTTTCACCTCAAAAAGCACCTGCCCTTCGACTACAGCAGAAATACCTGGTGTGTGTGTGTGTGTGTGTGTGTGTGTTTGTTTTCTTTATTACAAGTTCAGGCACCTGCTGCTGTTCTTGATATGTCACAGGGTTCAGTTGTGAAAGTTTTTAAATCAAAGAATGAAACATGGATTTAATGTTAACAAAATAAATGTTCCCAGCCCGAGCAGAAAGTGTAAATATCGCACAAAATTGAAAACTTTTCCTTTACATGAGTTCCCCTCTTCTCTGCAGAGCGTGCTGCCCTTCTTCGTGGCCACTAAGATGACTCGCATCAGGACGCCCACCCTGGACAAGCCCACCCCCGAGCGCTACGTAGCAGCTGAGCTCAGCACGGTGGGTCTGCAGAGCCAGACCAACGGCTACTTCCCCCACGCCGTCATGGTAAGAAGCCTTAAATATTAGACAGATAGATATCATTAACATCTATCCCACTTCTCTGATGGAGATGCAAGAATGAAATCCACATTATTTTACGATACTCGTGTAATTCTTGAAGCTCTTAAGTCTTCTGAGACGATCAGGAACGCTGAACGTGGTGTACGATTGGCTGGGTTTTTGTTGTTCTTGTTCAGTTTTATGAGATCCTACAAAAGGAAGATCTGCACATAGAGCCTTCCAAATGTCCTGTGTCACAAGATGAAGCTTGTAGGTCCTCGAGGACAGTGACTTGAATTGATCTTAACTTGTGTGTACCTTTTTTCTTTATTCCCTTCTCCCTCGCAGGGTTGGGTGACCACCAAGCTGGTTCCGACCAGCATCGTCATCTTCCTGGGCGCCAGAATGAATCGTCTGCAGCGTACCGGATATCTGCAGAGGAGGAAGCTGCGGGAGCAGAAGAACGGGACAAGTTTGAAGTCCGATTAGGGGGACTGCTGATTCCGGTCCGACCTGGTGCAGTATTTGAGGAAGAGAGATGTTTTGTATCTGCGTTACTGGGGTTCCTTGAGAATTCGCCTCTTTGCCTTTCGTAAATGTGCGCATCAGAGCCATGAGTATGACTCTGTCTGAAACAACAGCCTCCAGGAACGGCGGAGGAAGGCAGGAGCCAAAACCATGAAACGCTGCGCTCTGCAAAGGAAATGGTCACTGACACTGATGGTGGATATCATGTAGCCGAAAAAATAGAGTGATTTGTTTACCCTGCTGTTATAAGCAGTGGAAAATGGTGGTGGGCATCTTTTTTTAATATATATATATATATATAATAAAATTATTTATTTTATATTTGTATGACCACACAAGACAAACCTGTAAAAGTAGCTTTCATCCTTGTCCTGTTTACAAACCAAAGAGCCAATAAATACGGCGGCTCTGCTTTCCTGTTGCCTCTCGTCGCTGTACTGTCACATTGTATCGTCTTTCTTTTTTCTGATATTGCATGTTTGCAGTATATTTGAGATCATTTTTTGGTGGGATGCTTTTGCAGTGATTTCTCACTTTTTTTTTTTTTTTTTCCAAATTGAAGCGACTTATGAATTGTCACCTTGAACACAAGTGCCTTTTTTTTTTTCCTTTGTTTTTTTTTTTTTTAACAGACTTTAAAGCTGGAAATATTCAGGTGTATGAGCAGGTACATGTTGGTGAAACATACGGTACGAGGGTAGGTTCACCCAGTGCTACATTCACATGAATGACACGGATGATCCAAATTTCTGCCTCCTATGCTTGAATTGTAATAATTATATTGAAAAATGGACAAATTTCCCTTCTTGCCTCGCACACTGAATGTGGTGGGTTCTGACATGGTTTTACATTAACAGATGATGAAATGTGTGGAACAACTGAAGTCAAAAAGGGAAGGTTTTACATCATCTCAGGTTTCTCATTTTCACCATTTTGTATCCACTTGATGACATGGTTTGACCCGTGCCTTCGTGTGTGAACTTTTTTTTTTTTTTAGAATGTGTTGCATTGAACATTGGATTTCTACATGTAAAATCTACAGACTACTGTTTATTCTCCATACAGCTTGAATTTTCTACTGTTTTTGTTAATAAAAGCTCTGGCACACAGCACAGTATAATGTGTATTTTTTAAATTTATTTTTTTTTAGTAGGATTTTCAGTATTTCATATCACTTTGGTTGGTAAGTCTGATTCAAAAATCAACTTGATAGACTGCATTGTACTGAGTAATTCAGTCACAATTATTCACTGTAGACTTGAATAAGTTGACCGGACTTTTTGTCAAACCAATTCTATGTTTGAATTCAAGAAAAAGAAAATAATCTGAGCATTGACAAATTTAAATGTATAAAAAAGGTCGACTATTTCGAGCTGAAAAGTAGTGTACAAGAATAAAGTTGCACAAACGACATGCAAGTTGTTTGAGGTTGTACTTGTTTTGTTTACGGAGGAGAAATCGATTGCATTTTGTTTCAGAATATGAATAGAATATGACGTATATTGGATGATTTATGAAAAAAAAAAACCTCTTTAGAAGAAAAGAATAAGACTTTTGGCCAAACATTTGAACGGGTTTAAGAAAAGGGGTCGGAACTAATATTTGGTGGCCCAGTTCAGGGAGGACTCACTTCAACGTAACTCCAACTATGGCTGTCAAATCTTAGACGACATTGCTAGCAGGTTTGAAGTTATTTTACTTCTACTAGCACTGTTAATGTAGTTTTCTGGGCCTGTAGGTGGGTTCCGAGTTTCAATTTCAACATTCTTTCAACCAGAAATGAGTTCTTACGGACTTCGACGTCCTTTGTCTTTGGGAAGTTTATCCGGTTTCCTGGTAACTTTGGTTGCCTGCGCGGAGCAGCCAGGCTGCTAGCGTTGACTACAAGCTTCAGGGAATATCTGAATAATTAAGCTATGTTAACGTCAATAAAATACCTTCATTTATTGCCCGAGTAAATAAAAACCAAACTATTTACGTGCACATTCAACTCAAATGGATCGAAGAAATCAGATGACCACAGTGAACTCGACGTGCTGTTCGGTCGCTTTCCCCCCGTGAACGCCTCGGTTGGTTGGCTGCCCAACCACGGATGTTCCTGCTTGGGTCAGTTCGGTTCTCCCCGTGGTAGCAGCATCGTTTCTTGGGCTGGCTAGGAAGACCTTATTTTTGACTCAACGATATTTGTACGATTCAGGGTCATCGGTCCTCTGAGATTCTAGCTTGCGGTCAGCTGTTGATATTTACAGTTCCCGGCAGAACTTCCATGTCAGTAAGAACCCACTTGTGTCTTCCTCGGTTCGCAGATGTGATGTGATGTCGGATAAGCGCCAGCGTGCCAGAGTCCAGGGCTCCTGGGCCAAACAACTGCCAAAACCTCCTGGTCCAAAAGGTAATTGAAACCAGCATGATGTGGTTTTGTAGCTAGAAATGTGGTTAAGTACAGGAGGTTGGCACATTCAATTCTGGTGATATGAGAATGGTCAGATTTTTTGTTATTTTAGCCAGGTTGGTCCACTTGAGCTCCAAGGTCCGTTTCACAAGGGAGACCTGCTCAGGAACAGCAGCGACACATTTAAACCAACAGTGCAGCGCATCGATTTAGCAACATCAGAATAGCGAATGAAATATTTACACGCAGACAAGCTGGACTCGCTGGATTTCACCGTGCTTTTAAACTCGTTTAAGGTCACTAAGTTCTGAAGTTTCGGGTCAGACTGAAGAGCGTTCCTGCTGTAGGTGCAGAATACGGGAATGCTTTCCTTCCCATTTCAGTTGCGGCCTTGAGAAGAAAACACAAAGAGTCCTGTGGACTGAGATTACAGTTCCCACAGACACACTTTAAAAAAGAGAAGCTGGCCCTGGGTGCTCAAATGTAGCCTTTGTTTATGTCTGATGCGTATTAATGAAAAGGCTGCGCTTGTCGTGTCCTAGTAACCCAAGTAACCGTCTGCCTGTGAAACAGCTGCAGTCCCAAAGCCCCAACAACCCCAAGGTGTCAGCTCAGCTCCTGCTTCATGGGGGTCACGCCCACAATTAACCCCTCAGACGTATGAGTTCCACCAGCCCTCTAAGGTAGTTGCTAAACGTTTAAACGTTGGTGGGGGGGGGGGGGGTCATCAGCATCATATTTGCTTCTTAAAGTTTGAGGCGACCTACACAAAATTTGATTTTCTTTTCTCCGATCACAGCCAGTTAGAGACGTTCCAGCAGAGAAAGTCATTGAGTGAGTAGCACCCTCCTCCGTCTTCTGTTTGTTTGGTTCACAGCGTGATGGTTAACAGAAAGCTTCTTTTTTGTCTTTGGACAGAAAGGCGGGCGACTATGAGATCAGCCATGGACCGTCAGGAGTGTCCATGTGAGTAAAAAAGACAGGTAACCTCAGAGGGAAGTACAGATTACAGGAAATTAAGTCAAATGGAAAGCAGGGGTGAGGGGTAAATGGGGACCTCATTGCTACCAGACCAGTTCGGTAGGACTGGATGACTTAACTGTGTCTGCGTTTTACAGCCACTAGATGGCAGTCATGCCTCATGTCAGGCATCCCTACTCAGTGGGTCACTTATGGAGGGATTACTTGTGCTTTTACTCTGAAAGGAGATGTTAGACGTTTATATTCCTTGTTTTTCAATTTTGTGTAATTTTAAGTGTTTGTTCGAGTCAATAAAAGTGCCCCAACTGGCCTCAATCCCTGAAGTTTTCAGTTCAAAACTCTCAGCCAAGGAGGGCAGAAGAATCCGGACTGTCCTGTGCAAACAGCGAATCCTCAACCTACATTTCTATCCGTCTTTCTGTTTGTGATGTCGTTCCCTCTGTCCAGACTGCGGCTGCTGCACGGGTTTCTCCCCACCGACGATGCTGACTGGATGTTCAGTAAGCTACTAGCAGAGCTTCCCTGGTCCCAGAAGAGCAACGTCAGACAAGGTACCACTTTTCTGGGGCTTAATAAGTATGATGGACAGGATGTGAACCACCAGCTGGAGGTGAGCAGGGCCTCCCCTCCGCTGCTCCTCCGCCACAGGGCTCCTGTTTGTCTTTGACTTGAACTTAAGCTGATGAAAAGGGAACAAAGTCAATAAAGCAGGCAGGGCTGCACAAGCCTCTAACTGTATTCATTTGATAAAAGAAAACTGAAATGTTCTCTGTGTAGACAGAGAGATTTGTTGCAAAAGTATTTGCACCAGATTTTAGGAACTCGGATAATGAAACACTGCAACATTCACCACCATGAGCCATGACTGCGACGCTCTTAGTGTCCATCTAAGGCGTCAGGGACGATGGTTCGTGAGACTTGGAGACGTTTATTACACAGGTTGAGGTTGTGGAATCCTGAATCCAGCCGGCCACTCAACTATGATCTGATTGTTAATGAGAAATGTGGGAAAATGAGTGTTAAATCTTCACCAGCCACGTCTCTTGTAACCCTTCCCCACACACTGACTCAGTTTTTCCATCGTTGCTCAGAGCCCTCAGCTGGACCATGTGAACAGTTAGAGACTTTGTTTATCTTCTCCTGCCGCGAGCAGCCTTTTGAAAGTTGATAAATGACCACGTGTATTTATAAGTCTTAGCTCAAGAGGCCCAAATAACCGAGTGCCATAAAAAGTGATGGCTGCTGGTTTGTTTTGGTTTCATCATGTTCTTGTACCGGTGAGCCGGCCAAAATACACTAATAGTGGAGAATTGGTTCTGGGAAGAGATGCGGTTTCTCCCAGACGGGCAGATGGAGGGAGATAGGAAGAGGTAGAGAAACTGCATTTAGAAGTTTGTTTGTTTTCCTCTCTGCTTGAATTAGATTTGAGTGACGAAGCCTGCGATCTGAATGTGTTGGCACCGGAAAAAACGCCCTCTGCCCCGGTGATATTTGTCAGTCAGCAACGAGACGGCGAACGTGTAAACAGACGAGGCTTTTTGAAGCTGTCCTGATGCTTTCCACCATCAAAGGCTTTCCCATAATTTCTGTCATGAATCTCAGGCCTCTGCTCTGCACGCTCACCGTCAGGGGTTTGTTTCTACTTGGGTGTCAAGCCGACCTCATCTTGTCACTGATGTCTTTATATGGTCATCTGGTTTTAAAGTTTTGTGTGTGTGTGTGTGTGTGTGTGTGTGTGTGTGTGTGTGTGTGTGTGTTTGTGTGTTGAGGTGAGTCCTATGCAGAGCCCAGGTTGACCTGCTGGTTTGGAGAGTTGCCCTACACGTACGCTCGCTCCACCATGGCTGCCAACACACAGGTTTGATAATATTCCTCCAAACTACAGAGGCTTGAATGAAATGCAAACCCTGCGCTGACACAGCATCTTCCACGCGCTCATTTTATATCAGGGTTGTTGTGTTTGTTTTACTTTCTTCTCAAGTATTTTTCTTGCCATTTTTCCAATTCAGTGTTGGGTTTCTCCCTCTTGTAAATAGCAGGCACTTGTGCGTCCTCATCTACGCTCCTTCTCCCTCTAGTGGCATCCGTTGCTGGTCACCCTCCGGGAAGCGGTGGAACAGGTGAGCAGATGCAGCTTTAACTCCCTGCTGTGTAACCTGTACCGGGACAGCCACGACAGCATCGGCTGGCACAGTGATGATGAGGCGTCCCTGGGCCCCAAGCCCACCATCGCCTCCCTCAGTCTGGGGGACACCAGAGTCTTCAGCCTCCGCAAGCAGCCTCCCCCGGTGAGAGGATGGTAGCGCGTGGACTCAGGGTTGATCTTGATCCACATGTAAACGGATCAGCCACAACTTTATGAGCACTGACGGATTTATCATTTTGTATTCTCATGGAAAATTTTGGCTTCTAAAGGTTGCGAAAGCAAGATAATGGAGATCAAAGTACTTCAAAATGATGTAGATTGATTGACATTGACATGTTTGAGTGTGTAGTACTTCTCTGAGATGAGACAAAGGATGTACACGTTTTACCGCCACCAAAGAAATCCAGTTTTGCTGCTGTCTGTCTCCTGGAAGTAATAACGTGAAAACATGAAACACTGCGGTGCAAAATTAAGATTTGTTTGTCGTCATCGTTCTCTCCAAAAATCAAATGGATGGATTGTGATGAATGAGGTGGAAAGAGAAGCAACCTGACAGGAAATGCCTTGACTTTTGGAGGCGGTGTGGATCAAACTGTCGATGCTGAAGACGCTTCTAGGTCGTATTTACGGACGAATCCGCTCTCCAAGTGCTTTCCAGTCAGGATGTTGTTCCTCTGGACGCTCTTGTGTCACTACTGCCTTCATACACCTCATTTTTTAGCTGGTGAACTTTTGCCTGTAGACTTAAAAAAATCTCCCTGTTTTTTTGGCCTTTTGTGCTGTTCCCAGTTTTTCTGAAAGTCGCCTCCACGAGTGTTTGATTTGGCCCCCTCAACGCTGCAGACTCACCCTGCAGCTGTTTGCTGTTTCTTTGGCCTGAGTTTGGTCGTTCGACTGAGGGGCAGCCGTCTCCTGCCCCTCCTGCACGCTACTCATTAAAGCAGAGCTTAAACTGGGTCCAGGTCGTTGTGATGTGTACATACGGACCCCAGACATTACCCGTGAATGTGCGTGTGGTCATGTGACATCATTGTAACAGTGTTCAAACAGTGTGCTGACCTTGACGTGGTGTGTCTGTGTCAGGAGGAGCACGGCGACTACACCTACGTGGAGCGCATTCGTGTTCCTCTGAGTCATGGGACGCTATTGCTGATGGAAGGCGCTACTCAAGATGACTGGCAGGTAGGCTCCGGTTATTTTAGTTGTTGGTGCAGGTTTTGTTGCATTTCAAAGAACACGTGTGTTTCTGTCTCTGAACAAAGGCACCATATTGATTGGCTGACTGATGGGAAAAGTTTCACGCCTTTTAGAAAGAAGGTTTGACAATGTTGAAACTCCGGAGACGTCAGAAGTCAGACATGAACAATCCCTGGCAACAGACAGGGCACGAAGCTCACGCGCTTGCTGAGCAGAGGCCACAGCTCAGAACAAGGAACCAGACCGCTGTCTGAGGTCAACGTATGACAGGGTTCACACGCTGAGGAACCTCCAGTTTTATATGAAGGCACCTTGAGAACGTGGAGAACACCTGTCAGAAAACTGCAGAGAGAAGAGTGGAGCTCAGGGGTGAAGGCAGGTACCATTTCCAAACGTGAGTCCGTAGCCAAGCTGGGAAAAACCCTTTCCACTGTTGTTCCTCAACAAACTAAAGCAACGGGCAAGAGCACCTCACCCGCATTGGAGGGAAGTAGGTAGGACGCCGTATCCATCAGGAGGCAGAGACGGCGAGGTACCCACAGACAAGTGTCTGACGCTTCTGTCAAAGTTTCCACCAAAGTCCAATGAGTTCTGGTTATGAACCATCTGGAGGATGGAGCTGTAGCTCCACCTGCTACTGGTGTATGTGGTAAACGCTGATGCTAGCTACCAGCTGACGCTGTCAACGTACGTGACCTGCGAGTTTGAGCGAGGCGATGAAAGGGGTAAGACTGATGGTTGCTAGACAAGGCCCCTCCTATCCAGGGAGTTCTCGATTCACACGCTGCAGTAGCAATACACAGTTTTAAACAGAGTATAAAAAAGCGAGGGGTTGGAATATAGAGAGAAAAGTCCACTGTGAGAGAGAGGAGCCTGCGTACAACAGGAGAAGGTCACAGGTGTTTTATGGTTTGCCTCCCCGAGTGTCCCAACAAAGGTTTCATCTCCCCTTTTAAGATCTTGCCAGAGAAAGAGCATCACACCATCCATGAATTGTCTCTCTGTCACGGCAGGCAAAGTCTGCCAAACAAAACTACCCGGCTCAGTCAGACGTGAGCGCTAAATATTTAACTAAACTTGTCGGTCCTGCTGAAGGGCTTCATTTGCTTGAAAAGCCTACACAGGCTTATTTCTGTCTGGTTCAGGCTCTTACTTTTTTTTTTTTTTAATTTACTTTTTATTGATTTTCTTTCACATAACAAAGCAACATAAGACAAAAACAGAGGGGGAGTTTGTGCTTTGAATGAAGACATCAATCGAAAAAAGAAAAAAGGCATCGGCACATAAAAAAGTAAATTATAATAAGCATAGTAAGGCCTCTCACAAGTAAGATGACCATATCTCATTAAATGATTGACCTTTTCTTTACCTGTACAAAATCAGGTCTGATAGTGAACACACAGCTGAGCCATTTCGACCAGTTCTCTTCGAAAACATCAGATTGGTTCCTTAGTTTGAATGTAATTCTCTCCATGGCATATATATTATATATTATATCAGCCCACTCATTTATTGTTGGTTTGTCTTTCGTGAGCCATTTTTTGGTCATTGCTTTTTTACATCCCACTAGCAACACTCTCAAAAGGTATTTATCCCGCTTTGTGAATTCAAGATCATCCAAATTACACAGATACATGACTTTAAAATTCAACACCATTTTCTTTTTGAAAACAACTTTCAGGACCTCAAGAACCTCACTCCAAAAAGGGGCAACAGAGGGACAGCTCCAAAAAATGTGGAAGTGATTTGCTGAGGTATTCCCACAGGACCTCCAGCAGGCCGTCTGATTTGAATAGTTGGTCTTTTGCGCTGGAGAGCGAAAGAAACGAGTCACATTTTTCCAGTTGAATTCTCTCCAGGGAGGCTCTTACTTTTGACAGTGTTGTGTCAAAGCCTTTAGAGATGTAGGGGAAGGAGAAGAACCCTTGCGTCGGTGAAAGGGCAGAAGAAACACAAGTGAGGACAGGGCAGGCGGTCAGGAGACATTTGAGGAGTAAAAAGTGCATCTGCGCTCCTCCAGAACGTGTTTGCTTTTGCAAAAAGCGATGAAATGCAACATTTAACCCATTTATGAAATGGGAGGAAACTGGTGTTTGTTTTCTGTTGTGACATCGTCTGGTTGACCTGCTAACAGCGTGCAGAGGTCATCTGTAAACAATAATACTCCTGTGTTTGGGAAACCCGCTGGACTCACACTTGTTTGTTGTCTGGTCTCACTTACACGCCTGCATCAGTGTGTCTTTGGTGGACTGTAACAACAGCAGCAAAGGTCCATCCGTGACATTCTCTTGGATGAATAACCGTTCTGTACGGGAAGCTTGTTGTCATGTCTTCACAGCGGTAAACAAAGGACCGTCTGTGCTCGTTTCAAATAAAAATCCTTTCACTTCATTGCTATTGAACCTAAATCAAAGAGCAATTCGTTTTCCAGTCATTGACGTTGTCCAATGTCCACTTTGTTTGGGTGTTTCTGTGTGAAATGAGGCTGGAGGGTTGAGTACTGCTCAAGCTGCCGCCTGATCCTCTTCTGTACATTTTGGTGCATAATTGCTTCTAATCCTCGATGTTGATTTCATCATTCCCATCAGCACCAAGTGGCCAAAGAGTACCACGACCGAGGTCCTCGCATCAACTTGACCTTCAGGACCATCTACCCGGAGCCAGAGGGGCACAGGCCGGGCACCAAGCTACGCTTCACAGCCAAGCAACCATAAACTCTCCTCAGAGGTGAACCTGAGGGCACCGTCACACAGATCCCACCGGACTTAAGCCGCTCGACTGGACGCTGACTGTCGACCTCACCGTGCCGCTGACTTCCCTCTGTAGCAAATCTCACAAACACGCCTCTGAGTTACAAGACACAGTTGGATGAGTGACTGGAGGTTTGCAGCGGTGACACCGGTGGTAATCCAGATTTTGTGTTGTCGGGGGATCCAAACGGGTGACAGACATCATGTTGCATCACCTGTTTGAATTTTACACCTGGTATAGAATCCTGGGTGGGGAATGTCAGGAAAGACACGCTGTTCTGGGTACAACACTAAAAGTTTCCTTTGTGCTGGGAGGCTCCCAGGTGGGGCAGAGTCCAACATACTTGCCATACAACGGCCTGCTTGCCATGGCGAGTCACTTAACTGCTTTTCCCTTAACGAACAACAGTGAAATGAGCTGAGCGCTCACTGTCTGGCAGGAATGTGCCCGTTAGCGAGAAGAAGCCCTAAAGTAAACGAGTTCTAGCCTTGGTTGTCCCAGGAGCTGTGGCCTATCCGCAGTGATGGAGCAGGTGAAGTGGCCTCTCAGGCCCGGAACGGCTCCCCCCAGGCTGGAACCAGTTCATCCATCCATTGACTAAGACTCGTCTGCCCAGTCCCAGAGAGTGGTTCGGTTTTCCTTTGTGTGTTTGTTTGGGGTGAAACATTTGATTTGTCCTGGTCCGGCATCCATTGGTGTGGAAGCCGTTCCACCGCTGCAGTCTTTTGTTCTCTCACCACCTCATTCTTGTGTTCTTATGGAGAACCACAGCGTTCTCAGGATGTGTGTGGATAATTGCCAGATCAAGCTGTTGTGGATAAATGACTGCATGACCTTTTCAGACTGGCTGTTGACTTGAACTTGAATTCCGTTGCGCGCATGACCACTTTAGCCTCTCTGGTTTTGGGACGGTGTTTGCTTTATTTGTTTGGTATTCGTTTCAAGGCCTCTTGTTATGTCCACTTCCTGCTCTGTGTTTTCATTTCCTGCAGTGTGGAATGTTTCACAGTTGAGCGTCCGACTTCCTGCAACCTGCAGAAAGAGACGGAAGTTAGAAGCAGGTAACAGAGATTCACGACAGGTGGACGTTGAACACTGGAAATGATGAAGCGCTCACAAGAACTACTTCAAACCAAACACGTGATACTGACAGAATTTATGGAAAAGCGTAATAAGTTGCCTTTTAAAGAGGTGCGATTGCATTCTTGATTGACGTGTTAGTGAAATAAACTCTCGACCTTCAGTTGGATTGTTGATACGTTTCATTGAACAGATTTGTGTCAGTCAAGCAAAACACCATGTTGAACATGAAACGGAATCCCAAACATGATTTATTTTTAAATGCTTGTGACGAGGGATTTAAAAGTATCAAGTTCAAACAGAAATACCTGTTTACCAAAGGTTTGTCATCCTGCAAACTGTTAGTCGTGTTTGCATAATACTGGGGTCTGTTAAAGGTTTATGTAAGCGGTGTTGTAATTGTACACAGGAGACGTGATACTGGACGTTCCTGAGCAGCCCAGACTGCGGTTGGGTTGATGTCCTGCGTCAGAGGCATCAGGACAGCTGTGTTTTCAGAGTTTTTACTCAGATAAAGTCAACTTGATTGATCCCACAAGGGGGAAATTCACACGTGACAGCTGCCCAAAGCATGGAAGAGGAGTGTGTGTACAGTAGAACACAAATAAAAACTGATGAATAAAATCTCAAGGTGAAAGATGTGAGATGGAAAGTGAAACTCTGAGGTTTTGAGGTTGGTTGAGGGTTTTCATCTCAGTGAGTGTAGAGCTCGTTCGGCCCCTGGTTTTAAGACTGTGCAGCAGTTCATGGCGCAGACGGACCAGATGAACAAGAAATGTATTGTTTCTGTTCAGGGAAATGATGTAGACTGGCGCTGGCGGAGTCAAGCAACGTGTGTTGTTTGTCGAAGGAGGGATTGAAGAGAAAAACAACAACAAAATGGTCCCCGTAGTGCGGGTGGCGTCATCACGGCCCTGGAAGAACGTCCAGTGCTACTTTAAAGGCTCTGCGCTCTTTCCTCCACTTGAGCTGAGAGCGACAAGATTTCCCAGTCACACTTGTCCATTAGCGCTCCGTACACACCAGCAACATCAGGGCGGAATATACTGCAGGACACGCGGGGGGTCGTTGTGTCACAGGTCACAGTACTCCCAGCTCCTCTGTTCCTGACCTGCGTGTGTGTGTGTGTGTGTGTGTGTGTGTGTGTGTGTATACAGGAAGTGAGAGCAGCAGGTTGTGTAAAAGGCCCTCAGCCTTTTGGTGGTGCGGTGCAGGTGAGGTGCTCACCACGCAGCCTCCAGCTGTTAATGGCTCCCTGATGTTTGGTCTCCAGGGGGAACAGAATGGGACATCTTGTCCCAGAAAGGAACATCACGCTATTGAATGTGCGCCTGTGTGCATCCCTGTTTCCTGCTGTTGTTTTTTTCTGTCTCACTTTCATTTTGTTTGAATTGCTTCTCCAGGTTTTTGCAGAAATCTCTTACTTGATCTGGTGCTAAAATAATTATTCTAATCAGCCATTTGTAAAGACAGCATCTGTTTTGGAACGTTTTGGGACCGTGCAGCGACGGCAGCTCTGTTCCTCCTCTGTCTCCTCTGTCATCCAAGAATCGTGGATATCGGCAGTTTGCAACAAGCTCATTAACCACCGCTAATGGAACCCGACAGTTGAAGGGTTTGCTCCTGTGGGAAAAAACACGAGGCGCTCTTCTAGTCTGACGAGGTTCTCCTCTCCATGGAGATGTAAACACATTCTAAGCACATGAGAACACAATTCTTCTTAGTGTCAGGTGATTAGACACCCGTTCATTCCTACTCCTCCTCTACCTGCAGCGTTTCCCAACTGCTCTGCTGTTGTATGCGTCTTCCGTCTCGCCTGGAATGGAACTTGGCATGTGACCCGGTAGCCGGCTAACAAGCTGCCCGGCAGCCCTGTTCGCCACTGCTCGCTGGTTCCACTTCCCAGCACCTGTTGTGCAGAGCTGGATTTACTGGAGCCGCATCAGAGGGGTTGTTGCTATTGACCCCCCTGACTCCTCTGGAGCCGCTGTATGGATTACACCCAATTAGGGCTCAGGCCAGCAGCGTTCCAGCGCAGGCGTGTCCTGATTTACTGCCACTGGACCATATTTGATTACAGGGCTTTAGATGGGTTATGATGTCCTGATCCCCAAGCAGCTGAAATCCATCTGGAGTGACAATGTAGAGAACATCGATAGCAGAGTTACACAATGTGAGACGTGCAATCAGTTGAACATCGCTGTTAAGACGGACGCAATGGATCGAAGTAGATCTCAAGTACATTCAGGTAGATCCGTAGAACATAACCAGGTAGATCTCTAGTACACGTCCAGGTAGATCTCTTGTCATATCCAGGTAGGTCTCTAGTACATACCCAGGTAGATCTCTAGTACATACCCAGGTAGATCTCTAGTACATACCCAGGTAGATCTCTAGTATATATCCAGGTAGATCTGTAGAACATAACCAGGTAGATCTGTAGTACACATTCGGGTAGATCTCTTGTCATATCCAGGTAGATCTCTAGTACACGTCCAGGTAGATCTCTTGTCATATCCAGGTAGGTCTCTAGTACATACCCAGGTAGATCTCTAGTACATACCCAGGTAGATCTCTAGTAATATCCAGGTAGATCTCTAGTACATACCCAGGTAGATCTCTAGTACATACCCAGGTAGATCTCTAGTAATACCCAGGTAGATCTCCAGTAATACCCAGGTAGATCTCTAGTACATATCCAGGTAGATCTCTAGTACATACCCAGGTAAATCTCTAGTACATACACAGGTAGATCTCTCGTAATATCCAGGTACTGTAGATCTCTAGTAATACCCAGGTAGATCTCTAGTAATATCCAGGTAGATCTCTAGTACATACCCAGGTAGATCTCTAGTACATACCCAGGTAGATCTCTAGTAATACCCAGGTAGATCTCCAGTAATACCCAGGTAGATCTCTAGTACATATCCAGGTAGATCTCTAGTACATACCCAGGTAAATCTCTAGTACATACACAGGTAGATCTCTCGTAATATCCAGGTACTGTAGATCTCTAGTAATACCCAGGTAGATCTCTAGTAATATCCAGGTACTGTAGATCTCTAGTAATACCCAGGTAGATCTCTAGTACAAACTCAGGTAGATCTCTAGTAATACCCAGGTAGATCTCTCGTACATACCCAGGTAGATCTTTAGTACTACCCAGGTAGATCTTTAGTACTACCCAGGTAGATCTCTTGTACATACCCAAGTAGATCTCTCGTACATACCCAGGTAGATCTCTAGTACTACCCAGGTAGATCTCTAGTACATACCCAGGTAGATCTCTAGTACATACCCAGGTAGATCTCTAGTACATACCCAGGTAGATCTCTAGTACTACCCAGGTAGATCTCTAGTACATACCCAGGTAGATCTCTAGTACATACCCAGGTAGATCTCTAGTACATACCCAAGTAGATCTCTAGTACATACCCAGGTAGATCTCTAGTACTACCCAGGTAGATCTCTAGTACTACCCAGGTAGATCTCTAGTACATACCCAGGTAGATCTCTAGTACATACCCAGGTAGATCTCTAGTACATACCCAGGTAGATCTCTAGTACTACCCAGGTAGATCTCTAGTACTACCCAGGTAGATCTCTAGTACATACCCAGGTAGATCTCTAGTACATACCCAGATAGATCTCTAGTAATACCCAGGTAATTATCTAGTAATACCCAGGTAATTATAATAATAATAATAATAATAATAATAATAATAATAATACATTTTATTTAAGGCGCCTTTCAGGACACTCAAGGTCGCCGTACAAGGTTAAAAACAGGGCAAACAGAGCAAAACATAGCAAAACAGTGCAAAGCAAACAAGCAAAATTAAAAAAGCAACAATCATTTTGGAGCAGAGCAAACTACACAGATTCATAGGCCTGTCTGAAGAGGTGGGTTTTGAGGTGTGATTTAAAAGAGTCTATGGATTCAGAGTTTCTGAGGTCAGGGGGGAGTGAGTTCCAGAGGTGGGGGGCCGAGCGGCTGAAGGCTCGTGCCCCCATGGTGGAGAGACGGGCTGAAGGAACGGTTAGGCTGAGGGAAGAGGCAGACCTAAGAGACCGGGTTGGGATATTGATGTGGAGAAGATCAGACATGTATGGAGGGGCGAGGATGTGGATGGACTTGAAGGTGTGGAGGAGGATTTTATAGTCAATGCGGAATTTGATGGGGAGCCAGTGGAGTTTGTGTAGAACAGGGGTGATGTGACAGATGGCAGGGGTTTTTGTAACTATGCGGGCGGCAGCGTTCTGGACCAGTTGGAGTTTACGGAGGAGTTTGTGCGGGAGACCAAACAGGAGGGAGTTACAGTAGTCCAGACGGGAAGTGACCAGGGAATGGACTAGAATAGCGGCACTGTTGGGAGTGAGTGAGGGGCGAAGGCGGCTGATGTTACGGAGGTGGAAGAAGGCGGACCGGATGGTGTTGTTGATGTGTGACTGAAATGATAAGGTGCTGTCGAGGACGACACCCAGACTCTTAACCTGAGGGGAGGGGGAAACAGAGGAGTTGTCAATGGTGAGGGTGAAACCGGGATGTTTGCTGAGTGTGGACTTGGTGCCAATGAGGGCTATCTCGGTTTTATTGCAATTCAGTTTGAGGAAATTTGAGGTGAACCAGGATTTGATGTCTTGTAGGCAGGCACTGAGGAAGGGGGGCGGGAGGGTGGAAGAGGGTTTGGTGGAAACATAGAGCTGGGTGTCGTCCGCGTAACAATGGAAATGGATATTATGTTTACGGAAAATCTGTCCAAGAGGGAGGAGGTAGATGATGAATAGAATGGGGCCAAGGACGGAGCCCTGGGGAACACCAGAGGAGAGGGGGGAGTGATGGGACGTGAAGTTCTTCAGCTGGATAAACTGCGTGCGGCCAGAGAGATAGGATTGAAACCATTTTAGGGGTGTGTCTGAAAGTCCAATGGAGATGAGTCGGTCAAGGAGGATGGAGTGGGAGATGGTGTCGAAAGCCGCGCTCAGATCGAGGAGGATGAGGATGGATAATAGTCCGGTGTCAGCTGCCATTAGAAGGTCATTAGTGATTTTGATGAGTGCAGTTTCTGTGCTATGGTGGGGGCGGAATCCGGATTGAAACTGTTCATACAGGTTATTGTTGGAGAGGTGTGCCTGAAGCTGGGATGTCACTGCTTTTTCCAGGATTTTGGAGAGAAATGGCAAGTTTGAAATGGGACGGAGGTTATTGAAAATGTTGGGGTCTAGACCAGGTTTTTTCAGTAAAGGGGTGACAGCGGCAGATTTGAGAGATGAAGGAACATGACCGGAGGTGAGGGAGGAATGAACAATGGCTGTTGTCAGGGGTAACAGGGAGGGGAGGGAAGCTATGACCAGGGAGGAAGGCAGGGGGTCAAGTTGGCAGGTAGATGGCTTGGATGTCCGGATGATTTTTGATAGAACAGTCGCAGAGGGGAGTTGGAAGCAGGACAGGGGCACTGAAAGGCGGGGAGCAAATAGTGTTGAACCGGATGAGAGAGGGGCAAGTTGCTGGTGGATGTTGGTGATTTTGTTGTTGAAGAATGACATCAGGGAGTTGCAGTGGTCAGTGGAGTAGAAGTGAGGGGGGAGGGAGTCAGGGGGGCGGAGTGAATTGTTGACAATTGAGAACAGGGCCCTGGTGTTCCCAGCGCCAGCGTTGATTTTGGCTGAAAAATATTGTGATTTGGCTGAGGAGAGGGCATCTTTATAGTGGAGAATATGGGCATGGTGTATTTGTTTGTGAATGGTGAGTCCGGTTTTCTTGGAGAGCGGCTCCAGTTGGCGAGTTTTGGCCTTCAGCTGGCGGAGGTGGGGGGAGAACCAGGGGGCAGAGTGGAGAAATGAGACAGTCCGGGTTTTGAGGGGGCAAGTGAGTTCAGGAGGGTGTGGAGACTGTCATTGTAGAACTTGACCAGTTGGTCAGTGGTGTATGGGGAGGTAATGGGGGGGAGGCTGTCGATGGCTGTTGTGAGATCGGCTGGATTGATGTTTTTGATATTACGGAAGGACATCACACGTGACTGTTTGGTTTTGGATAATGTCATGATCTCTAGTAATACCCAGGTAGATCTCTAGTAATACCCAGGTAGATCTCTAGTAATACCCAGGTAGATCTCTAGTAATACCCAGGTAGATCTCTAGTAATACCCAGGTAGATCTCTAGTAATATCCAAACATTTGTGATTGAGGGGATGAAATGTTTCCTGGTAGAATATTTTGCTTCATAAACACCTGCAGAGCTCCTGGTCCGACCTCCAGCCTCGATCTTTGCGCTAATGAACTCCTCGTGTCCTCTGGAGAGCAGCGGGTGAGAGCGTTGCAGGCTCTTGCTGCCGTGTGTGTGATGTGGTCTCGAGTGCAGTGTGAAGTCGTGCTGGGAAGCGACTCTGAGAACAAGCTGACCGATTCCCTTCACCCTCCCAGCTCCGTCCTCTCCCTGGGGCTTCGCCGCTTCAGGTCACGCTGTGTTACTGTGCCTCCCCCTTCCTCCCTTCAGATTTTAGCCTCTTCAATCTTCCGCCTCTCCCTCTCCTCTGCCTCCCATCTCCTTTTCTCCTCTCTTGTATCCAGCTTGATGAGGTTGCCATGTCGGTCAGGTTACGTGGCAGCTGCTGATGGAGATAAATAGGTTTGCGTCTCCTCAGCAGAGATCATCACACACTTGTAACAGATCAAGACGCGCAGGGCGACGCTGCTTTCACTTTACAGAAAATATTTGTGACTGAAAGTTGTGGGTCACGTGAGGCGTCCTCTGTTCTCATTCTCTCCAATTTTCAGTGTCTTTTATTGTTGGCTAATTATCCATTAAAGATGTTCTTGTGTGAGATTTAAAAATGTGGGCTTTTCATGAGTGAATTGTCGTTTCCATCTAAAGAGGATTGAAATATTCTAACAGCTAACGGTTGTTGGGGGCTCACTGATGCACATGTGCTTCCTCGTACGGAGGCCTGGAGAGGACATAAAAGAGGGAACATGAAGTCAGCGGTTGCGAGGAGGAAAAACAACCTTCCATTTTGGGAGGTCCCACAGAAGGTCGGTGAGATTTAGCAACAACTTTTCATGTGTTTGTTGGGGGGGGGGGGGGGGGGGCTGCAGCTGTTTGATGATCTATAATGCTTAGATATTTAACTTTGGCTCCAAAAAAAAGGCCCAAAGGACACATGTGAGTCAGGCAGAAGTGCACAGCTGCAACCAGAACCAAACGCTAACCAGAGGCAGGAGAGTGGCTTCAGCAGGTTGTTGATTTAGCACCAGCGAAACACCTGCAGCCCCGTCAGCCAAGCACCACATCAACCGTAACACCAGTGGAGGCGATTTGACAAGTGTCCTCAAGTTCCACGGTACCACGTGTTGCACCACTCGTTTCTAACAACATCCCGCAGTAATGCAGTTCATGGAGTACTGGCAGTTTGTGAGAAGTGCTGGCATGTGAGAACAAGTCACAGTACACCAAAGAGTAAAATAGAAGTGCTGCTACTGCATACCAGTGGGTACTGGCCCGCTCGGGTCACCGCGTGTGACAGTTGTCCTGATGAGCTGAGGCAACATCAGAATGATGAGTTCGGGGCCGTTTTTGAGAACAGAGCCAAAGCTGAATTTGTCCACCCTCCCTCGGGAGCACAAATATTCTTGTCGGGCATCTGTTGTGTTTTTGCTGCTGCTGCTGCTTCCTGTTGTAGCTGTGACAACGACACGCCGCTGATCAGCAGCTGGTTACCGGACCAGCAGCAGGCAGCAGCCTCTTCCATGGAGATGTTTAGTAATCCACGTCCTGGTTTAGGAATAATTGACCTCTGCTCTCTCACTGTTTTTGACATCCACCCACGGCCTCGTTGTCTTGTCCTGTGTACGTTTTAGCAGATGGCGCTAATATCATGCTAACGGACACGTCATTAGCTCGAGAACATTGCTGATTGTAATTCATCGCCGGCGTGGTGACGCTTCACTCCGGCTCAGGGGGGATACATTTTTCATTGCTCTGTGGTTGTTGTGCACATTCAGGTGTTGTTCAAGGAAGAAATCCTGTAAGCAGATCTTGAGCAGCAGATCTTGAGCAGCAGATCTTGAGCAGCAGCTCGACCAGTCAACAGATCAGTCGCACTCATAGTTCTACTCTGTGCTCTCATGACCAATATAACGTACTGACATATACGTTGTCCAGTAGGGGCCAATATTAAAACTTTTTTAACAGCATTTAAAAAGCAGAAAACCCTAACCTGCAGAGGGAGCTCCAGTGCCTCCGCCCCAGTTTAACTATTTTAGTCTTTATTTAAAAAGTTATGTATGGAAATGTTACATTTTTTTTAAATAAATCAAGGTATTTTTACAATTTATCCTTTTGAGAACCTTTACATCGTCATATTGGTAGAACTTTGGTGCTCAGAGAACATAGAAAGGCTCTTTTTTTCTTCAGTCAGTTGCTCTAAACTCGGTATCAGGCTCAAAAGTCCCGTTTCGTTCAGGCTCGATTACAAAGTACTCACAAATACGTGTTTTAGCTCACAAGATGATTTTTCTCTCCTGCGTTTCTTCTTAGCATCTCCAGAATGCCACAGCCACCTGTAGTTAGCTTGAAGCTAATAGCGACCAACCGCTAACAACAGCGGAGCTCCCTAAAAATGTTTGTTTCCAAAGAGTGACGCTCCTGTTGCAGCGTAGCCGCGTCTCCTCTCTTCAACCGTTTGCTTATTAATCTGCAACACTTTTAATTTGAGCTCAAACTACAACACATAACTACCATAAAGGAGCGCAAGCAAGTCGGTCCGACTGAATGCTCCAGCTGGTCTCGCCCAGCTGTTATGAACCAGAGTTACAGTTTGTTTGTTTTTTGGGTGGAATCAAATTATTTATCGATTGCTGAGAATACGGCTGGATAAAGAAGATGCGGATCACACAGGAATGACCTGCAGACCTGTAGCTGTTGTTAGCCTCAGCCAAACTTTAGCTTCAAGCTATGGTACAAATGTCTTTGTGAGCTCAAGACACTTCTTTTGTTCGTACTTGAAAGGCCAAGTGCATGAATGAACACTCGGTGTGGCTGTAAGCTTAAACAAACGGCTCTTTTAGCAGGAACTTGCACCCTCTGATCCACAATCCCGCTAGAAGCTGCAAAGCCAAATAAAAACCACAGCCCAAATCATATTTTTTGTGATCTAAGAGAGTTTAGATGTCGACGTTATCTACATGCACATGGCTGCGTCGAGTAAACAGACACAGTGTTCCTGGAAGGGAATACTTCCCAGTCTCCAAGTCTCAGTCTATAAATAACCGTGTGTCCCTGTGTGTCACCCACTGGGTCTCTGGCGGGGGGATGTAGGGGAACCAGGCCAACTCCCAGAAGATGGTTGTTTACATTAGCATTGCTGCCACGGTATTTTCAGACACAGGCTCGAAGCTAACTCTGTTACGATGTGACGCTGCTCATCCACACCCGCTGACACAACCTTCCTGCACTCGACCCTCCCGTTCCGAAGCTGATACTCCGGCGCGCAGTCGAGACCGTGAAACTGTCTGTCGTACAGCGATTAATGAGACTGTAATATAGAAGATTGAAAGCCTCCATAAAGCACAAGGTATCTTTTTGTCCATAAAAATATCAAAATCTTTGTAATTTATTGCATGAATACAAAAAAATATCATTGAGATGAATAAACACAGAGATGCCAAAATCTATGTTTTAAAAAGCTTCATGCACATTAAAAGGGTGGGTCTGCTTGTGGCGTGACAACGTGGCCTCGTGTCCTTCCCCTCCATGATGTTTCACTAGATTGTCACAAAAATCTCTCTGCTGCGTCGGAGTGTTGAGGTCTAAAACCCGTCAACGGCCACTGAGCGGTCCTTCACTGTCCGTGAAAATATGACAAAATGTTGATCATTCGATGGAGTAATTGAACCATTTTAAGTTCTTTTTTTCAATCGTTTGAGTTTCATCACCTTGGAAACCGTTGACCTCATCGGAGCGTCTCAGGTTGTGACATCAGTCTTTGCAGATGAAACAACAGACGTCGATGTTGTCTGGATGATTTACGCGCATTGGGAGAATTTTATTCTCCGTGGCCGAGTTTTTGACACTGGTTTGAAGACCACGACGAGCTTCGGCGCTTTGGCGCCTCGGCTCCTGTTCTAAGGCAGGGATTCCCAAAGTGTGGGGGTGCGTGAGCTGCCACTAGGGGGTGCATGAGATACAAATGACCATGATGGTAGTTTGGAGTGTTTTTTTTAAGTGGGATTTTCCCACACAAAGACGAGTGAACAAACATTTCCTTTGTGACATTTAAATCAAATGCTGACGTATTTATTATCAAAGAAATGCAGGCTTTTCACAATGCACCTCATCTTGAGATGAAGTGAAGAAGAAGTGATCCTCTACACGCCGCGTGTGGCATTGTTGCCTTTTTTTTTTTCCCCCGAAAGAGTGGGGAATTGGAGGTGCGTCAACCGGGTTGGGATATAGAAGGGGGTGCGTGTTTGGGAACCACTGTTCTAAGGCCTAATGAGAGGTTCTGACATGTTTGAGGTTCTGCAGGTGCCTGCCCGTCACATGGGGGGGGGGCATTGTTATGACTGTGTGAGTGTGAGAGCGTAAACTTTTCTGAAGCAAAGGAAGCTGTTGGGTGACTTCTTAACTTCGCCCCCTCCCTGAGTCCTCTGACATTTGGGTTGCTATGGCAACGGAGGCGCCTCTACACGGTGGTACCGGGTGATCTGTGCTGGAACTGGAATGTGGCCTGTGGCGTGTTCTTCACCTTCTGACCCATCGGACCTGGATAATGGGTTTTCTCTCGTTGTCCTCCTGCACACCCACAGGGTTGAAGTGGTAAACGAAGTAGCAGCACTACTTGTAACACATATGTTCCGTGTCACATGCGTGTACATTTGTTTTCATGTTTCAGTGCAGCCAAGAGAAAGCTAGTCTTCAGTCTGAGTAGTACAGCATATGATTGGGTACTTAAGTAAAACGGCTGCTTACTTTTGAAATGTTTTCTGCATTGTTTTCAGGATTTTAACATCACAAACCCAACTCAGCTCTGCTCTGCCATCCACAAAATTTTCAACCCAAGAAGAAGAAACAGAGGAAGGATGGAGATCAAGTTTTCATCCACTGAAAACTAAAAATACTCAAAGTTTCCCGTCACTGTTTACTCGTGTGCTCAACATTTTTCTGTTGTCTTGCAGAAAACATGCATGAAAACAGGCCCAACTTTTATGAACCCCAACATGCAAAACTGATACGGTCTCGAACATTCAGACGTCATTTAGGATTTGGCGCTCGTCTGCAGTCCCGTCTGCTGTCTTCAGTTATCATTTCTTAATCAAATCCGGCAGTGAGTTGCACTCAGGCTTGTGATGTGATGAGTAACGTTTCAGTTCCATGTTGTAGTTTGTGTGCGTGAATACATTCCAGTGTTTAATTTTTGTCCCCTTATGCGAGATAACGCTAGCGCACTAGCTAGCCTAGATGCTAGCAGGCTAAGAGTAACAGATCCTTGATTGGTGCAGACGAGTGGCGTCACGGCGAGCTGATGAACTTTCCCTGCTCGCTGAATCATGACAAACACTTTTAGGACTCGCACACGCCTGTGTCATCAATAGTGCCGCATGAGGGCTGCAGTGATAGCTGTGTGTGTGTGTGTGTGTGTGTGTGTGTGTGTGTGTGTGTGTGTGTGTGTGTGTGTGTGTGTGTGTGTGTGTGTGTGTTAGGTGATGAACTGTTATCAAAAGTCCCCCCCCACATACGCACTAATCTACAGAACACAGGTGGGTGAGTCACATGATCGCAGTCCTCAGGTCTTTCACAAGGAGCTCGTGTGTTTGTGTATCACGCAGCGATGGAGAAGTCTAGTATTCATTCAACGTGTTTACCTGTTGTGCACCTGTCAGGTCAGTCTCCTGGTCCTGGCGTGGGACCCTCAACTCGTCCAGGAATGTCTGCTGATGTGGAGCCACGTAGTGGCTTCCATCTCTGGTTGAGCGGTGGCTCGTCTCGGTGTCGTCTCGGTTGTCGTCATGTTTCAACTTTGTCCTATGAGCTCATGTGACGGACGCAGGATGACGTGTGAAAACTAGAAGTGTTTAGTGAAACTTAGTTCAGGGATGCGTCATGCAGTGATCGTGCAGCAGAGGATTTGATCCCTCTGAACATCTGCATCTTAAAGTTGTGTGTTTCCGTTTTTGTACGCTTCTGAATCGGGATGTTGTATTTTGGGGTTTCTGTCCTGTTCTTTCCTGTGAATGCGATTTCTCCAAAGTGCCTTCAGTTTTAACATAAATTTGGACAAAAGGATGAAGTGATTACATTTCGGTGGTCAAATCAAGGACACAGGGAGAACATTTAAAAGTCACATGCTAATTATGACACAATCTCACAGAGGAAGTATCGTTTCCCACGAACAGGAAATGTTCTTCAGTATTTAATTCTCTGAAAATCTGGTTTGTGTCTGTAGTTTTTCTGAGACGCAGCTTCATCTCCCGCCTGCCTGCTGTTGATCTCTGCGTTTGGGTCTGGTGCCTCCAGGCTTCCTCATAATCACACTGTTTACAACACCATAGACTTTCAACACATTTAAACAAGAACAAGCGCAGTGCAAAGGTTGTTGTTCTCTTAACTGTTTTTGCCAAATGTCCTTGTGTGCAGCGGAAAACAAGGAATCCCTGAGGACGAACGCACGCTTGGCTCCAGAAGTTCCTGCTGGACAAACTTCCAATTCCCAGAATTGAGCTATTAAACGTGTCCATTAATTTAAACCCTTGCTTATTTAACACAGAAGCATCCGACTTGTCCGTGCGTATGTGAACATAACCCACGCACACGCTTAGAAGCAGAGATGTCACTTCACTGGTAGCTGATCACGCGTGACCTCCGATCTTCTCAGAATAGAGCGAGAGGGTGTTTCCAAGTTGACACGCACAACTCCCTGACAGGGCGCATGCTTTTGTCTGTGTGTATGAGACACACACCGGGTGACCAGGTCTCCCTGTGACACCCCGAGGTGTCGCCCCTGGATGCATTCAGCAACAGGAGCTGTTTTGAGGCCATAACGTAACTCTGTAAAACCCAGCAGCCGCAGCAAAGGAAAGCCCATGAGCTCAACCTCTGAAATGCAAAGAACTTGTCACCCCAGTGCAACTGATCGTGCGCTGCATGACGAACATGCGTCTGTCGGTGATTCCACTAGGTAATTTTAGTCATCGGGGCCGATGGCCCCTCCGTCTGTCTGGGGGCAGGCAGGCATTAGCAGGCAACTTCGCCACTACTGGCTTCTCGCGTCTTGTGTTCCCGGCGTGGTGACCTTCCAGTGTTTGCGACGGCCTGCTGAGCCTCTTGTCAGCAGCCGCAGTTTTTAAGACCCTGGAAGAGCTTTAAAAGTCCCAGACGCAGATTTGACTCATGATTTCATGTTGAGGAAAAAACTGAAAATCCCTTCAAGTTCTGTTTGTCACAGGCTAGATTTCAGGCATTGAGCTGGACAGCCTCTGACTTTGTGAGTGTCGATTCAGGGAAACATGTTTCTCTGTTTGTGTTCCAGGCTTGTTTGTCGACTGGTGCTGGCGTGTGTTGTTGTGGCAATGAACCACACTATCATTGATGCGCCTGTCATTACTGCGCGCGCGTGTGTGACTGTGTGTGTGTGTGTGTGTGTGTGTGTGTGACAGTGTGAGTGTGACAGTGTGTGTGTGTGTGTGTGTGTGTGTGTCCTCACTCTCTCACGTGATCGTAGTGTGACAGAATGAACCAAACGTTGCAGTAACTGCAGTTATCACTACATTTAGATTCGCTCTGATGCCGTCACACCTTCTGTATCCGGGTGTTCGTGGTCGCGTCGCCGCTGATGTTTCTCTGAAGCACAAGCATATTTAGCGTTTAATTGTTTGGAGAGAAGACAATTGGCTCATTTGATCCAGTAAAGGGTGGAATTTCTGCTGCTGGGTTGAAACCTGAATAATTGTACTGGTAACAAGCAGGCCGAGCAGCTCAGGATGTGACGTCATGTTGGCGCCGCTCTGGAGAGCAGATCCTCATCAGGACTGCAGTGTGAACAGAACCACACCAACCCCTGACATGCCCTCGCCCCCCTGTCATCAGTGACACTGATTAATTTAGCCATCGGGGTCACAGTATGGATGCCATCTTGACTGGGATGATGTCAGGACCGCGGATGAGTCACGGATGTTTGTGTATCTGTTGTCTTGTCGACTCATGTAACTGGTAGCATCCGGCGGGACCTGCCGACCCTCGTTCACACACAGGGATGGAAGAACGCTTCGTGAGCGCGACTGTCAGCACCTTCCTCTCTGGATGCAGTAGAGACACATCCTAATCTGCTGTATTTTCTTGGCATGATGGATAAATTATAAACACATCAGTATCTCGTTGACATAGTTTTGCTCAGGTCATCCATCAACTATGAGGTAAATATATCATTTATGGGTTTTTCCAAATGTTTATGGAAATAAAGAAACTATTTTGAACATTCACAATGTTTGCGTGTGTTTTGAATATCTGCCATCAGCCAAATACAGCCATGTCAGCTAAAACTAAACCCTGTACCTCGCATCCTTCGTTGAAGAATTCTCAAAGGATCAGACCGTTCAGACATCGCTGGTTTACTCTTGCTTATATTCTCTGTATGCGGCTTTGAAGACAAACCACAGCATTCCTCAAAAAGCAACATTACCAAAGAGAAACAACCCCAAGCCTGAAAAAATGTATTTGTCATTCATTTGGAAAATCTTGAATTGGAGGACATTCAACCTCGTCGCTTTGGTGATTGTCTCTCAGTTTTCCTGCATCTGCAGGAACTTCATCTCAGTCTGGAAGTCTACTAATTCTTAGCGTGATGAGAGCAGCCGCGCTGCTGTGTGGAGGAGCCGTCTGAAAGTGCGTCCTTCATTTAGTGATAGGACGCGCGGAGGTCTGTCAGCTCGGTTCGATCCACTCATCTTTCTGCTCTGCTGCTCTCCTCATCCTGTCTTCTCTCCACCACACCTTCTTCCTCCGCTGCTCTCCAGCTGTTGTCTGCTTCATCTCCCTGTAAATCTTTCACTCCTTTTACACGTCTATCAAAGTCCCCTCGCCAGCACTCTCTTCTCTCCCCTCACAAGTTTATTTTGGAGGACGTGACTCAGACTGATTGCAGCAGAAGCCGGAACCGTGAGTGAGAGGGGAGGAGGGGAGGAGGGGAGTGGGTGGGAGCTGGAATACACAGCCAGTTAGGGCAGGGGGAGGCAGGGGGGCTGAGTGGGTCGAGGGCTGTTATAAAAGAGAGGCTGGAGCTGTCAGTGGCATTCGTTTCAGCAAAGTGACACTCACATGCACAGCGAGGAAAGACGCATGACACACCAGCGGGTTGAAGCACTCACGCTGAGGAGGGGAGACCAGAGCAGCTCAGGAGCCGTCTCTCTCTGACTCTGCTAATCTTCGGTGCTTGGACTCGGAAGTTGGAGGATTTTCTCTTGCTTTTGGGCGTTCCCTCGCTCGGTTGTTTCTGAGGTGAACAGGACAAAGTGCCAGAAGGAGCAAGAGAAGAAAAAGTTTGAGAGAAGATTTAACTGCTTGCCTTGTTTGGGTTCCTGTTCAACAAATGGCTGCTGTGCGTCAGATGGTTATGGAGGCCGCCGGAGGCTTCCACGTCCTTCCGGCTCATCTTATGGCCTCGGCCATGGAGGAGTTCCCCCAGCAGCTGCCCGTCCCCAAGGGTCCAGCCAGGGGCAAGAGCCGCTCCCGCCGGCCACGCGAGGCTCGGTTCAAAACTCAGCCCGTCACCTTTGCAGAGATCGCAGAGGTGGAGGAGGAGGGTTCCTCGCCTCTGGAGGAGGAGAGAGCACGTCGGTCCTTCCTGCAGTCTCTGGAGAACCTGCGGCGGAGCACGCAGACCCTTCACTGCCCACCGGTTGCCCATCACGGCTGCGCCCCCTCACCCACACAGACCAGTCTGGACTCCAGTGACTCCGACTCCACCCAGTGAGGGCCGGAACACGTCTGTCCCCTGGCCCCCGTGTTCTTTGCTTCGCCTTGACGCCGCTTCAAACGGAGGCCGACTGAAACGAACCAATCCTCTGCCAGCCTGTCTCTGTCTGTGTGAGCTGAAGCTGACATCTACTAACATCAGCAGACGGTGTAAACCTGAAGATCTGGACCAGTACCACAGGCTGGTGGTGCTGGCGCTGTAGATGAGTGTGAAGGTAGCAGATGACGCAGTGTCGAACACTTTGGCCGCTCACGTCTATTCCTTTCCTACTGTAGACTTCTACCAGGAAAACTTGAAAGATTTTTCCATTTTAAAGTTGTATAGGTATTTTTATTTCACTCCAGATTTTCTATGTGACAAGTCGCCATGAAGACTGTTCAAAGATGTTAGCATTGCAACTGTAAATATCACGATGGCGGAACATGCTGTGCATCAGGAGTGGCCTGGCCGTCACCGAGGCAGTAGATTTCCAGCTTCATCGTCCATGAAAGCTCAACTCTTCTGCTTCAGTTCCTGGGCAAAGAAAACTGCCTTTCTACAAGTTATTTATTCTTTTGTTTTATTCATAACCAAGTGGAGTTGTAGATATTTTAGTTCTCTTCCTGACTTATAAAGTCTCCTTGACTTTCAGAGAAAATCGTAACCTTACTATGTTGTATTTGTTCTACTTTATACAACTATATTTCAGTGTTTGTTATACGTACTTTAATAAATATTTTCAAATATTTTTGAGTCACTGATTTTTTTATTTCAGATGCCTAAAGTGGTGTGGGCTCTGCAGAAAGCAATCGCACAAACATGTTCAGTAACTTCAGCTTGCGAGGACTTTCTACACGATTCTCTCGTAATCAGACGCGTCATCAGGTCCGTAAAAGCTGCCGTGCCGACGGGAGGAACTGCAGCATCGTCCAGATGTAAACACTGGGTCAACCTGCGTGTGTCCTGCTGGCTTGCTGAGCTGCAGACGCACTTCCAACGACGTCAGGTTTGCATCAGCGTTCTCTGGAACGTGGACGACCGGCCCGCCTCACAGAGCGCCACCTCGAGCGTCCCTGAGAGCCTCAGGCGAAGCTGCCTGTTCACATCCACTTACTAAACATGCCAACTTAACAATTTTCAGCAAATTTTAATCTGTCATTGCTTTCTTTGTATGTTTAAAGCGTATGTGTCTAAATGCGTTGGCGTAGCCGACATCGGAAGAATGTGTCTGGAACTACGAGCTCTTTCATGGCTCCACCTCCTCATGAACCCAAAATCCTCCACGATGGAAAAGTGTCTCCCACAGTTCAGACCAAGTTTATCGCCTCGTTTTGTTGCTGGCACTGACTTAAATTAACAAGTAATGATAGAAATGAACAATTTAATGTATGAAGGATTGAGAACTTTAAAACGATGGTAAATGTACCCAGCATGACAGAAACCCTGTCTGTCCTTGTGCTTCAGTCCCAGAGGAGTGTGAAGGGCACTTCCTTGATTTGTGGTCATGTGACTCCTCTTGCTTCTACATAGGAGGGTCAGTTTGGCTCTTCTTACCCTGTCCTCCCCTACTGAGTGTCAGTCTCAGCCCTCCCAGACGCCCCAGCAAGCCCTCCAGGGCCGATGCTGACAACAGAAGAAGAAAAGTGATTCAAAAGGGGAAAATGTTTTATTAAAAATGACATTTTATCGTCGTTTTGAGGAAGTTGAGGTTTCCTCGTGTGTTTGTGGAGGAGCAGCGAAGGGTTAACTCAACACCTTGGACACTAGATGAGGATCAGACATCAGTTCTGTGGCGTTGTTCGGGGAAATGACACAAGAAGCAGATGAACTTCACATTAAAAACATGGAAATGATTAACAAAACAACTGCTTTTACATCCTGGTTCTTTTCCTCTCCACACTTCTGTCCCGCGTCCAGTTGACAGGGACAAAGAGTGCAGAGATGCAGCCACCATTCTGACTAAATATTCATCAGCACATCATCGCTAGCAGCAGCTATTCATCATGTTTTCATAAATGAAAAATATTGCACTGGTCAGTCGTCTTTTTTTTTACTCATCTGTCATTCATGATGAATAAATAATGCAGTAAATATCTCATTGATGGTATTTTCTCATCGGTTTAAACTTTTTTTTTTCCAAATTCACAACGTTCACATGAGTTTTTAAGTGTTTTCATAAATGTGAATATCATATAAACTTGTTTTTACACAGCTGACACTGACATAGGGAACCGTCAAAAATTTGACCAAATCTATTGAAAAAAAAAAACTCAATCAGGTGCATCATTAATATTGACTATAGCAGATGGGGGATCAATGCTAAACTAGAGGAGTAAAAGGTGTGTTACTGGATTATAAATGCTACTCCTAAAGAATTTGTACGAGTTCATGTTACACCTATGTATGATTTATGATTTTAATAAAACCATTATTACAAAAAAAGCATTCAGTTTCACCGCAACCCTCACAGATGCTCAACCCAGTCAGGTCCGTAGTAGCAGAACTTGCTACGTGTAGTATTTTTTCCCACTGAGGAGGTGTTTTTTCTTCCTGGTCCTGCTGAGCCACTGGAGGCGAGCTCTGTTCATTCTGTCCTGGCTGGCCGATGGAAACCTCCGGTCAGGGAAAATCTCCTTCAGCCTGCTGAGGAAAAACACCTCCAGCTTGTGACCGGCCTGGGCCACCTCGGAGTCTGGCTGCACAGCACAGGGAGACACGCGTTAGTGGCTGCGCTGACGAGTCGCTGCACGGCTGAATCACAACACCTTCATGCACATTGGTGTTTCAGTTTGAAAACCGATCGCCCCGATGTGAGGGAACAAAGGGCTCTACACGTGGAAGTCCCTGCCTCAGGCTGTGGTGCAGGAGAGTCCAGTTACTCCAGTAGTTCGACTAAACTGGGATCCACTCGGGTCTGAACTTTATTCTCTGGCAAACTTACGTAATTGAAAGTAGCGCAGTTCTTGAACATCAGCATGATGTCGTCGATGAACTGCTCGGCAGTGAAGAAGTGGAGCGTGTTGCTCCTGTCCAGTTTCTTGCGGATGACTGACAGGTCCATGGGCCTCTTGATGACCTGGTAGTAGTTTCGCGCCTGCAGCACAGTCACAGAGGTCAGACCTGGAAATGATGCTTCTACCAAAATCTCTTCCTTCAAGTACTCACAGCTGGAACTGAGCTGGGGTGTTGAATAACTCGGGAGTCCAGGGAGCAGGAAGAGCCAGCTCCCTACATTTTACAGCTAACGGTAGCTCCAGCAACACAAACGGCAAACTCATCATCCTGTATAATCGTCTTTATCCAGCTGTTGCTCCATGAACCACCGAGACTTTGATTTGAGCTAAAAACAAAGCAGCTGGAACATCTGGGGTCGGTGCTAGCATGGCCCCGTTTCTCTGTTCTGCTCTCTGGAACTGACTGTAACTGTGTGTTCTTTAAGAGCAGAATAACTCCAGCACATTACAAGCTTGTGTAACATTCAAAATGGGACTTTTTTTTCTGATGAAACCTTCAGAAGCAGTATTACTACTTTTAGATTGAAGCTGAGAAAAGTTTAGAATCACGTGACTCTCTTGGGATAAGTTGATTCACACATCATCTTTCGATAATGAATCCTGTTTTCTTCACGATGACGGCTTCATTCATCTCAGTGAGGACGTTTCTTCTCAAGATTACAAGGTAAATTGTCCCTTCATCAAGAGGAACCCTGCCACAGTTACAAGCATGGCCTGTTTCAGCTTCTGTACAGTTCCCCAGCCTGCTGGCCGACCTGACCTGAAACTACAGAACATTTTGTGTAATCATCACCGAGGACGTGAGCACGGCTCCTCCGTTTCTAATATCTTTATTGTTTATAACCACGTTCACTGATCCTCCTGTTTGTTTTGCTACTTTTATTCTGCGTGTTTGTGGAAATAAGATCGACTTAACTGATCCCGGAACAGGAGATTTCAATCTTATAGCAGCTAAAAAAAGTAGATGTAAGAAGAAGGAGAGTGTGATAAATAGAACAGAAATTTTAAAAAGTGTAAAATACTAAAATAGTCTTGTTATTGTTCCATCTGCCCTGTGCAGGATCAAGTCCTCTGCCTCGTATCTTGAGATGTTTCTTTACCCTGCAGCTCATTGCTACCGTCGTAGGTGCGATTTAAGCGCGCTTTAGATTTATGACGAGCAGCTGCGTCTTTTAAACCCAAGAATGGAACAAAAGTTTGTGTGATAGGAGGAAAAAAGCATTTCATCTTGCTGCTATTTCATGTCTGACACTTTCCCTTGCAGCCTGGGTGACGTGACAAACGTGTTTTACTGTAAATGTGCGGGACGGACCAGTGGGCTGACGGGTTCGTGGAACGGAGTGCTGAGCAGGTGACAGTACAGCAGCAGAGTCAACTTCTCACATCCCTGCAGAAGGAAACACACATGAGCTGAGCCAGGCAGCCTGAGCCTCCCTTCTCTCCCCACCCGTGCTGTCACAAAGAGGGACGACAGCGACGCCATGTGGAGATCGTTGTGTACTGCACCTTAACTAACAAACACGTGTTCATTAGGTTCACTCAGTGATTTTTCTGATAGTTTGTCCTGCGTTGATACACAACAACCGTCAAGCACCAGCTCACCTGCTGGTCCTGGGTGGAGAGTGCGTACGGAGCCTTGACACCGCCACCAGGGCGTGTGTTCTCACAGTCGTAGGCCTCTGCAGGGTCAGGATCAGCTCTGCACAGCGTACAAACCCAGTCGCCTCTGTGGGACATCGGAAGAGTGGAAGCTGAGCGCGATTGTCAGACGTGAAATGGGCAGAAACAAGCGGCCGAGCTCCTGCTTTTCATCTCTGACTCCTCAACTCAGGTGGAAACCGTTAACCACCGCTGAACTTACCTGCCCTGGAGGTCACGACCCCCCAGGGACCATGGCTGAATCCCAGAACGGTATTTATGGCAAAAGTATTGCCCTGCCCATCGTTTGCTAATTTATGTCCATTATGTCTACTAAAATTTTTCAGGAGCACTGATGGGTTATTGTTGTTTGTTGTCCTGCTCAGCTCACACACGTGTGTGTGTGTGTGTGTGTGTGTGTGTGTGTGTGTGTGTGTGTGTGTGTTCACACTCACGGTGGGAAGTCGACAAGGGGGGGGATATGACAGGCCAGGTGGTAAACCTTCGGGCAGTGGTCACAGCACAGCAGATCGCCTCCGTTCAGACACACGGCGCAGAAGTCTTCACTCTCCAGCTCCTGGACTGCTGCCTCAGGCTCCTGCATGGCGCCGTCGGACTGGTCCTGGGTCAGCTGGCGCGACTCCTCCATTTGATCTCCGCACTGGAACTCAGACACGCCTGCTTGCAGCAGCGATGGAGCTGGATCCGATCCTGATTCTGGGTCAATTTCAATCACCAGCTTCCTGTCTGGGTCCAAATAAAACATTTCGGAACCAGTTTTCTCATCTGGGTCCCATTCATCACATTCAGGGGCCAACAGGATGTAGGACTGATCAGGGTGGGAGTCACAGTCAAACCCGGGGTCCTGCTCTGGTTCTGCAGGGGTGGGACTTTCAGGACAGTATGGTTCAGTCCAGGTTGGTTCTGTTGTTCCTGGAGGACTGAGGTCAGGAGACCCCGCTGGTGTTTCCTGTTGGACTTCCAGAACGTCTGCCTCGTTTTGGCTGAATCCATTCTGGGAGCAAACACAGCGAGACGGCAGTAAAAATGAACCCATGAAGACCTGCAGGATGATCACTACTACTACTACTACTACTACTACTACTACTACTACTACTACTACTGCTGCTGCTGCTGCTGCTGCTGCTGCAGTTTAAAGAAAGCTCCTCGCCGTCACTGCAGCAGGCTCATGGGGACCTGTTGGCTCTCCTTTAAACTAAATCAAGTCTTTCTGTGTCAAGTCTTTGTTGAGTTTTCACGCTAAATAAAACTGACGTGATTGGACATTCCTGTACCTGCTGGTGATCCGTACGGGGGGAATGGGTCGACCACGGCAGCCGTACCAGTGACACCACAGGCTGCAGGGACGATAGGGACACGGAGCGGAAGTTCAGACGCTCCAGGCTCACTACGGCTATGCCGGCATTACCCAGAATCCTCCGGGCCTCCGGGTGAATCCTGCGGAAACAGATGCTGAGCGACTTGAATGGAAGGAGGAGATGTTCGGGCGAAATGTGGGCCAGGTTGGAAGTGAAGCCCTGAACTTTGTTTTTCAAGTTGTAAGCAACTGTAGACGTCGCTAGAGTGAATGTACAGACATCACAGCGTCTCTGTGATGTGAGAAAAAGTTCAAAGAGTACTTAAAAGTGTCACCAGATGAAAGTTTGGGCTGCGGGTTCATTTTTAAGTGATCTGCTGCTTATCGTTGTCTGACGTCATTATTTGATTTAAAAATGCCTGAAACATTAACATGTACCTATCAGCTTCCTGTTTTTCACAGAGACGATTGACTTTTCCACCTGATCCCAGAACTGTGGGACCCAGTTGGAACTGCTTGGGTCACAGCACCACCTGGTGGCAGCAGAGGAT
Organism: Aulostomus chinensis; assembly: GCF_037954235.1. Lineage (NCBI taxonomy): Eukaryota > Metazoa > Chordata > Actinopteri > Syngnathiformes > Aulostomidae > Aulostomus > Aulostomus chinensis. Next base: position 29,021,450 of record NC_141326.1, on the reverse strand, counting down.
TACACGATTTTCTCCACTTCGATGCGCTGTCCTGGTGGGTTGGCAGATTGATGTCAGACGTGATCAGAAACACCTAAACACTCATTTTGGACGAGTCAGGGTTCACCTTCAACTTCAATTGTAAACTCTCTTTTTTGGTATCATCTGATTTGTTTGATCTATCAGGATTTAAAAACCAATGTTCTCCTCTTGTGTTGTCTCGAGGACATGTTCTCTATCATGCTTGTACCTCAGTCTCCTCAGTAAGGCCGCTACGCTTCGGCCGGGCCGTTTTTCAGCGCTCACTCTGGTTCTTCTGCTGCAGAACTGCCTCGGCTCCGTCTCCCTCGGCCTGCTGAACTGTTAAAAGACAACAATCGTGACTCCACTCTTCTCTTTTCAACACTTTCCTCAAAACACTTCTTAAAAACACCGCCTGTGTTTGCATTACGCGTCCTGCTGAGGGGCTTCGCTCCTCTGCTGGCGTTGATGGGTTTGGACCGGTCTCAGATGGCATGGCCTCCAGTGCCAGCCGTAGGTTACACTCAGCTTCACAAGGCAACAAGGTGGCTCGCCTTTGAGGAAAGTTGCCATGGCGTCTGTGAGGTGGCTCCGCCATCTCCATGAGATCTGGTCTCTGGGGCCAAAACAAACTGGTGACAAAACATAGAAGGAGCAGCTGGTTTGAGATCTCCTGGGTGCCAAGTGTTGACGATAAAGTAGAAATCAGCAAAACAAACAGAAGACCACCAAAGAGGCGTCTGGATGAAGAAGTGAAAGCACTGCTGAGTCGTAGGAACCTTCCATTCCTTCCACACAAATGTCAAGTCAAACTACACACAAGAGGAGAAATTAACGTGTACTTCACAATTAGCAACACATCAACACAGACTTGCAAAAATCAGCTTTAAGTTGCATATAAGTTCAACTCTACCTGGGTGAGTATGTGGAAAAAACGAGATCCAGAAAAATGGGCGAGAGACCTGAGCTCAGCCTCCTGACAGATCATCCCCGAACACCCTGCAAGCAGATGTAACAGGTTTAAGCACCTCTCAGTGCAAGTCATGTGATGCCTTTACCTGTCCCAGTCCGCCTCGAGGATTGATATCCAATCACAAAGCAAGTGGGAAAAAAAACTACATCTATTACTGAATCATCTTTTCAAAGATCCCAAAGAGAATATTCATTATGGAACTTCAGTCTTACACATTTACCAGAAAGAAATCATGACAGAATTCACACTGTTTGTAGTCTAAAATGTCTAATATTTTATTAACCAAGCCTTTTATCTTGTTTTGCATTTCATTAACATTCATTTTTCCCGTGATATCACAACGTAAAACACAATATTTTATTTTCACCTCTTGGTTCAATTGTAATTCTCACATTAATCGCTGGATATCGCTGTTCATTTCTTTCCAGCCAGGAGGCAAAGTCTCGCACAAAACCGCGTGGTTTTCAAATCCCGTTCCTCTTTCAACTAGCCTCCAAGATGGTAGGTGCTATCTTGTAGTCCCGTGCTTCTAAAATCAGGGAAATCTATGCCCATCCTTGTTCTTCCGCATGAATATCTGACATCCTTTGGTGTTTTACGTTGTTGTTACATCTCATGGACAAAGAACTGGGGTTATAGCCGTGAATTATTATAAATACGACGGGAATTTTGTGAGTGATTGTCGGTGATAGCTCCTACCGGCTGGGCCTTCGGTGTTAGCAGCAAACGGTGGTTTCTGTGTACAGCTACGCTCAAGCCTTAACCGTGTATGGGGAACGTTATACTGCTCATTATGTTGTGGCAGTCACGCACGTCAACGTGCCTGAGAGGAACGGACTTGCCTACTACTCTTTGCCGGCAGTAGCATTAGCTAACTTGCCAGATATGCTAGGCAGCATGTAACGTCAACAGGAATTGGATAAAGATAGTGAATTCAGTGGTAAAGCTCATATTTGGGGGGGAAACGTGTTCCTCATACTGGTTTGAATGTACTTTGCGTTGTAGAGTTTGTCAACTCAATTTGTTTGGCTTGTTAAAGCAGTCATTTTAGCAGGCGAGCTAATTGGCTAACTCAAGTAGCAACGTTTGACCCCTTGTAATGTTGATTTCTGTCACTTTGTAACAGCCTACCAAGAAGACTAAGACCAGGAAGCTCCGAGGACACGTCAGCCACGGTCATGGTCGCGTTGGTACGTGATGGCAACATTCATCTTAAGTTCTGCAGGTCCGGTCAGCGTGTGGACCTGAGATAATGTCCCTCTGTCCACCCCACAGGCAAGCACAGGAAGCATCCTGGAGGTCGTGGTAATGCCGGTGGGATGCATCACCACAGAATCAACTTTGACAAATAGTAAGTGCTGCATTCATGATCCTGTTGTCAGGAGATTAGGAACGCTAATCACGTCTGTCATATGGGTGACTCCATCTTCCTTGATATCCAGGACTGCAGATACTGCTGCCAGCGTTCCCTCTTCATGTAAAATTGGCTAAGCGCTGCAGGGATGATGTATTCTTGTGACCCAACCTGGAAAGCAACAGTAGAAAGCCTTCCCTCTACAAAATGCCTATGGATTTTTTTACATTGAATTTTGCATTGTTGCTGAAACAAATGTCTGTCATAAACAAATATAATGCTCAATAAGGACTTCCTCCCATTCCACCAGCTGGTACTGCATGGTACCAGAGCTGTGACGCTGAACTGGTTCTGGGAAAGTGAATGTGTCACAAATAGTTGCTTGAACGTGGATCTTGGATTGGTTTTTGTGTCGCCACTGTTCTGTTGAGCCCTGTTGTAGAGACTAGAGTCTCATCTTGACAAAAACCATTGTCTTGGTGTGCTAGAGTCCTCTTAGAGTGAAGACTGTTCCTATTCACCGACTGGGTTTCCTTTAGGCCGGTCAGCCACATGGGCAGTTACACAACATTCTAGCTTATGCTCTGAAGAGTATAGATTTATGCTTTGAGATTCATGGTGCATTCTTTCTGTGTGTCTTCAGCCATCCAGGGTACTTTGGTAAGGTGGGTATGAGACATTACCACCTGAAAAGGAACACAGCCCACTGCCCCACCATCAACCTGGACAAGTTGTGGACACTGGTGAGCGAGCAGACCAGGATCAACTATGGCAAGAAGCCCGACGGGCCTGCCCCCATCATCGATGCAGTGCGCGCTGTAAGTTTTGGCCACTGTCCTTTTAATTGACTGGCGTTCAATGTCTTGAAATAGAAGCTTGGTTGCACTTGAAGAACCACACCTGCAGGTCCAGCAACAGGAAGCCAAGAGAACATTTAATGATTTGGGCTTTGTTTACCATATCGTTTCAAAATGCTGAATGGTGGCTGAAGAGCCGCTAAGTCAGATTGTTGACTCCACGCCAGCCTAAGGTGGTGGAATTCCATCCTAGCTTGTGTTTTGTTTAATCCGGTAACAGACTGATGTGTAAGATCAGTAGCGTCCTGCGTTGAACGAGCCCCTCTGCTGCTCTGGCGGTTCTCTAGCGCTGTTGGCTGCCTCTGCTAGCAGCTCACAAGCGCAACCAACTGCTCCTCCATCCCGTCTCCATGCGCCTCTCCAGGGATGGGAAGGTGCAGAATTCCCACAAAGAAAACGCTGCATAATAGAGGCGCCTGACGAGCCTCGTCGATGCTGGGACGCTGCGTGGTTCCAACGGAACATGAAAATGATTTTACAGATGCAGTTATTTGAAAGAAGATGGATACACAAGGAATGATGAAAGAACAAAGTGGGACATTTAAATAGGCGGTATGATGTCACGCAGCCATACTTTTGTACTTGTTGGTTCACTTTCATGTTGCCAAACTGGATTTGTATTTGATGATTTGTTTTTTTAGTCATTTCAGCTTTTAACTGTTCAGTACTCCAGTGGTGCAGCAGGACTTTAGTGGCTTCAGCTGATGGTGACTCTGCTCCAACCCTCACAGGGCTACTACAAAGTTCTGGGCAAAGGGAAACTGCCCAAGCAGCCTGTGATCGTCAAGGCCAAGTTCTTCAGCCGGCGGGCGGAGGAGAAGATCAAGGCGGTGGGAGGAGCCTGCGTGCTGATGGCATAATGTTTGTGTCAGTGGGTTTTTGCAAAAATAAAGTGTATAAATGGAAATTAAAAGTTTGTGATGTCTGCTTTCAACTGGCTGTATGAGCAGCACTGTGGTGGTGGTGCAGGGAAAGGTTGGAGTCAGAGCGTGAACGGTGGCCGCTTCATGAGAAATGCCGCTGAGCGCAAAGCTGAGGTGGCGGCAGATCTGTCCTCATCCTCTGAATTAATAAAAAATATTGTGATTAATTTTTGGATGCTGCTGAAATGTTCAGTTCAGTTACAGCTGCTTTCCAGACTGGAGGTTTGTCCTGTTGTTGCTGACAGATGGACGGTCGCAGGTCCTCGGGTGATGTGCAAGGTGTTTGGGGGGGGGGACTTTAATTTTTTTAACGTAAGGAAACTTGAATCAATGACGGAACATGCTGGCCGTGCTCTTATCCAGTGTGTGTGGTGAAATACTACAGGAGGATGAAACCACGACCCCCGAGTTTACTGACGAGATGGAACACCGGTGACATTCGGGCGTTTCCGTTAAAATGACGAAATTCAGAGAACCGACGAGGTTCAACGTAGTTCCTCAGGATCCAAACACGATCAGCACATAAGTTCAGTCCCCAAAAATACCTTAAGTCGAGCAGGATCCGATAACCAATCAAGTAATATTTCCGGTACATGTGATTCTGGTTCCGCTACGTCACAGCCAAGGGCGTGGTTTAAAACGCTGGAATTCCTGAGCAGCCGAGAAGAAAATGCAAACGCCAGCACAGGTGGACAGAGGGGGAGGAATGTGGAGGTGACCACTGCGAGGTAACCGACTGAAGGTGTTCTGTTTTTGGTTTTTGTCTCGTTGGTCTTTAACGTTTTTTTTTTTCCCCGGTTGAACTGCTCGTGTCTCCTCGCGCCCGCCTAACCGCTGAAGTCATCGCTTCTTAACGCGAGAGTTGCTGACGCGGCAACAGTAGCGGGAGTTAAAGCGAGTTGTTGAGAGCGGCTGTGACAGGGGCAGCGGCCAGGAGCTGAATTTAATCTAATACTGAGGTGTCTATAGGTCCGCTGCGCCTCTGCCAATCCCGCCCCCTCACCGACAGGTTCACCTGGTTGGTGGTCTTGTGGCTGTTGAGGGAACGTGTACAGGGTGCAGCTGGTGCATAGGTTCCTCATGAACCCTCTTGGTTCAGGTTCTTGTGCAGGTTTTGTGGAACGATGCAGCTTCCAGCGGAGAAACCCCGCTCACAGCAGCCATAAGGGTTGAGGAGCCTGCTGGAGGTAGCGGCGTCTCGGTGTTTGGATCCGGGATGGGCCCGCCTCAGCAGCGTGACAGAGGTCATCACTGGAGCACCTGTGGTCACCCTACATCTTCTACTCTACAATGAGCACAAGAGTGAGCGGCATTTCTAGCAGGTGGAGGGAAGGAAGTCAGCAAGTCACCAGGTTTCCATAGGAACCAAAGTTGTGCAGTCGGACGTAGAGTTGATGAGAAATCTTGACTGGCGAGGCCTTGAGATGAAGGAGATTTGTATCCTCAAGACCTTCGCCAGATGAGACCCTCAGAGCTTTCTGTGTATCGGTTCGCTCGCTCCACGCCGCATCGCTTCAGAAGAATTTGATGAGGTCGAGGGAACTGACTGAGCACGTCCTGCTTCTTCTTCCTTGACAGGTGAAGGTCACCTGAGTTCAACCTCTTCATGGCAAAACAAACCTGGCTGGAATCGTCCTTGCGGCGCTCCGCCTGCCTGGGCCGGGAGGTGCTGGAGCGGGCCTCCAGGCGGAGTGTAGACTGGACAACCAGCGCCGCATCGCAGACCTCCACAGTTACAGATGAAGGCATACAAACACCTGTCAAGGTGTGTGTGTGTCTCTTGTATTTGTTATCTGCTCATCTTTTCTCACCTCCTGGTGTTTTATTTCCGGTTGTTTTGTTTTTTTTCCCCAGAAACCGCACACAGAACTTGATGACGCATTTGGAACCATCGCAGAGTTCATGACGCAGACGACCTATCAGTGCAGGGTCGGTGATTTATATTCTTAAAACTCGTTTGCGTTTAGTGCCAAACTCTGACACCCTGAACATGTCGGTCGTTTGTGCTGCAGAGATTTTATGAGTCTGGCTGTTGCTCGGAGCCCAGTGACCCTGAGAGGAAGCACGTGTCCAGGTTCCACAAACGACCAGCTGCTGGGAGGACAACATCTGCACAGCCACCCAAGAAACATGTGAGCACCTCACCGCCCAGACGCCCGGCAGGGTTGGACGCACTCACAAATGTGTGTTTAGGTCTCTTAACTCCTCAGAAACGCGCTTGGTACACATTCAGCTCTCACTTTAAACCTCCTCTGTTCTGTTCTCAGCCAGAAAATAGAAATGTCTTCAAATTGTTTCGTCCCACCAACAGTAAAAAACCCCAAAACAACTCACTTGTCAAATACAACAAAGAAAAGCCGCTACTTTTCAGGATAAAAATCTCTGGGGCTGTGCTTGTTGAGCGGCGGGGGGCCATGTGACATCACCAGACTTCCTGACTGTGATCTCAGTCATTCTTCTGACTGAGATCACAGTCCTAACGCCTGAGATCAAAGTCTGGGATTGTCACGCACACTCACACAGGCAGCTGTGAGGGCGGGGCCTCTCAATGTACAACGCACAGTAGACAGTTGGTCATTAATTTGAGAACTTTATAGTTTCAAAAGTTTATTCCACCAAAATACAACTTTCTGTCTGAAGTACTCCTGCAAAGAAACTTGGAAGTACTCGGGACAGAAAGTTGTATTTTGATGCAGTAACGGCTTGTGTGCCCTCCTGGGCTGTCCTGAAGAGCTTAGAAACGGCAGCTTCTGGGTTTGCAGTCAGGACTTTGGCCGCTGGGCTTGTTTACAGGGACGTGCAGTCTCCCAGCACGCCGCCGTCTCGTGATCAAGAGTTTTGTTGTCATCAGGGTCGTGCGCCAGCGCCATGTGAAGATTTCCACATCGAGGTTTCGCCTGGAACGTACGCCATCACGGCCAGCCTGCCCGAGGCTCGGCAGCAGACCCAGGTGGTCAACATCGGTGCTGGGGAGAGTATCGACCTGACCTTTAACCTCTGACCTCTCCCACCCGACCATACCAGGCACCCTCAAGAACAAAACTGACCGCAGCTAAGGCTGCCTGTGTGTGTGCGTGCGTGTGTGTGTGTGTGTGCTTTTCGCTTCGTATCAGTTTCTGCTGTTTACATTTTATTTTACTACCTGAGTTTGTTCCCTGCACATTGAGACGCCTTCTTATTTTTTGCATTCCAGGTGTTGTATCAGGTCGCTTGTTCGTCAGATTCTGCCATTCGTTGTGTAATGCACTTAATGTTTTCACTTGTACCAATACTACATTAGTATATGAGAATAAAGTATTTTTTAAATCCATCTTTACTGTTCAGTTTTTGGCTCCACTGAATCCACAGACACGCAGCAGTCCCGGTGCTGGTGGTCCCGGTTTAGAGCGGCTGGTTCCAAACGTCTCTGATGGCGGCTCTTCTGACTTTAGCTCCGGGAAGAGACTGAAACAGAGAGCCGTGATTGGGCGACGCACTGGTCGGTGGAACGGGGAAGTCGCTGAATAGTGCAGGTGTTGATGGATTCCCTGGAGAGGAACGCAGAGATGGATGAGGTTAAAGTGGCAGTGAGACGGCGCCGGGCGCTGCAGTCCCGGTGCAGAGGGGAGTGGTCGCGGGGTTGCTTGTGTGTGGAATTGACATTAAAATGTGTCAGATTTTGTATGAATAACATCTCCGTTGTTCTGAAGTGGGTTGTTAGGGTTCCTCTGCAGGAACCAGACCATTATCTTGTGACACATCATCAAACAACTCAACCCAGGTGGTAAAGGACTTCCATTCAAAAGTACTTTTGACTAAAGACGATACATTTCAATTCAACAGTTTCGTTTTAGTGTCTTTGAATTCTCAGGTTGATGGTTTGGGCTGCGGGCCCAGCAGGTGTGTGTCTCCTTCTCACCTGGCTGTCTGTGCTGTGGCTCTGGCCCGGTTCTCCTCCAGTACCTCCAGGGAGGACGGTGTGGTTGACTCCTCTGATTAACTACAGGAGGACACGGAGCTCTGCTCTCCTCCTCAGTGAGGTATGAAGAGGAGGACGGCGTCGCCACAAGGCCGCTTTTCAGTTGCTTATCCGTCTCACTCCTGTCAAATCCACCCATTCTTCCAAGGCTGGACCTGCAGCTGGGGGGAGCGGTGCAAGACCTGCAGCTGGGTGGAGCGGTGCAGGACCTGCAGCTGGGGGGAGCGGTGCAGGACCTGCAGCTGGGGGGAGCGGTGCAGGACCTGCAGCTGGGGGGAGCGGTGCAGGACCTGCAGCTGGGGGGAGCGGTGCAGGACCTGCAGCATGTAGTCAGATGTTGGGTGCAGAGCAGCCGGAGCCTGCAGCAGGACGAGCAGCGAGGCCGGCACGTGGACGCTGCTGCTGTGGAGGCTTGCAGCTCTCTGACTGCTCTGTCATGGTGAGAAGCTGAAATGGGCCAAACAGAACCACCGGGAACCAGAGAGACACAACCGTTCCACATCAGCACCCGGTGCCTCCCGGCGACGTCAGCTGGAGGAAGGACACGAACTTTAGAACGTGAAGTTCTTTACAAAGGCAGTAAAACATGAAAACAAACCAAAATGTTCCAAAGGTAGTGGATGCGATGTCCATCACGATTCTTCCTGGAGCTTTAATTCTGCTCCAGCAGTGAAAACATAGAAACAGACCTTTCATCCTGACTGATCTTTTAAACCGATATTTCCAAGGGCAATGAAGACTTTTTCTGCTTAAAAAGTCCTCATGCTCCCCCTTCCGTGGTGCCCGTTGAGGTCCAGCATCACTGAGACGCAGCAGGACAGCCCACAATGTGGAATTTCAACATCGCAAAACACAAAACTGGCAAAATGTGAATTGGGAACCAAACTCTCCTGTCGCCACACCTCCAAACCCATCTCCGTGTTCTGTGGCGGCCATCACTCTCCCCGGCCCGTATCTCCTCAGGTCTGGTTCCCATGGTGACAAGACAGCGTCTCCGTGTACCAGACAAGCCCTGGTCTGTCTCACCATGTCGAGGGAGCAGACAAGCTGCTGCTGGATGGCGGCGACACCCAGAAGAGGACCTCCTGGATGGTCGAACCTGACCACCCAGAGCCCCCATCGGCCCTGAGCCCAGACACAAGGGAGGAAGTAACGATGAAGTGACACCACGGGACACCACGTACAACACACACACACACACACACACACTCTCGAAGTATCTGGATGCGTTTTTGATGACAAGAAATTGGACAAATTTGATCTCGGCATTACCTTCACAATACAAATCTAACAATGTCCCCATTGCCCCGATAAAATGAGGTTGAGCTCCTCACCTGCAGTTGTCCTGTCACAGTACCAAGGTAATAAAAACCATCGGTCTCTCTCCTGGCCAGAACTCGGCATCCTGGGAAGAACTCTGGTGTGGCCGGAGTTTGGCCAGACAGCCCACAGGAAGTGACCTGGCGGAGAAGATCCCACCTGGACGACCACAGGAAGTGTGTTGCTGATATTACACAGTGGAGGCGGGGAGTATTCACTCATGTAGGCTTGCATGCTTGCTGTAAGGACCAGTCAATCTAAGGCCTACAAAGATGTTGCCATGGAAACCGACCTGAACAGAGGGGAGGATGTGTTGTGCTGCTGTGGCATCGTGAGACAGTTGGATGGACAGAAAAACTTGACCGGAGAAACGCCGGGCGCCGCTGGTGGTTGGTTTTCAGTAATGTGAAGAGGAATCAGCTGTCGGGGGGAGGAAGCAGACGATCCCAGCAGGGAACCGGCATGTTTTACTTCACGCTGAAGCATTTGCTTGTACACCTGGTGGGTCAAGTCACTTGAAATACTTCAGTTTTTCCCAGTAGATTTATTTAACTGGGAATTATCGGAACACAATTCCCTAACAAACAGAATTTCGGCGAGATTCAGAGATGCGTTTTTAGACCTGCGCTGTTTTTTTTCCTTGTTACAAGAACAAAATGTGTGAAACTTTCCTCTTGAAAGACGCAGTGTCCTAAAACAAGCCCCTTTATGTGGTAAATCCTCATGTCTCACGCTTTTTGCTGAAAAAAATAAAATAAAGAACATTTTTGAACAGAAAACGTTTGGTTTTGATGATCTATTCACCAAATCACTCAAACTAACTTTTGTCCCAAACTGATCTTGATGAATGTTTTCTGCCTACATCTTTGTGTGTCTGAGGGTTCAAGTTTTCAATCTGTTGGTTGAGTGAAGAGTCATAAACCCCACCAGTACCTTGTCCAGCACACCGCTCGGACTGGTTGACATCAGATAACAACTCCCCCTTGTGGTGTGACTGAGGCACTGCAGGTAGCCTTGAGTGTTGCTGTCCAGCTGACCTCTGGAGTCCAGCAGGTAGAAGACGGTCACTGACCTCCCACCTGCCAGGGCGGGCAGAGCCCTCAGCACGGTCTCCGGCTGGTCAGGGAGGTCTGAGACCAGAAGGCGGACAGTGTGGCAGACGGGGTCAGCGAGGGCCAGGGTCAGGGCAGTCAGGAGGTCCCTGCCTGGGCTGCAGCTGATGGAAAGAATCCAGGTCAGAGACGCGTAGACCGTATCAGCGGTGCAGGGCTGCATGTGGGGGGACCAGCAGTTCACCTGCCATGGGGAAGCATCAGATAAACAGGAAGGGAATCAAATTTCTTAAAGAGAGTTAATGGAATTAATTCAGTACTTTCACTAAAACAACATTTTGTTTTTAATGCTCTAGATCAACATGATCGACGAGTTAGAGCTCAGATATTTGGTTCATCCAAATCTTAAACACAGGGCTTAATATCCTGACATTTGTGGGCCTCAGGTTTGATGACCTCTGACCTTTCCTCTCGATGCTCTGACTGCAGCTGTGGTATGAACTGAACTGTACTGGACCTGCTCTGCTGCCCAGCGTCCACCACTGAAAATGAACCCAGACAAACCGGTTCATTTAGAGACGTGACCGTTCATGTGACTCTTCACAAACTTCATGCTGTGGTGGGACATCAACCCTCCACTACCAGGAATGGAGCCCTTTTACCTCCACCAGCAATCCTGTCTGTGGTGCGAGCCGTAAGCCTCGACTCACCTTGTCTGAGAAGGTCACGATGTTGAAGAGCGAGTCTCTGAGCGACGCTTTAGTCAGCAGAGTCCGGATCAGCAGCCGTTTCACTGACTCCAGAGCAGCTCTTGTCGTCTCCGATGTGTCCAGGAGGAACGTTGTGTTGCAGCTCCGCTTGCCCAGGAACAGAGGAGCGAGAGCAGCCTCAGGGGCCGCCAGGGGCCTGGATGTCATCGTCGCACTCTTAAAATTCCTGCCTGGACGTAAACGTAGAAACTCAGCTGCTCGTTAGAAATAGTATTTTCCTAATTCCATCCATCCATTGTCTTCCGCTTATTCCTATTATTAAGGGTCGCGGGGGGGTGGAGCCTATCCCAGTAGCCTTCACCCTGGACAGGTCACCAGTCCACTGCAGGGCCAACACATAGAGACAGACAACCATTGGCTCTCCCAGCCACGCCTACGGTCAATTTAGAGTCTGGATTAACCTGGTCCCTCTTGATGTCTTTGGACTGTGGAGGAAGCTGGAGTACCAGAGAGAACCCAGCAGGAACAGGGAGAACATGGAGACTCACCCAGAAAGACCCCGTGCTGCAGCCGGGGCTCCACCCACAACCCTCTTGCTGGGGGGCCACAGTGAGGACCACTGCTCCACCGGGCCAAATTTTCCAAATTGAAAAACCTAATTATCCTCTTCATTTGCTTCCTTATTATTGTTCTACATGGGAATGATGAATCTGGAAAAACTACAGTCAAAACAGCAGCAGACGAAAATGGAAGTCTATGATCCAAATGGCAGAATTTTCCTTCCTTTGTCTTGTCTTGAGATGCTTTTGACTCTTTCTAAAAGTTCGACATCTAACTTTTGGAGTCTCTGGCTGTTTTGGCAGGTTTTGTTTTTGTTTTTGTTACAAACCCTAAATCCTAAAGGAAATCTAACAAGTTTGTATTTGAACATGTGTCACTTACGTCACCGTGACGAGTCACGTGATCTGATCACGCCAGCAGGTTGAAATGGCGCTTTGTCAAAGTTTCACTATTAAACGGGATGGATCCTGAACCGGACCGCTGACCACAGGAAACGCCACCACCAGGTTTACGTCAGACTCGGAGGGGCGTCAGACGTTGGCGGAGAACCCACCAGTGATAAACGAAGCAGAAGACTGAAGGCTCGTCTCGGACCTCTGGCCTGAAACAGGGACTTACAGCGAAGACGGAGCGAGCGCGTTACCCACAGGTACTCCCAGTCAGCTGCAGATGACGCCTCTCTCTGTTGATGTTGGTTTCCATGGAGACATGGTGAAGGCTTGAGGTCCTCGTGGCCACTAGAGGGGCTGTTCGTCTGTCAGTCAGCCGGCCGGGCTCTCCTTGTGGTTGCTATAGTAGCGTCGGGTCAGCTGGTCTCCTCTGACGCGACTCTTACGCGCAGCTTTGGTTGTGTAACAGTTTCATCGCTCCGGTGTTCCTGCAGGGTCTTTCAATGGGATCGTCTTAATTTTAAGATGTAAAAAAAAAAAAAGTCTTAAAAATTGATCCAAAATGTATCTTTGGGTTTTTAATCTGATTTTGATACGTTTGTATGGGAATTTAAGGAAACTTCTCTGTCACCTCGGATGTGTTTGAGCTGGAGAGGCTGCATCGCTGCCCCAGTCGTGGGTGGGAACAGACCCTCACCGACCCCCGAGCTCAGCGGAGAACAACTCTCCTGTTCTCCACCCTGACGCCAGTGTGGCACTTGAACTGCTCTGGAATTTTACTCGAATTAAGCGAAGACACAGGCAGACTTTTGAAGTTATGTTTAATATTCATTCCCGCATTTTGCCACAGTCGAGTGATAAAGTGCCACTTTTCTCTCTGTAAACATTAAAAGGCAGTGAACCAGATGCAAACTTGTTTTCAGGGCTAGAAAATACACGAGGACGTTATAAAACACGGTAGATAAGAGTTGTGCCTACATGAGCGATTGTGCTAGCTTATCAGCTACTTCACATGAAATACAAACCAGCCGTTTTGTAACTCCCAGTGTGGCAGAACGCCACTGGAGAGCAGAAGTCACCGCTGTCAGACTCGTACAACGATGTGACAACTGGCTGCACGACACACACTACTGCAGTGACGGCTCACATGATCCACTCAAGGCTACTACAAGGCTGATGCTACGTTGGTTGTGATTCATCTGAGATACATAGTGTATATTGCTTTTGGTCGCTGTGTGCGAGTGTTGGCTGCAGGCCAGTCGGTGTCACAGGTTTCTGTCGTCAGAGAAGCAGAAAAGACTTTGTTAGATTCATTCAACAACATCTGGTTTCCTCAGCTGTAACAGGAAGTGTTGCGGTCTGTGAACGCAGCATCAGAGCCCCCCCCCCCCCCCCTTCATGTGGGCTCTGCCTGCATATTAATGCCACTGACTCTGCTCTGGTCAGACATGCTGACATTTAATGTATTTTTAATTAAAATAGTGATACGAATCTGTGGTTAGCAGGACAATACAATGCTGACATTTTATTTTGAAAAGTCAACTGCTTTGCAGCATTTTTGGGGCCTGAACACAAAACTGTACAAATATGTTCATCAAGTATTTAATGCCTGTTATTCAAACGAATCATGTCCCATTTAAATGATTCTTACTCCAGACAACAAGAGGAGGCTAAAGCTAATAACAGAAAATGAACTCCCAGACGAACATGACTCTTAGTGTTGAGTGGAGGAAAGCACCTCACCTCTCCTGGAGCGGCTGTTTGGCAAACTGAACCTGCTCTCGTGTGGTTCTCCCAAACACCAGCATCTGGTTCTCAGTGTCGATCACACACTGCAGTGAGGTGTTAGAACACAAACAGGATCACGCAACCCAACAAACCGTTTAACGATGAAGGCAAATGTCTGACCAACTGGGACATCGAAGTAAAATCTGGTCAACTGGACGTAAGTTTATCTTGAAGACGTTTCACCTCTCATCCGAGAGGCTTCTTCAGTTGTAGTGAAGAGTGTGGAAACTCCAGCTTATAAACCTATGTGGGAGTGGTCAGTGCTATTGTGGTGGAAACGACCCTCCCGAGACTCACCTGGCCTCTCCAAACGACAGTCGTTGTGCGGTGTCAGGGAGTTTCAGGGGTGGTCGTTAGGGAGTTTCACCGACCACTCAGATGCTAATGGGCTGTGCTGGCATCAGCCGTTCCACATGGGTCTTTCAGCTGAACTCTTTGGGGAAGTTTTGAAAGGACTTGGTTGTAAATAGGAGAAAGGAAATGTCGCAGTCCACCTCCTCTGTTCAAAGATGGTTTCTCTATCCTGACGTGGATGGCTTCTTTAACTCCTCTTTCAAACTATCTGTCCTCTCTGTCGAGGATTTGGACATGGTCGTCCTGGAAGGAGTGGCTTTCCTCCTTGAGGTGGAGGAAAACCGCTGAGTCCTGTCCTCCAGAGTTGGCTCTTCTATGTTGGGCCATGCGCTTGTTGAGGGGCTGTTCGGTTTCCCCTATGTAGAGATCCGTGCAGGCCTCACTGCATCTGACAGCGTATACCAGATTGCTTTTCTGGCTGTGAGGGGTGGGATCTTTGGGGTGAACCAGTCTTTGTCTCAGAGTGTTGTCTGGTTTAAAAGACACAGGGATGCGGTGCTTATTATAGATTCTCCTTAATTTCTCAGAAACCCCTGCCACATAGGGGATCACTATGTTTTTTCTCCTGCCTTCTTCATCTTCCCTCCTCCTGGAGCTCTCCTCCTTTCTGGACCTGGAAGAGGATTTTACAAAGGTCCAGTCTGGGAAGCCACAAGTTTTAAGTGCTCTTTTCAGATGCTGCTGTTCTTTTTTCCGGCCTTGGACGCTGGTGGGGATGGTCTCCGCTCGGTGTTGCAGCGTCCTGATGACACCTAACTTGTGCTCCAGAGGATGGTGAGAGTCAAAAAGCAAGTATTGGTCAGTGTGGGTGGGTTTCCTGTACACATCCACCCTCAGGCTCCTGTCCTCTTGAATGTAGACGTCGCAGTCCAAAAAGGGCAGATGGTTGTCTTTCACATCCTCTCTGGTGAACTTGATGTTGACGTCTACCGAGTTGATGTGTGCTGTAAACGGTTGTACCTCCTGAACCTTGATCTTCACCCAGGTGTCATCAACGTATCGGAACCAGTGGGTGGGGGAGGGTCCACTGAAGGAAGTCAGGGCCCTCTGTTCCACCTCTTCCATGTATAGGTTGGCCACGATAGGAGATACGGGAGAACCCATGGCACAGCCGTGTTTTTGCCTGAAAAACTTCCCTCTGTACTGGAAGTGGTGGGGGGTTTTCCCTACCAAGGGGGCTAAGATGGTGGTGACGTGTTTGGCGATGTTGTACGTCACGGAGTTTATGCTGCTGACAATGGGTATGGACACAATGGACACGTCGCCACCATCTTAGCCCCCTTGGTAGGGAAAACCCCCCACCACGTCCAGAATTCCATGGACTTCGTGAACAAGGTTAGAGAACTCAAGCTGGACCCAGATGAGACCATGGTGTCCTACGATGTGACCTCCTTGTTCACCTGCGTCCCTACCGTGGAGGCTGTGGAAACAGTGAGGAAACGCCTACAGCTGGACAACACCCTCAGCAACAGGACCAACCTCAATCCGGACCAACTCTGCCAACTTCTGGACCTTTGCCTGAACACAACTTACTTCCAGTACAGAGGGAAGTTTTTCAGGCAAAAACACGGCTGTGCCATGGGTTCTCCCGTATCTCCTATCGTGGCCAACCTATACATGGAAGAGGTGGAACAGAGGGCCCTGACTTCCTTCAGTGGACCCTCCCCCACCCACTGGTTCCGATACGTTGATGACACCTGGGTGAAGATCAAGGTTCAGGAGGTACAACCGTTTACAGCACACATCAACTCGGTAGACGTCAACATCAAGTTCACCAGAGAGGATGTGAAAGACAACCATCTGCCCTTTTTGGACTGCGACGTCTACATTCAAGAGGACAGGAGCCTGAGGGTGGATGTGTACAGGAAACCCACCCACACTGACCAATACTTGCTTTTTGACTCTCACCATCCTCTGGAGCACAAGTTAGGTGTCATCAGGACGCTGCAACACCGAGCGGAGACCATCCCCACCAGCGTCCAAGGCCGGAAAAAAGAACAGCAGCATCTGAAAAGAGCACTTAAAACTTGTGGCTTCCCAGACTGGACCTTTGTAAAATCCTCTTCCAGGTCCAGAAAGGAGGAGAGCTCCAGGAGGAGGGAAGATGAAGAAGGCAGGAGAAAAAACATAGTGATGCCCTATGTGGCAGGGGTTTCTGAGAAATTAAGGAGAATCTATAACAAGCACCGCATCCCTGTGTCTTTTAAACCAGACAACACTCTGAGACAAAGACTGGTTCACCCCAAAGATCCCACCCCTCACAGCCAGAAAAGCAATCTGGTATACGCTGTCAGATGCAGTGAGGCCTGCACGGATCTCTACATAGGGGAAACCGAACAGCCCCTCAACAAGCGCATGGCCCAACATAGAAGAGCCAACTCTGGAGGACAGGACTCAGCGGTTTTCCTCCACCTCAAGGAGGAAAGCCACTCCTTCCAGGACGACCATGTCCAAATCCTCGACAGAGAGGACAGATGGTTTGAAAGAGGAGTTAAAGAAGCCATCCACGTCAGGATAGAGAAACCATCTTTGAACAGAGGAGGTGGACTGCGACATTTCCTTTCACCTATTTACAACCAAGTCCTTTCAAAACTTCCCCAAAGAGCTCAGCTGAAAGACCCATGTGGAACGGCTGCTGCCAGCACAGCCCATTAGCATCTGAGTGGTCGGTGAAACTCCCTAACGACCACCCCTGAAACTCCCTGACACCGCACAACGACTGTCGTTTGGGGAGGCCAGGTGAGTCTCGGGAGGGTCGTTTCCACCACAATAGCACTGACCACTCCCACACAGGTTTATAAGCTGGAGTTTCCACACTCTTCACTAGAACTGAAGAAGCCTCTCGGATGAGAGGTGAAACGTCTTCAAGATAAACTTACGTCCAGTTGACCAGATTTTACTTCGCTTCGATCTACGATGACCTGGATGAATGAGAACCTACACAGACAACTGGGACATCAACATGCACAAAAAAACCCAAACTGAGGCGCTGCAACGAATGTGTCCTAAAACCTGGTGGATCCCTCCTTGGTCTGGCCTGCTCTTCTCCACCGTTTCGTTGAAGATTGGCCTCTAAGTTTTCGTGTTATCATGAAAAGACTGTGTCATGAAGTGCAGGGAGGTAACATGAGGAGTGTGTGTGTGTGTGTGGGGAGGGGGTGTAAATTACCTTGAGTGACTTTAATGTCTTGTTGCCCAGAGAAATCAGAGGCTTGTTACTTTCTGGAAGTAAATCAAATCAATAGATTAGCTGGCATTCGTGTCATCTCATAACAGCGTGAATGAGACAACGACTGCCTTGCGTCATCGCTTCGTCCTCACCCACGACAGCAAAGGAGCACGTTATCCTGAGCCGCCCGATGGTCAGGCTGAGCTCCTCGGTGTGGCCGGCAATGAGGAGTTTCCGCTGAAATGGAAAACCTTCTGTCTCCAATTTATTCTCCTCGGTCAGCTCTTTCAACCTTCGGCAGGAAACAACAAGGATTTGCCATCGTTTCTGAAGGCGGAGGAAACAGTTTGCATTCATAACATCTGCCAAATGAAAGAAGAGCTCCTGAACTTCTCCCCTCAAGTTCGTTACATCCGGGCAACAAGATATAACTTTTCCCTTGATTAAGTTATTTTATATTTTTGGGCTTCTTGCAACACCAAAAAAGTGCCCCCCCCCCAACTCTCACCCCAGTCTCTCCACAGTCATTGAGGACATCAGGTTCAGCTTACAGCCGGTGTCGATCAGCACGTTCACCTCCTGTCCCAAACACTGCACAGACAGAAACGGTCAAACGTGCGTGGAACAAAGACAGAACATCTGATCTGATCGCTTCTGTTCAGTCACGGTTCTGAATGACAACAGCGCCAGGAGCGTTTGCTAGTTTATTAGATGAATAGGACTTCTTAAAAGGAACAGATCGCTGAGCCTGAGGTGGCCGAGACCCGCAGAGAACCAGTAAGAGGCTAGTTAGCTTAGCACAGTGAATGGCAGCGGATGGGCAGCGTAGCATCGCTCTGTCCACCGTCGCCAAACACACTTGAACGCGGGTTTTGAAGAACATCTGCTTTGGAATAACAACTTGAAATCATCCGACACTGGAATTTCAGAAGCAGCATGTTTTCAAACAAACAAACAAAAAGTTATGTTCCTTTAATACCGACACTGCTGCTACTCACTGACATGCCTGTCAATCATCTCACCTTGCAGGACACATAGATGAACTCCTCCTCTTCCTCCTCCTCCTCCCCCTCCTCCTCCTCCTCATTCTCATGTGGATTTAAGTGACTGCGGGTCACAAGGACAGCGTTGTTTCTGGGTGTTACCCCACACATGGTCACCCGTCCCCTGGACAGCTTGGCCTCCAGCAGCCGCTTCTGGAGGATGTGATGCGGCTGCTACAACCGAAATGAGGCTGAATCAGAATTGGTGCTGTTTTCTTTATCTGCTATTTAACAACACGCCTGGTTGATAATGAGACTGTGCCAATGGTCAAGGGCTATTCCTAGACAAAGTCAAGTAAAACTCAGTAATAATAATAATAATAATAATTCTTTACAATGTGCAGCATTTTCAAAATTAAGTTCAAAATGTTTAAAAAGATTGAAACAGGACAACCACAAATGGACGCAATAAAATCAAACTTCAAATATAAAGTATACATACAACAGAACAAAAACAAGAATATACACACATAAAAAGGACACAAGCCGCCATCTAAGTCGATGTGCTAAAACTCATAAAATGATTCTGTGACTTTCTTGTTAGACGTTAAGGCCACAGCTGATTGGACGCTGGAGCTCCACTGAGCTGCGGTCATCGATGCTCTCTAACGTCCGGTCTCCAGCAGGCTCACCCCCTGTTTGGATGTCCCGAGCTTCTTCAGCCCGTCCAACGGCAGGAGATCCGCTGAGTCTTTGTGGAGGAACTGGATCGCCTGCTTCAGCCTCCTCTGCTGCCTCACAGTCGCAGCATCCAGGATCCCCGGGTCAGCGCGGTTCTCCGTCCGCATCCCTGTCAACATGTCTGCGGGTGTGAGAGAGAGGAAGAGTCGGGGTGTGTCCGTCTACTCCGAGGCTGACCTGGAAGCCTGTAATCATGAGGGTTTCCCTGTGGTGCGTCAGTAGGCAGGGACCCCCATCATCACTGTGGCGAGGACAGGTGTGGAGAACTTCCTGTGAATGTTTTCAAAATAAAATCAATGGGCCACTCGGGGGAAAAAAATCCCTGACTGCCGCAGGGATGACGTATTTTTGTAGGCTATCCCGGGGGTTAGCATTACCACGATCACTCTCATTTTGAAGCTGATGAGGTTTTTTTGTTTTTTGTTGTTGTTGTTTTTTTACATTGGATTTTAGCAGAAAATAAAATTTGGAGGAACGACAATCTTCTCAAATTTATCCCACTTTCGTGATCTCAGAAGCTTCCACGCCATTGCAAGAAGAACAAACTGTATTTGTCTATTTGGGGACTGTAAAGCTGATGAATGTCTTTGCCACCACAAGAAGCTTTTCTCTTCCTCAGTCCTGTGCTTCCTGATCTTTGTGGTCCAGCTAAGCGACTTGTTCTCAACCACTGATTCAGAGACACATAAACACATCAGAATTCACAAATGTGGCATTTACTGACATGTTTCATTCAGAATAATGTTGTATAATTTAAAATATAATACACCTCTCTTTAAAAGGTGATTGGCCGGTTTGTTTGAATTCTCCCGTTTCATAAGCTTTTTTTTGCCATATTGGTTTTAACTGGTGGTTTTTACTTTCATCAGATCTTTTTACAATATCCCGTCTGTCTTTATGTTATATGACATGTTAACATCTGACCAGAAAAGAAAATCCCAATTGGGACCAAAATCGTGACTGTGCTGTAGAAGAAAGGAGTTCAAGTTTTCTTTAAATAAAAAAAAAAAAAAAAGATTTTAAGTGTGACTAATAAAGTGTCAGGTTAAAGTACCAAGTGGACTCATCACAGATATTATTTGAGTCAGTGGACGAAAGCTGACTTTATTAAATTAGCAGGAAAAAAAAATTACATTTGAGATCAAGAATGACATTTGAGAAAAATGTTGGACAAGATGGAAACGGCAGTGTCACAGTGTTTCCTTTACATTTTGAATCTTTTGTTCATTTTGTTACATCATTCGTACTTTTTAAATCTTAAACCCTTGGTGAAGGGTGGAGTTATGAATTTTTTTTAATCCATCTATCTATCTGTCTGTCTGTCTATCTATCTGTCTGTCTATCCATCTATCTGTCTGTCTATCTATCCATCTGTCTGTCTATCTATCTGTCTGTCTATCTATCCAACCCATCCGTCTGTCTGTCTATCTATCTATCTGTCTGTCTGTCTATCTATCTGTCTGTCTATCTATCTCTCTGTCTGTCTGTCTATCTATCTGTCTGTCTGTCTATCTATCTATCTATCTGTCTGTCTATCTATCCATCTGTCTATCTATCTATCTGTATGTCTATCTATCTATCTGTCTGTCTATCCATCTATCTATCTGTCTGTCTATCTATCTGTCTGTCTGTCTGAGTTGTCTGGAAGATGCTTGTTCCTCCCGTGTGATGTTAGCTTGGGCTGTCAGATGTCAGCTGGAGATTTCAGCCTCTCTTCACTGCATTGCCCACATTCCCCCCTGTTTTTCCCACACGGCCTTGTTTTCAACATGGATGCCGAAATTTTCCACACACTTCGGCTGTTTGTGTCGGAGAACGACGAACTTAGCCACATTCCAGGGCACACACGCCATCCCCGAGTCTCGGTTGACTGTCGTCTTGTGTAAGACCTAAAATATTTATTTTCCACGACGGCGTTCATTGTCAAAAGCCCGAAACAATACGAAAACCGACGCGGAATGGCGTCTGGCAGGGGCCCGTGAGGCTGAATAATAACAGCGTTTCTTCGCCTGGAGATGATTGACTCCTTAAGTGACAAATGGAAGCGGGGTTGGGCTGCCTTGACCAATCAAAACGTCGAACTCGTGAGAAGGCGGGACATGACTCGGGGGGTTAGTGCTGCCATACATGTTCCCGGCATGAGCGTTTCCTGCACTGGTGCATGGTGGTCGAACAGGAGGAATTGTTGGAAATTTTTCGGAGGTTAGTATATAAATTGGTTTTTACCCAGTGTGCAGTATTCCCACAGCCATCTCCGCAAGAGAGGGAGTGGCAGGCTGCGGCAGGGATTCCTCAGAATTGAAAATGCAGTTGTATTATCGTCAATAAAATTGATAGTCAGCGGGTCAGAATGCTTATGTTAACATTAATTAGCCCATGTTCTTGTTTCCTAAGTGCGTCGTTCCTGAAACGAGGGCGAATGCGAGTCTAACTGAGAAAGAGAGCTCTCCGCTCAGTAGTCATAGTTAGCTGGTCTGACTCCAAATACCACTGTTGAGCAGCTTCACTCTCATGAACTTGACGGCTGTTTTCATAAATGTGTTTGTCCTTTATGGCTAAAAAGTCGTTTTCCTGTCCTGGCTGCCCGCAGTCGGCATCTCTGTTAGCATGGAGGCTAATCAACCACTCTTTGCCATGGTGTGGGTGGCTGGTAACTGTTTGTCTGTCCTGATAAGGCTAATATGAAATGCTGCTCCAGGTTGTGAGGGCGATGTTGTGTTTCAGAGGGTCAATTATGGCAAGTCATAGTTGGGCTAACGGCGACGTCGCTGCTAGCTAGTTAGCTAGCTAGCTCACATGAAATATTCAAACCAACAAGCGCCAAAACAGCGTTAACACTGATGGTCACTGTCAACATTCACTGGGATAGAGCTCAGATTAAAACACACAGGATGTATATTGTGGCAGTTGACATTAATCCGCTAAAGCTGGAGGCGGATTGTGACTTCGATTGAGTAGAAATACTCAGTGTGTGTGTGTTTTTTTTCCTTTAATTTTGTCTCATCTAATTTGAAATAGAGGAAAATTTGCTTCAAAGTGTTGCAATACAAAGTTTATTTATTCTAATGTCTGTTATCGGTGTTGGAACAAAAAAAAAGTTCCAGTGTCAACCCAACAAACCGCTGGAAGAAGTGAACAGTAGAGGCAATGCCCTGCCACTTTCCTCTCCCAACAATTACCTAAATAGCATTTTGATGTTTCAGATACCCCTCGAGTATGTTTGAGCAGAACAGTTGTGACTAAAATAGTTTTGAATTGTTTGATAATGACTCATACTTTTTAATTTTGGTGCAGAGATGTTGGGTACTTTGCCGTGGTAGTGTGAAGGTGTCATTGCTGGAGTCGGTAATAAAGGCAGTAGGTTCCTGAGGAACCGTGTTTGTTTATGCTGATGAAGAAAGAAGTGGTGGGGGCTCATGCACTATTAAAGCATAGTAACTGATAAAAGACCTCACCGTCAGCAGTGCTCATCATCTGAAGCCTCCGTCTGACTGAATTTACTGCTCTTGTTTGACAAGAACTGTGTGTAGGGGTCATGATCATGTGAAGCCCCTAAGCAGGCGGGAGCTGCAGAAGTGGCCGCCTGTTGTGCACCGTGATTGTAGTTCTTTGACTCACTGCTTCAGTCCAACACACAAAACATCAGTTTTTTTTGTTGGGAACTGTTGATTCAAATGTGGAGGAGCAGCCTTGGTCATCGTCTTGAGTTGCAGTATCGAGCAGCTGCGCACGCTGCAGACGTGGGAGGGACCCAGCTGTTTATCTGTGCTACTTGACCCCCTCAGACTAGTGGAGGTAGTGTGTGTGTGTTCATTGACGAATGTATGAAAGTTCACACGCTGCTAGATGACACATATTGTAACGTGTGTGCGTTTCAGCTTGCTACAGCAGGTCTTTTCATCTGTGTCCTGCGTTTGTCATTCCAGCAGCTGAAGCATGCTCTTGGCCCAGATAAACCGGGACTCGCAGGGAATGGCAGAGTTTCACGATGCTGACGTGCAGCCGGTCACACTCTGTCTGACAGAGGCAGTGACCGTGGCAGGTGAGCTCCTTCACCTGAGCCTGTCTTGGCGACACCACCACACACTCATACTGTTTCACAGCCAGATAGTCAGCTCACAGATGAAACTGTTTCTCTGACAAACGATGAAAAAGTCCCAGTCGCTTG
This sequence comes from Aulostomus chinensis, assembly GCF_037954235.1. Classification (NCBI taxonomy): domain Eukaryota; kingdom Metazoa; phylum Chordata; class Actinopteri; order Syngnathiformes; family Aulostomidae; genus Aulostomus; species Aulostomus chinensis. Next base: position 28,998,150 of record NC_141326.1, on the reverse strand, counting down.
ACTCCATGTTGGGAAATTGAAGTTTCACAACATGAAAAAAGCACAGGAACCTTTGCCTTGTATAGAAGACACATTTGAATATAATAGATCTTCTATTTCCCACAATTAAGCAATAATAACAACCAAGTGACTGCATATCTTGCATCTACAGGTTTTTTTTGGTGCAATGAGAGGAATGCAGCAGTGACTGAAATGTCCCGCATGTACACTTAGCAGCATCTAGTCGAGTACTTGAGGAATCATTCTTAATAGATGCTTGTTCTTTGACTCAAGATGAACCAACCTAACCTCCAAATAGATTGTAAATTATTGTGTATTCAGCGGAGGTTGTTTCTTGGTCATGGAAGTAAGCCTACTGTCACCATGATGAGAGCTTCGTCCTGTTGTTGTTACCATGGTGCCAAGAGTGTCTGGGCCGGGACATTGTACATCATTATCAATGAAGTCTCGTCAGATTGTGATTGGATGAGGGATGATGACAGCTCCCCCTGATGGTGTCTCAGTCGTTCTGTGTCCAGTTATTGAAACAAGTATCGCATTTGGGGCGACCGCAGTCTGAAGTGATCTTGTGAAGCCTTAATGTGATTTCCTCATAAGTTTTATTATTCCCCAGACGGTGATCACATGGACAACATGGACACAGTGAGCCTGCAGGCCGTTACTCTCGCAGATGGATCCACCGCATACATCCAGCATGACTCCAAAGCTGCCTTTTCGGATGGACAGATCATGGATGGTCAGGTGATCCAGCTGGAGGACGGTTCTGCAGCCTACGTCCAGCATGTGTCGATGCCCAAAGCAGGTACAGCACCAGTACCCACACACATTGCGCCAGCACGAGTATGGCCAGTATTCATGATCACCAGAGTTTCTGACATGTTGGAAGTAGTAATGTTTATTTTCTGCTGTTGGAGGAGGGGACAGTTTACAGCTGGAGGATGGACAAGCAGTTCAGCTGGAGGACGGAACAACAGCCTACATCCACACGCCCAAAGGTACAAAAAATATTCATCAGCGCTTTACTCCCTCGAAGATCTCATTTTCACCTCTTGTGTTGGTAGTTCTCATTCATCTTTACAGTATCTAATTTTGATAATTCTATTTAAAGTGTAAAGTTAGTGATTTAAAAAGTTTGATGGAAAAGAGGAAAAAATGGAGGGGGGAAACCTCAATTTTGCAAAACAGTTTTCCCACTCCCTTGAGGTTGTACGTAAACTTTGTCTTCATCTCTGGGCAGCATGTCTTTACAAAGTTGCCTATACTGCCATCTGTGGACAAACTGATATAGCATAGCCCAGTTTATTTACTCTAACCCATTGATGTCCATTTTTATTTTTTTTGCAACAAGTTTGCTTAAAATATTCTTAACCACTGAAGATACGCAAATGTGGATCATGAAAACAGGAATCATAGTGGCACTTTGAGGAATTTCTTCTCATTTGATGCTTAAATGCAAATTGGCACATCATGAACAAAAGCATGCTCTAACACCTCCCATCAAGCAGCTCCGGAGCAGACATGCAGGCTACAGACACTCAGGAAGTCATCCATCCTTCCTGAGCGAACAACCTGCCAATGTTTCTGTCTGGACCAGAGCCCAGACCCCGTGTGATTCCCCCTCTTCCCTCCTCTTGTCACTGTGCAGACACCTATGACCAGAGTGGCCTGCAAGAGGTTCAGTTGGAGGACGGCAGCACTGCCTACATCCAGCACACGGTGCACATGCCCCAGTCCAACACCATCCTGGCCATCCAGGCCGATGGCACCATTGCAGACCTGCAGGCTGATGCCACAGCCATTGACCCTGAGACGATCAGTGTGCTGGAGCAGTACACCACCAAGGTCAAAGTTCATCTTTGAATTAGTTTCACACTAAATCCCAATGTCTTGCAGTTGTCTCAATAAACTTTGGTTCAGATCTTAATAATCTTAATGTGATGATGCTTTTTGTCAGGTGGAGAATATAGAAAACCCCTTGGGGTCCTTCGGCAGAGTGGAAGCAGACAATGGCGTTCACATGCGGGTAGAATATCAACGTAGATTTCCTAACTTTTTATTTTTCCTTCATGTGGGTGTGATATTAGAAACTCACTCTTTTTCTTTTTTTGTTGTTTCAGATTGTGTTGCAGGGTCAAGACAACAGGCAAGCGAGGGTTACAAACGTAGGAGAGAAGGCTTTCCGCTGTGAATACGAGGGCTGTGGGAAGCTCTACACCACCGCCCACCATCTCAAGGCAAGAGCCATTGCTTGGGTGTGATGTTGGATCTTAACGTGTGTCGATGTTTACTGAACACGGAGGAGTTAGTCAGCTACACGCTTGCTTTGTCAGGCTCCTTAGTGAGGCGTTGGGTTTGTGTTGCTGCAGGTACACGAGCGCTCCCACACCGGAGACAAACCATACGTCTGTGACTATCCAGGCTGTGGGAAGAAGTTTGCAACAGGTAACAGTGAAGAACTTCATTGTTCATTCAGGGTGGTCTCATTAGCTTTTAACTGTCCGTCTTGATTGAGTGTGTTTGAAGACTCCCATTTCTCTCATGTCTGGTTTATTTATGGAACAAGTGTTTGAGCATAAACACGGTTATGCAGTTTGTACCAGCGACACGAGCTTCGCCGAATATGTATGACTGAATTTATTCTTGATGTTTAAAGGGTATGGACTGAAGAGTCACTCACGCACACACACGGGGGAGAAGCCATATAGATGTCAGGAGCTGAACTGCTGCAAGTCCTTCAAAACCTCCGGAGATCTTCAAAAACACACGCGGACACACACAGGTACCCAACATTTGCTGTCCTGCTGGTGTTGTCAGCAAATCAGCGGTGGTTCAGCGGTGCAGGACAAATGGGCTGGAGCTGAAATCACGACTCCTAGTTGGCCTCAAGGCTCTTTGTTTAATAAAGAAGAGTTTGTGCAGCTGAAATGTTATTTTGGTCAAAGGCTCTAGTCGGGACTCGCTTGTTTTTGAAACAACACAGATTGTGTTGCACTGTCAGGATTGGCTAAACAAGCTGCAAGAATGCTGGGAGAATAATTCTCCCCCCGAGCAACACCAGTGCTGCAAGAGGTTTTCAGGCGTATTGAGTTGCTCTGCAGAGCACGAGATCTTTTTCAGTTTAATTCTCCTTTTTATCTAATATTGATCTCTGACTGCAAAATATAGTAGCATTTCACAGTTTTCAGAATCTTTGAAGATTTTCATCTTGATTCTCATGGACCAAATCAATGTGGGGTTTTTCCCCCGATATATTTCATTTCTGTTGCCATCAGATGCATACGATTTTATATCAGAACAATTTTACAATATCAGCTCTTAGAATTAATGAAGTCACCCTAAAACCCAGACTTTTCCCTTCTTTCTCTTGTGTCCCATCCCTTGTGTTGCAGGAGAGAAGCCTTTCAAATGCCCCATCGAGGGCTGCGGCAGGTCATTTACCACCTCCAACATCCGCAAAGTTCACATCCGAACGCACACTGGAGAGCGGCCGTATTACTGCTCCGAGCCCAGCTGTGGGCGGTCCTTCGCCAGTGCCACCAACTACAAGAACCATATGAGGATTCACACAGGCGAGTCCCTTTTATGACACGTCTTTCTGACTTTTCTCAGGTAATAAGTCTGTGAACCGCCGTAATTCACGAGTCCCTGTCTACTCTTTCAGGAGAGAAACCATATGTCTGTACTGTGCCTGGTTGTGAGAAGCGCTTCACAGAATACTCCAGCCTTTACAAACACCATGTGGTTCATACGCCATGCAAACCTTACAACTGCAACCACTGCGGGAAGACCTACAAGCAGATCTCCACGCTCGCCATGCACAAACGAACAGCACACAATGACACAGAGCCCATCGAGGAGGAGCAGGAGGCCTACTTTGAACCGCCAACAGGTCTGTGTTCATGAAGACCCTGAGAAATTCTTAAAGAGACAAGCTAGATAACGCTAGATTATGTGGGTTGCCACAAATGGGTTAGCACAGAGAAAGTGGGATATGTAAAAAAAGAGCAGATCTTTTGTTTTGGTAAAAGATGATAAATTATCATTTTTAACAATGGAAGGTAGGAAGTGGAACCTCAACATAAGAGAGAGAATGTCTGAAACTAAATCCACCAAAACAAAAGTTGCAGAGATTAATGAAGAACACGGCGTGTTGCATACAGGGCTGTTGTCAAGTTAAAGTCTTCCCTTCTTAATTCAGATGCCATTGACGACCCCAGTGTGAACTACACAGCACCAGTAGTTGAGGCGGAGGACTCGGGCTCAGAGCAGGTTCCTGTGGAGAGCTCAGACATGGTTGGCCAGCAGCATGTTGCCCTGGTAACGCAAGAGGACGGAACACAACAGCAGGTAACTGAACGCAGAGAGAGGAGCAACAGTGCCAGTACAGCGTGTTACTCGTCCTGCACTGAGCTCAGAGACTTGTGGTGAACTACAGCAGCAGCGCCACCTGAAAGATCTTCAATCTCTTGTGTGTCACGTCAGGTCAGCATCTCTGAAGCAGACCTACAAGCTATGGGTGGCACCATCACCATGGTGACACAAGAAGGCACAACCATAACCATCCCAGCCCACGAACTGACAACACAGGGTGCTCACTCAGTTACCATGGTTACGACAGACGGCTCAGACGAGCAGGTAAGACTGTAACAACACTGTTTTACACCCGCGGTTGTTAGGTAGCACACATCGCTGCTCCACTTAGCTCGCTCTTCATCATTTAGCACCCATCAGGGAATTCTCTTCCGGACCCCTCGATTGTACCAGATATTGTTGTTACTAATCAATAGGAGAACCAACACCCGACCTCTGATTTGGTCACTTTGTCTCCCTCAGGTGGCCATCATGACGCCTGACATGGCCTCATTCCAAACCGTGGAGGAAGCAGGTTACAGCCAAGAGCAGGATGACATTCATCCTGTCACGTTACTGGCCACCTCCAACGGCACTCACATCGCCGTGCAGGTTGGTGGTCGCCTCCTGTGAATGTCTGCAGTTGAATTTATGGAAGACGCGAGGTTCGTTGGGGTGCTGGAAATCATTAAAAATGCCTCCTACATACAACATCTACTGTGTAGCTCACTAGCCGGATAGCTGAGGGATTCACAATTCTACCCACAAAACTCGTATACACACTCTTTCTGTGTCGTCCATCATTCAAACCTAGTGACAAACTTTGGAGGAAGTAGACTGTACGTAAAAACTGGTGTTTTGTACCCGTGCTAATGAGGCGGCCTGCAGAAGAGAGCAAGAAACCCTGATGGCTGCAGATAATGACTGCTCCCCCCCCCCAAGATTGGAATCCATGATTTGCTTTGCTAAGTGATCATGAAAATTGCTGGAGGGGAAGACCAAGGAAGTGGTGATGTGTTGTTATTTCCACAAAGGAAAATCAGAAGAACACATAAAGTTTTCCCATTTTGAACAACCTTTCTGGCCATTCAGAGATGGACTGAACCAGGAAATCTGTTTGCCGCTGACCCGCATGTTCCAAGAGTTGATCTACCAGCGTCTGGGTCTTGGTGGGTGTTACTTTTGGACCCTGACAGCTTTTATAGAAAATTGTAATGTTTCCCACTTGTGGGCTTTCAGAAAATACACCTTGTCCTCGTCCTCTAATACCACTCAGGAAAAGGTGGACTGGATACGTGGTGGATCTGTGACTTCACTCACCGGGGAAGACCGGCAGAAAAAAAAAAAAGAATTAAATTCAGACATGTTGCTGCATGTTTCTGTGTGGACCCTTTTGTTGTTTGCTGAAAATATCACTCACTGTTACAAGAGTTTGTCAGTGCCAAGCCCCACCCCCTCTTGAGCTGTTTGTTTAAATGCTTCACCTGAGATCATGTGAAGGTGGGGTTGAGCTCAGGGGGGCTGTGGGTGTGTCGCTGCCCTCCCGCTGGTGCATCTGATTAGGGATCAAACCAAACTTAAAACCACAACTGCAGGATGTGTCAGGTGACACGTAATCCTGAGGACGTTTTCCGCCGCCACCACTGATGTGGGGAAGAAAGGAGCCCAACAGTGGAAGAGTTGAGTTTTACTGCACATTGATCATCAGAAAAAGAAAATGATTGGAATTTTCTTTCCTGTTCAGTTTATATTCTGTCTCACATTGGCAGTTCGGTGTGTTTGACATTTCATGCTCCTATACTTCACCATATTGAGGTTTAAAGTCCCTGAGGCCTGCTGGTCACATCAAAGCTTGCAAGTCTGGTGACCAACCTTTGTTTATCCTGTAAAACACTGCTTCCATTTACCCCCCCCCCCCATCTTTGTCATGCTAATTGCAACACAAACATTTTCCAGCCTCACCACTGTGTGACGGTCGCTAATGAAATTCAGCAGCATTTAAGACTGTCAGAGGTGGTGTTGTCTTCTGAATGGAGGGGGTCGCTCAACAGATGTAATCAGCGGCTGTAATTAATCAACTCTGTTTGCCTATCAGCGTTTGCATCACTGACATGGTTTTCCTTCTGTCTGCAGCTCAAGGATCATGGCTTCCTCCCGGTGGAGGAAGCCATCAGAATAGCATCAAGAATACAGCAGGGAGAGTCACCGGGCCTGGATGATTGATGGACTCAATATGGACTATGATTTAGGATCAAAACCATCTAAATTGGACTCTACAAGCAAGAAAAATCACACGTCTTCCTCCAAAGCCCCACCCCCCCTTTCAAAAGAACTCTGCTTTTATGTGTACATAGAATTTTGATAACTGGAATTACGAACTGGACTGCTTTGTCCTTCAACCAAACAGGTGGGAGGAGGGAAAGATGCTTTCTAATGTTTATGGCGCACAGTGGAGTGTACAGCTAATGCTATTTCTAATAAAAAATATTGTGTGACTATTTGATTGTATTGGTTTTGAAAGCCTGGATCTGCCGCACTGCACCAAGTTACAAATGCACCCCATCTTCTTTAGTACAGGTTTCGATGTAGGAATTTACGTGTGGTCTTAAACGTGTCAGCAGCTGTGGATTACAACCATAAATTTGTCATAAAGTGATTAAATGGCTTTAACATCAACCAGCTAAGAAATTTCTACAACACCTCTTTTTTAACTCATTAAAAAGGTGCTTCAAATGAATTAGAAATTGTGTGATTTTAAATTAAAAAAAACGGTGAGGGTGTTTGAGCAGAATGGGTTAATAAAATAAGAGTTAATATATATTTCTACTGTTTACTCTGTTTAAAAAAAAAAAAAAACTTTGTGACGATAAGAGCTCATCCCACTGAGATAAACGATAAACTTGATACCAAGGGTCGACAAAGATGCGTACAGGTGAGGTTGGTAGGTGTTTAAATCAGCCAACACGCATTAGAACCTACAGGGACGAACCGCAGGTGAGAGCGCGCTCAGGTCTGACGTTCTTCGTTCACGTACCGCGGGGTGTTTCATCTCTCCGCCTGGACAGAGGGTGAATTGTCTCCCGGAGTTGATGTGACTGTGTGACTCCGTCCACATGAAAGACGCGTGTTCGCGCCAGATCGTTGCTCACACCGTCGATGACGTAGCTTCTCCTGAAACCTCTCCGGAACGCCCATCTTTCAAAAATCCCGACGTCCGCTCTGATTGGCTGGCGGGCGGACTCGTGACCAACGGTCGCGGGAAGTCCTTTGCCACGCGCGTGATAGGAAGGGTTTAGTTCGTGATTCATTCAAACTTTTTTTTTCGTCTTAGTAAACATTACTGTGCCTTTACTGCGGTAAGACGCGTTTCTGCGAGGACGAGCAACCAAGAAGGTGGTCCCGGTCATCGATACCCGACTGGACCGGGTAGTTTCAGGGTTTGTTTGTACTTTGTGATCCGCTTGAGGCGTCGTTCTCGGGGCGAATGTAAGCTAGTCCGGGGCCATTTCTCTGCGTCGGATGGGCGTGTAGGAGTTAGCAACAAGTTAACTTTTTCAGGCTGTTAGCAGAGCTTTAACGCTTCTCCTCACATCTTTGGCTCTTATTACGGGAGGAGGAGGATATAGTTACTTAAGCTGATATCTGCTTCAGCCCCTTTTTTGGTTTTTGAGAAAAACCAAACGTCGCGGTCCAACCGCGTGTTTAGTTTTTTTTTTTTTTTCAGTCGTCGAAGCCGGAGTTTAAATCCTGAAAATGTCGATCTGCGGCCGCAACCGGCACGGATCCCCTTTGCCGAAAGCTCGACCGATACGCCAGAAACTACAGTTTACTTCGAGCGACGGTGAGGACGACCCGATCGAGGACGTAAACAACAGCACGGGAGGTGAGTCGGGCTTCACCGAGCTGGACTCACCAATGCCCGGACGACGGGGCAGCGCCGATACCCTGCTGGAGGGTAGCAGCAGCCCCCTGAATCAGTCGGGTGGCGATGACGACGTGGAGCTGTGGAGCGAGGAGGGCTTTGGTTCCCCGTCTCACCTACGGTCCCCCAACAGCGTCCTCTTCGCCAACTGCTCACCATCCCCGAGGAAGAATTCTCGGTTATACGGAGGGTCACCCGAGCGATCATACGTGCAGGACGACGGGGAAGGATCCAGCTCCCCGATCCCAGACTGTCCCGATACACCTCCGCACAAAACTTTCAGAAAACTCAGACTTTTTGACACACCTCACACGCCAAAGGTTAGTATTTATTGATAAAGAAAGAGCCGCTGGAATGTTGAATGAAGGTTGAATGACACGTTGAAGTATTTGCAGTGTAATTCCCCAGGTGTGTGTGTGCTCTCTTTACACACCTGGCTGACTCACCCATTTGGTGTTTTTATGTTTTCTACTACGAAAAAAACCCTAAAATGCAAGCACATGTGCACAGAGCCATTCCATTTTTAAAATGCAGGCAACACCTCTGCAGTGTCAGTTAACGACCCAGTGACCCACTTAATGTACACCCGTGTTATTGCATAATACTCCTGCTGTGGTTGTTGACCTGCAGTTCAGGTTGGTCTTCAGCTGCTGCTACAATATACAACATGGCATTTAATGTTGACTTTTGATTGTTGTTGTTTTAAACTTGCTTTATAATCAAAGTGCATTTTTATCTGCTGCTTCTGAACCTTCACCTCTCAATCTGTCTTTGGCAGAGTTTGTTATCCAGAGCGAGAGGCTCCGGCCTGGGATCCTCCAGCCGAAGAGTTGCCCTGTTCAAGAATGTGGAGCCTTCAGGAAAGTCAATCACAGGCAGCAGGAGACAGCAGACACCTCTGGTCAACTTTAACCCCTTCACCCCCGACTCCCTCCTCATCCAGTCTGCCACACAGCAAAGAAACAACAGAAAGAGAGCGCACTGGAATGAGTATGTTCAGTTCTGCCAGTGACTGATCCCTAACATCCCAGACTACCTTTCCTGCAGATTATTGTTCTTTACAGAATGATTGGGGGGGGGGGGGGCGGGTGTAATTGTGCAGCCATTGTTTGCTCCTGATATCTCCACCTGGTCAGTTTTCAGCTTTGTCAACACAGTTGTGTAAGACAAGTTAATCACATAGCAGTCTGGTACAGCTGCACCTCCGATCTGGTACACAGATCCAACCCATTGTTATAATAACCAGATTCGTTAAAGCCGTTGCCTAAAGCCAGGAGGTGCTGGCTGGGAACCAACACCTCATGGCTACTGGTGAACTCTGCCATGTGCTTGTGAAGCCCCCTCTGGTGCCGCCCCCTGCTGGACAGAATGCTAACTATATTGTCCTCTTCTTTCAGCTCTTGTGGAGAGGACATGGAGGCGAGTGATGGGGAGGGAGAGGAAGAGATCCTGCCGCCATCTAAGGTAACCAGGTGTTCTTGTGAAATGTAGTATTTGTACTGTTTGTTTAATTACTAACTCGTCTGATCCCTGAGGACATTGTCTTACATTTCATTTTGCTTTCAGGAACACTGGTTTAAAAGAAGCCCTTACATTCTATTAAACAGTAAACATCACTCCAAGTACAATTTTTAATAAAAGGCTACATAGTCAACATAACACAAGAGACATGACCTCTGAACCTCACAATCACAACATGTCTTTGTTTTATAAATGAATCAGTCGGACATGAATACGTTTCTTCAATCGTCCTTGTGGTTCCCAGTCAAACCAGTGTTTGGTTTCAATAATTATGCTAAGTAGAGAAACTGGAAAGCCAAAAGCCAGCAGACACATGAGGGGGGTCCACAAGAAACCGGTCAATGTAAAACTTAGCAGTCTTGTTTTAGAACTCATCTCCCTTCCACTTGTCCTCAGAGAGTCACCATGATGGAAAGCAACATGATGTCCCGCTACGCCTCAGAGTTCCTGGAGCTGGAGAAGATCGGCTGTGGCGAGTTTGGTGCTGTGTTCAAGTGCGTGAAAAGAATCGATGGCTGCATCTACGCCATCAAGAGATCGAAGAAACCTCTGGCGGGATCAGTAGATGAGTATGTTGGGCTTTTGCGATTCTAACTCAAACTCAAATGATATCCCCTGTTTTAGTTTGATGGTGATGTTATTGTTGGATGCAGTTCTCAATGATTGTGTCATACAAATCAGTTCTCAAGTCTTGTACACAAACTCAAAAGTTTGCATGAGGCCAAAGCCATTTTCCTTGTTTTTGAGTGAGTCAGTCTGTTTCCTGGTAACAAGGTTTTCTTCTGCTTCTTCCTTCCTTGTGACTGTAACTGTTAAAGTGACCTGTTGCCCTCCTCCACAGGCAGAACGCCCTGCGGGAGGTGTATGCCCATGCTGTGCTGGGCCAGCACCCACATGTGGTGCGTTACTACTCTGCTTGGGCTGAGGATGACCACATGCTCATCCAGAATGAGTACTGCAACGGCGGCACACTATCTGATGTCATCGCAGAGAACTACAGACGCCTCAGTTACCTGTCAGAGCTGGAGCTGAAGGACCTGCTGCTGCAAGTCACGCGCGGCCTGAAGTACATCCACTCTACCTCCCTGGTGCACATGGACATCAAACCCAGTGAGTGCTGGAGAGTCCAATGGATGACACGCACATTCGAAATGAGAGTTTTATCTTGAGAGTTCTGCTCAGAAACGAACTAAAGTATTGTTCATCTTTAAGGCAACATCTTTATATCACGGAAATCTGTAGCCAGCTGCGACGAATGTGACGAAGATGACAATGGGCTCACCACCAGCGTTGTCTACAAAATAGGTAAACGGCTCCCAGTACTTCCTGTACTGGAGGCGTTCACGCACCTCCCATCATGTCAACATTTGTGCTCTACTCAAAACACTAACAAGTAATCATCTTCTAGGTGACCTTGGTCATGTGACACGAGTGAACAACCCGCAGGTTGAGGAGGGGGACAGCAGGTATCTGGCCAATGAAGTTTTACAAGAGGTTTGTGACTTTAACTGAAAATCATATTCCTTGTTGGAGTCAGGCAAACTTGACCACGTCTCATGAACCACCCTCATGTTGTCTTTCATAGGACTACAGTAACTTGATGAAGGCAGACATCTTTGCTCTTGCTCTGACTGTGGTCAGCGCCTCAGGGGCGGAGCCTCTGCCCACCAATGGAGACAAGTGGCACGAAATCCGACATGGGAGACTCCCCGCCATCCCCCATGTTCTCTCACCGGAGTTTGTCAGTCTTCTCAAGGTAGCTGTCCTGGCTGTTTCATCTTGGGGTCAAATGAGCACCGATGGGGGGGGGGGATCATTGTGTTCTGGCTTTGTCATGATGCAGCAAATTGGCAATGATTGGAATTTATTATTGAGTTAAAGCCTTGAAGGAGATGTTTCAAATTTGTACAATTTTAGTTTTTTTTTCTTTGATGGTTAACTAAACGTTTAGTTTTTTATGAGATCTTAAGAGGAGAATTTTTTTTTTAAATCCATTTGGAGCCCATGAAGATATTCTTCTTCATCTACTTTCTTCACCTTCATTTTAGAAAGAGAAAATTGCTTTTGCTGCTTTCAGATTCTCATTTTAATGTGTTGTGCGTGTCTCCATCTGTTTCAGCTGATGATACACCCTGAGCCAACGAGACGACCGTCGACCTCTGACCTCATCAAACACCCGGTGCTCTTGACGGCTGCCAGAATGAGCGCGGACCAGCTCAGGGAGGAGCTCAACGCTGAGAAGTTCAAGAACGCTCTGCTCCAAAAGTAGGCACAGGCCTGTCCCATAGAGTCCACAGTGGCAATAAGACAGAACCACCAAACCAGTGTAATATGCTACTGGTGTAGGGAACATTCCATTTCATCATCACTGTGTCTGAGCTACTTGCTCCTGAACATCAAAGATTGTGGTTTCTGCTCTGCTTATCCAGTTCTGAGTTCTCCAAGTCTTCGTCCTGTGAGAACTGTACACGAGTGATGGAGTGCAGTGTTTCCTCGTGGCTGTTCCTCAGTCAGTGTGAAGCTGTAAATCTGTCAGACACCAGTGCTCATTAGTAATTAACCCTCCTGTTTGGTGTTCCTCAGGGAGCTGAGGAAAGCCCAGCTGGCCAGAGCAGCAGCAGAAGAGAAGGTTTTGTCCACTGACCGGATCCTGACCCGCTCCACAGTCCAGTCAAACCCCAGAACCTCCAGGCTCATTGGCAAGAAGATGGGTCGGTCGGTTAGCCTCACCATCTACTGAGACGGACTCGAGCACACGGGCTCATGGACCTTTTAAACAGGCGTGTTCGGTTGAAACAGGCCCGTGTTTCCCTGAGGAGAACCCTGCCAGTCGTGGTCTTCCTGCCTGGTGAAAGCTGCAGGCCACATGGAGCTCATCCCCATAGACTCTTGTTGCCTACATAGTTCAGCCCAGTTGCAATGGACTTTCCCATGAAATAACGCTCTCCTCCACCGAAGGTAGTCACTATACCTTTAACAGTCATTCCGTAGACGTCAGGCTTTTTCTCCGTGTCTGTCCTTGCACTTCCTTCGACAAAGCCGAAGCCCGTTGGCAGCAGATGAAAGCTGCAGTGAAGCTCTCTTCAGTGTGAATGTACTTGCCGTAGCCATGCGCACCTTACTGCCTGTCAAATGCCTGATGCTGGGTACCAGAAGATCCGAGAACTGACGATTTCTGTTTGTAGCGGAGCACTTTGGAGGCAACATGTGGAGCAAGCCACATTTAAAAAAAGAAAAAAAAACCCTGCTGCTATTGAGATGTGTGTGTGTGAGTGAGTGTGTCAGCGTTCAGCCAATTTCAGGTCGGGTCGTTCCGAGGGTCAGTGGCTCTTACTGTCAGTAGCAGGACTCCGTTTCCCGTCTCCTGGTGTGTCGACCGTAGCAACCGGTGAGGACCCCCCCTCAACTGTGACGTTAGAACTGATCCACGTTATGTCATTCACTGTTATTGTTGCTGCCGCCCCTGCATGTGACATCACAACAATCATTGTCCCGTACGTTCGATTCTCATTCCTTCCGTTGTCGTCCCTCTGACGTTATTTCCTCAAGGCTCTTCATCGCTGTTTAGGAAGCTCCTCTTCATCTCTCTGTCCTTGTAACCCCTAACACAAGAAACTTTACTGTTTTAACCTGTAAATATGTTCTTTCATTAAATTTCCACGATCTACACCTTTTTTTTTTTGTTTTTTAAATGCTGCCCACTGTGGAAGGTTCCGTTATCCTGAGTTTTGTACCAGGAAGCCGGAGTTTAGGAGCCGAAACTTTTTGTCTCTTTCAGTAAATCTAACTGACTTGTTAGGGTTCAGAAGTTCTGAGTGTGGCTCGTGTGTGGTTTTACTTAGGGGTGGAATAAACTTCTTACGTTTTTAAATAAAAGCTCTCACCAAACCGGGGCGTTGTCTTCCCCAGAGAAGCAGAAAGATCTGGTCTGCGGTGAATCTCTCGTGGGGATCAGCTAGAACTAACAACCAAACAGAGAGAGAAGGTCCTGCTTCTCTTAGCGCTCTCTTCCCCTCTCCACCTCTGATGTGATGGAGCGACACATCCACCCAACAACCTCTCAAAGGAACGACGCTGCTGGGGAAAGACGCTCACAAACAAACGAAGAAATGTCCTGTGTACCAGAAATACAAGCTTGAACGTGAGCTACTTGATAGACGCGTTAAAATCAGCTGAGAGCATCGAAGTAGGAGCAGCGGCGGGAAGTAACTTAGCACCCCCACTCAAGTACAGTACTCAGTACTGAGGTATTTGTATTTACTCCAGTAATTCTAGATGACTTTACTTTTACTCCACGACAGCAAAATGTTTTCCAGCTTCCATTCAAGTCAAGTCGACTACAGGATTAATGTGGTCATGGTAAACTTTGGAATAGTCTGGAATTAAAAAAAAAAAACATTTCCAGGCCTGGAACAGTTTTGAAAAATAAAGGCAAATTTTGGAGGAAAAAAATGCATGGGAAACTGCTCAACAAATACCTGAATATTAAAGTGTACGCGGTTTGGTGAATATTGATGGGGGAGAATGTAGCTTGTCGTTCATCTTAGTGTTGTTTGGTCGTTTTTTCTACACAAAATCTTTGTCTATAAAGTAACTGATGGACTCAGAAACGTGCGTTGGACTAAAAGTCAAATTTTCCTGTGGAAACAACAAAAAAATACTATATTTTATACATCAGCACCTTTCAGAACATGATACCTGAGTAAAAGTAATTAGTTACTTCCACCACTGCTCCCAGGCAATGACAGGAAGTACATGACGTCACCAGGACGTGGCAGGAGACTTGGGGACTTTTCCAAAAAGTGCAACAACCCGGTGAATGCCGGTGTGATGCCGGTGCTGATGTGTCGCTTCCTCTCGCTGAGCGGTGCTGCAGCTCCGCCACCTCCGACTTGACAGCGGGGTCACGTGACGTCGCCTCATCCGCGTCTAGTGTCAGACAGCGGAGAGACGCACAGGTCCTCAGAGGAGGAGTGACAACCGGAGAGACGAGTTCGACACCGCCACCACCTCCAACACCGCCATGGCCCTGCGGGACGAGCTTCTCAAGTCCATCTGGCACGCCTTCACGGCCCTGGACGTGGACAAAAGCGGGAAAGTCTCCAAATCTCAGCTGAAGGTAAACTTTTAACTCCACTTGGTGTCTTTCGTGGTAAACAAACACAAACGGCCTGTTTTCAAGCTTCCTCTCCTCCCCGGGCATGAATGGAGAAACGCTGGCACGAGTTCCAGAGAGGACGCACCTGTTTACCGCCGATAATCCGTCAGTTTCAGCTGTTAGAGAGAGGAAAAAAACAGCTAGGGTGGCAGTGCGGGAGTGATGGTTGTCTGAAATGTGAGATAAATAAAGCTCTGGTTTTAATGTGACCACGCAGCATCACTACACCAAGCTTTAAAGTGATGCGAACACTTGGACCCCGAGGTTCTCAAAGTTCCCAGGCGTCCCTGAAGGCCTCCCTGTGGCTCTTCAGCTAGCGAAGTTAGCGACAGTTTTATTTCACGTCTGTTGAAAGGTTTGTGGGGTTCAGACGCCCCTCTGACCTGTTGAAGTCCGTATGTTTTGAGTTATCAACTAGAAAAAAAGCTTTCTTGTTGTGAAAACGTCTTCTTAGTTTAACCTTTCTTTCTTTCTTTCTTTTAAATTCCCTGATAATTTAATTAAAAGCAACAAAAAAAAGGGGGGGGGGTGTTGGTGGTGGTGTTGGAATCAGGTGCAGGATCCAGATTCTGGTCTGTAACTCATGCTGGATCAAAAGTCATTTCTCTGGGATACATCTAACTCTTTTTTTTTGCTCCGTCAACTGAGAAGAAGTGTGTGTGGTTCTACCGGCCCCATGTTCCAACTTTAAAGCGAGAGCCAACAAAAACGTCAAGTGATGAGGACACTGAGGAGGAAAGGTTTGGGCGTCTTCAGATCTGTGCACAAAAATACACCGGGGTGCTTTTGTATGTGGCGTTTGCTCATGTTTCTGAAAGGAATCCTGAAAATTTGCTGTTAGGAAACAAAAAAAAAAGGTGATTTGCTCTGAGGTTTGAATTGAGGGTCAAATCAGGTGACGGCGGCCTGCGAGGGGTCATGGATGTCAATCAAAACCCCTCCAGATACAAGAGTCTGTGCTGGGGGACATCGCTCCAAACAGGTGTTCACTGGTCAGCTTGGGCTCCAAAACATGAAAGTAACATTTTAAAAGCCATGAAGGCTTTAAAGTGACGTTAGAACTCAAAATTAATCCCATTTTAATTTTGTTTGATATTTAATGACCTTAATAAAGACGAAATGGATTTGATGTCAGTGGAAAACTATGAAAAACAGGTTGCACCAACAGAAGTCTGCTTTTTTAGTTTCCTTGTTTCACAACATCCACATTCAGTGTTTCCAGCGGAACTACGGCGTTGCTCTGCGCTGTCACGTGTTCAGCTGCATCAGAACCTGAACAAGCCTTGAATCGTCTGGAGCTGAGGCCAGGAGCGTTCAGATGGCGTGTGGTGACAGCAAACGTCACATCTGCTCAGTCCCATGGCCTTTTCCTCCTCAGTTTCCACAGTCACACATCTGTTCTTATCAAACGGAAGAATCTCCTCTTTTAAAGGAGCCTTAAAGACGATGGCTTACTTGGGGGGGGGGGGGGGGGGGGCTGATGTTTGGGTGCTGTTGTAGTGGAGGGAAAGCAGAAGACGACCATCCAGATGTTGCAGGCTGCTTTTGAGGAAGCTGCCTCTTGTTCTGCCACATCACTCCGCACGGTTTCATTCCAGCTGTTTATCGCCTTCAAATCTTCAGTTTACAGATCAAACTGCTCATGAAAGGACAGATTATCTGCAGCGCATCTTTTCCAGGTGCTGTCACACAACCTGTGCACGGTGATGAAGATCCCGCATGACCCGGTGGCGCTGGAGGAGCACTTTAAAGATGACGACGAGGGTCCCGTCTCCAACCAGGGGTACATGCCGTACCTCAACAAGTTCATCCTGGACAAGGTCAGTCACCTTCAAAGTCAGAACAACGATAATGGCCGCTCCTCTTCAGCGAGAGCTTCTCCGGCAGAAGCTGAGAGTAATGAGCTGACATTCACGCCGTCGCCACACCAACGAAGACGGTGTCATCAGGAACATGGCTCTTATTCATGTTCACGCTAGCAGCTGGTTGTCCGTGAGTGTCTCTCGTTGTGAGAGCGTGACATCGCCGTGAGTCCTGTTCAACGACACGACCGGCGCCAAAACTCAACGACATATAAAACCACAACCTCCGTCTGGACGTAGATGAGCTGCAGCTTGATGGAGGCGCTGGTGATGTTAATTTGGAAACCGGCCTTTCAGAACCTACAACAACGAGTTACAATACAAAGACGAAATAAAACCCGTAGTTGAAACTAGACTGCAGGACTCGGTGTGGCCGACAGAACCAAAACAAAAACTAGAGTAAAAATTCGAAACGGGCGGATTCAAACAGAAAATCATCAGGTCAAGCAACGGGTCTCTCTTGATGGAAGGAGCCATTTAAAGGAAGTCGCTGAGTTTCACAGTTGCAGGCCACCAACTGAAAATTCCTGGTCACTTTTAGTAATGGTGTGTGTGCGTGTGTGTGTGCGTGTGCGTGTGTGTGTGTGTGTGTGTGAAGTACTTGTACTTCTGATCTAAACTTCGATGATTAACCCACTGACCGCTAGACCCGGTTTGAGAGGTTAAACTACAACCAGGAAAAGAGCCATGATGTCATGGGCAGACATGAATAACTTCTCTACACACCCACACACTTCATGGATGTGTGTGTGTGTGTGTGTGTGTGTGTGTGTGTGTGTGTGTGTGTGTGTGTGTGTGTGTGTGTGTGCGTGTGAGAGAGAGACTGGTGTCCACTGATAAACTGACTGTATTATTGTGTCGTGCTGGTGTCACCCTCTATTGTGCTCTTTGTAAGGAGCTGCACTCAGACAGCAACTCCTGAACACTGCGTCGAGTCTTTCAGCCGTCCTGTCTGTCCCTCTGTGATGATGTCATCAAGGGTCATGACTTCAGCAGCGGTGCTCCCTTTTCCCCTTGGGCGTCACGTGAAATTCCTTTTGTCTGATCATGATTCCTGTGCCATGATGTCATGGATGAAGTCTGAAGCTTATTCTTCCATCAGTTTGGTGTCATAATCTCTTTATGTGTTGATTCATTCAAGCTTGAAAAATTCAGACGGGAACTTCTCCAACCGGGCGCCTCGCAGCTTCCTGTGTGTCCTTGAGGGCTCGTTAGTGTCAGGCTCTGTCTTGTAAGAATGAAGATGATCGCGGTAACGCTGTGCGACGTGTTTTACAGCTCCGCACCAGGAGGGGCAGACGCGTCTCCCTTCACTCCCGACGCAGAAACCCAGACTCTCATTCACCAAATGTTCTCAGGCACAAATTTGCTCTCACGCACACTCCCACATCTCCAACCCTCCATGGAGTCAATCTCAACTTTATTGAGACCGCGTTTCGGTCTTGGAGGCTGAAGGCAGAACAAAGTATCACACCGTCATTATTTCAAGATGGTTTTCAGTTAAAAAACGTGAATAATGAAAGTAAAGTCATGATTCCGTCTGATGTGGTGACTCACTTTGAGTCAGAATTATCACACTTAGAGTAACCAACAAAACCCGTCTTTCAGCCATGAATCAAATTAGGGCTTTATCAGCTACGACGGGGCGTTAAAGAGGAAGTTTACTGAAAAAGGACTTCTAGGACCTCTGGCCGACTCCTGCTGGTTGACTTGATTCGACTCTTGATTACTTTTCCTTTAATAGGTCAGCATAAACGATAATCGTTCATTGATCTTAATCGAGGGAAAAGTTTGAACTCATCCTCGTACTTCTGATCTAAACTTTGATGATCAACCCACTGACCACTGGAGAGGAAAAGAGCCATGATGCCATGGGCAGACATGAATAACCTCTCTACACACACTCATACACACTCTTTCTTCATGGATGTGTGTGTGTGTGTGTGTGTGTGTGTGTGTGTGTGTGTGTGTGTGTGTGTGTGTGTGTGTGTGTGTGTGTGCATCGAGAGCAAGAGGGCGTCGGTCAGCATATTCAACTCCCCTCACTCCTGAGGAAACTCCACCCGGTCACACACACAAACTGTGTATGGTCTCAAGTGTGTGTAGCAGGTATTCCTCACGTTGTGGGGACATAAATCTGTTGGTACAGTCACACTGTGGTCATTGCTGTTTTTTTCCCACCACTTTTGGGGGGTCGACTAGCAAGTCACCAGGATGTAAAGCATCTGATTGTAGGGTGAAGTCTTGTAAATCGCCATGAATCAAACCTTTGAAAGAACGCGTGTGTGTTCTAGAGATGGGAACTAAAGACCGCGTGTGTGTTCTAGAGATGGGAACTAAAGAACGCGTGTGTGTTCTAGAGATGGGAACTAAAGAATGCGTGTGTGTTCTAGAGATGGGAACTAAAGAACGCGTGTGTGTTCTAGAGATGGGAACTAAAGAACGCGTGTGTGTTCTACAGATGGGAACTAAAGACCGCGTGTGTGTTCTACAGATGGGAACTAAAGACCGCGTGTGTGTTCTAGAGATGGGAACTAAAGACCGCGTGTGTGTTCTACAGATGGGAACTAAAGAACGCGTGTGTGTTCTAGAGATGGGAACTAAAGAACGCGTGTGTGTTCTAGAGATGGGAACTAAAGCAGTGTGTCATCCTCATCCTCACTGACTCAGTGCGCTTGGAGCAGAAAATAACACCTACACAGAACCGTCTCCTGTTCGTGAAGCAGGCAGACGGTCACAGATGCGTCATCCATCGTGGTCTGACTGGAACCGGAAACTCCAACGCGAGCGGCTGTGTTGAAGCTCTGGACTCAGCACTCTGGGGTTAGATGGAGCGTAGCATTCCACCGAAACAAGTAGATCCTTTGTGACCCTGAAATAGTTGAGTGTGTTTCAGGGACAGAGAGAGCTTCAGAGTGGCCAGCTGCAGACCTGAGCCAGTCACCATGCGGCTGTTGCCTCTTAGTTCCCGAGGAAGAGATCGATGAGGATCCTCGCCGCGCTGCTCGGAGTCATGGAGCTCTACCGGCACATGAACGCAGAGTTTGTCAGATTAAACCAAACTCTTTCCGCCTCTTGTTTATTTCACTTTCAAGTGATAAAAGTGTGTGTGGTTGTTGTGCATTGCGTTTGCAAGTGCTCATCCAAGCTCGATCTCAGTAGCACGAAGCTGGAGGTGGGGATCAAATCAGGGTGTCAAGAAAGAACAAAATGGCACCGGAGAAACTGCTGCTCACTCGTCCATAGAACCAAATGTTTGTTGGTTTGTCCAAAACGCTGTGTACGGCTTCATGTGATGTGAATTCTTTATGTAAAAAACTCCAAATATGGCAGACGTGCAGATGCACAGAGAGGCGGGGAGCTGGTTGGTGAGCTGAGCCTCTCAAAGCTCTGATGATCAGCAGCTGGTGGTCGTGTTCTTTGGCACGTTAGAGCCGAGCTAACTTCCCCTTTGAGATGGACTTGGATTTCATATCCTGTCGCCATCGTTGCTGAGCTCGGGACTCTGGGCCTGGATATTTCATTGGATTTGGTAGCAGCCAGTCCTGTCCCCCCCGCGCTGCCGCTGCTGAGCCCAGCCTGACTCTGCTCATCACGCTGGTTTGGCCTGCGAGGTTCCCGGCTGAACCGTAAAGGCAGGTTTGGGATTTGGGAGATAAGGCTGGTGTTTGGATCCTGAATCCTAATGAACATGTGGTGCTGGAGAGGAGGGGAGGCAGCACTGACAAGCCTCTCGTTGTTAAATGAGGAGTGAGAGGTCGGCGCTTGGAGGGCGAGGAGGAGGAGGGCAGAGAGAGGGCAGCGAGCTACAGTGACAATGGAGAAACAAGACCAGCATGACACAACAATGTTAGACAGAGCTGCTCTTTCATAACAGCCTCTTTACTGACTCATTCAGAACCACTCCAGGTCCGCGGCCGCGTCCAGACACCTGCACGCAGACACAGGTCATCCTCACACGGATGATTCACGTCGCTGATAGGACGACAGCAGGAAGTAGACGCTGCTTTACTGCCTCTGTCAGGGCGTTTTCAGTGACATTGGTTGCTTTGTGTGTCTGTCAGCATGCAGCAACAGGAAATATTACACTTTCCTTCCACAGCATTACAGCAGCGCGATGGCCAATTAGATGTTTCACCATAGAACACAAAAACGGCTGTAATTGTCCTTGAGCGGCAGCGGTCTGACGCCTACACCAGAGCCTGGTTTCCTAAATGTTGTTGATGATTGCGTTCATGGTGACATCATGAGACTGTGTTAACCACGCAGCCGGATCAGTTCATGGGTTATCATTCCGATCTTTCAAGGAATTCTGATACTCCAGAACCATTCCGTGCGTCTCTAATCTTGTCACAACTTCAAACGTTGATGAACTGAAGTTGATTGAGTTCATAGCGCCACCTAGTGGTTGCTGGAAGTGAATTTAGGCGTTAATCCTTCTCTTCATGCAGAATGCGAGGGCCCGGTCTTCGCCGCGAATGAGGGCCCTGTCGGGTCAGCGGCCAAAAGTTCCCCTTGGCGAAGGTTATCACTCCGGGAGGGATTTCTTGCTAGTTTGGTTTCAGACCGGCGATGGAGGAGGGGAGGCCTTTGACAGCTGCACGCCAACATTTACAAGCGGTCTCTGGTAGCTTGTCTGCTGAGGTCACTTTTCAAAGCACCAAACGCCACCTGGAGGGGGGAGAGGTCACTGTCAAGACAAAGACGAACTCTGTTTTCAACAGGAATTAAAGCCATCAAGCCACCAGAGCTCTGGAGTTTCTGGGTGGAGTATCGCTTTAACATCCAGCACAGGTTTCCACAAAAGTGCTCACTCGAAATTGGCACAATAGAGTGTTACATCAGATCCGGTGTGTGTTCAAAAGCCTTAGAAAAGTCCCGAGTGCCTCAGTACACTCCTTCGCTTGCTGAATCTTAAAGAATACAAGAGTATTCAAGAGAAGTATAAAAGTTTAAATGGGGAGAAGCTGCGCATTGAGGTAGCGTTGCTGTCAGGAAACCAGCGTTAGTGGAAAGTAGATAAAGTGTTCTGTCACACGCATTCCAGCTGATAACAGAGTGAAAACCGCCGCCGAGGCTGAGAGATGCCCCCGAAGCTCTAGCGTGACGTGTTTTTACACTGATAAAAAAAATACAAACTGCTGCAGAATGCGGAGGACTGAGCAGCAAGGTCAGCGAACAGGAAGTGCTGACCTCTGCCCTCCTTCTGTCGGAGCGCAAATTCAACTTCATGAGTGCAGTTTTCTGGCACTCACGACCCCCATGATGCCTCTGGTGCACTTTTCTTTGACAAAATTTCTGGAAATGCATTTAAAATGGACCCCTGATGTGAAAACTGAAGTCAATCCGGACCGATCTCAGGCACACAAGGCGAGAACAATCGATGCTCATGATGCGGCTGTGGCAGGAGCTGGCTGGTAAAACCCCGACACGGTGGAAGAAGCGGTTCTCATGAGAACTCCGCCATGACCTTCTCCCAACCAGTTCTTTTTCTGCCTCAGCCGTGTTGAAAAGGCGTCGAATCAGAGGGTCAAAACAACAGACCCCACCAGCTGCTCGCGTCGGATGAATGGGTTAAGCAAATGTGGTTTATCAAGGTGTCGACCGTTACTTTGTTGATGTGTGCATGCATGCGTGGACAAGAACATCTCCGGTTCTGCGTCGCTGGCTGTGCTAACTGTATGTGTTGATGAGAAGCCAAAGCTGAAGTGTAGATGTGGTGCTGGTGTGACGTTCACATTGGCAGTGGCGGCGGTGGGTGTCAGTCAGGGGTTGTTTTGGAGGTTGCTGGCGGCTTGTTTGGCGGGACGGCTGCCAGCAGGACAAGATGTGCCTCTAATACTTGTTGCATTCTCGTCCTGCCAGGAGTCTCCATGGCGACGCTCCTGTTCACCGGTCACAGCGCCCACCGAACCTTTTCAAGAGCTTCCCTCACATTTCACTCTGGAATTTAAACCCAGAGATGTTTCTCTCACACGCTCCGTGTTTGTTTTTACAAGGAAGACGTTTTAGAGGTCTTCAACATTCAGAAATGAAAAGGATCTTCATCCTCTCTTGTTTTCACTTCCTCATTTCTGTCTTCTCATTTCTTGCTGGCTGGTGTTTGTCTTTGCTGTTTCAGGTGCACCAGCGGTAATAAAGCACGGTGATCAATCACTCGTTAGAACACGTGATTGGTGGTCACATGACTCCACCAGTCAACATAGAACTTCTTCCTCTTACAGTGTGCAACTGATTTTTAAAACCATAAGAATGTGAATGAAGACTTCACTCTTATATATGTTTTTAAGAATTTCCCATCTTTTATGACCTGCTACCGCCAGATGTGAGGGGCAGGACTCAAACTTCGAGGTTTACGACCAGCATTTCCTTTTGTTTGTTTGTTTTTTTCAAACGGCAAACACCAAATCTATGAAAACAGGCTCCGACAAACCCTTCGACTTTTGAATGTGGCGAGTTGGAAATGAAAGAGAGGGGAACCAGTGAGCGATAGGACAGGGTCGGGGGGGTGTGTGTCTGTGGTCTCAACCTCATTGGCTGTGCCGCTGTCGCCGACTCACCGCGTCTGCCGCTGTGCTCTGCTGCAGGTGACGGACAACTTCGACCGCCAGGACTTCGACAGGATGTGCTGGACTTTGTGTTCCAGGAAGAACCTGGACCAAAGCCAGCTCACCATCTCCAACGACGACGCCTTCAAGATCTGGTGCATCTTCAACTTCCTGTCTGAGGACAGATACCCGCTGATCATCATCACTGAGGAGGTGACCGCTTCGCCGTCTGTTGATGTAACAGCAGAGTTGCTCATGAACCATCAGGCTAATTTCTGATCCCCGCTGTTTAACAGTTGTGGTGTTTCATGGCTGGATCTTCATCCTCACCTCCTTCTCCAACATCATTATCTCAGTCCCTGCTGATAAACATCGCTGTGTATCCGTGCGCCGCCAGCCTGTCAATCGCCATCCGCTGGTCGCATGTTATTGGGCGTTATTTTCCAAATAGACATTGAAAGTATTTCATACTGAATGCCCCTCAGAGGTCTCGTGTTTCTTTTGCTGTCGCTGTGCTGGACGTCCTGGAGGGAAACACAGCGCCGTCGTGTTTTACATTATTTGGAGGCAGAATGTCTGTCGGACTGAATCTGACAACTTGGATTTTATTGTTTTACTGTGCAACACCACTCGAAGCTCAGCCACAGAATCTCCTCACAGTTTCAGATGTTCTCAGTTCTAATCTTGAATCGAGTTTCCAGACAAAGTTGAGGGTTGATTCTAGTTTCACTCGTTATCATTTTACCTCCCTCGCCGTCAGCAGGCGCTCACTGTGGACGTCATAAACCTTCTCGTCTACCACATTAGCGAGTAACCGCTCTGTTATTTGCAGAAATGGGAGACGACATTGATGAGTATTGACTTCACGCTAGTGGCCATTAGTCGCAGCAGGGAGGTGTGCTTTGACAGTGACAGACTGAGCGCTGGCCTACAGATTCTGGCCGCGGTGTCGTGTTGAATGTGAGGTTTGATCGCTACGTTTACCCTCCGGGCGAAATCATCTGCAGCTCGAAAGCAGAAAAGGAAGTCTCCAGCTTCCTGTTCTTTTACAAACGCTGGAAGATTTATGGTGGGGCGCAGCAAACATCAGAGCTGAATCACAGGAAGTTTGCCACAGAAATGTAGTTGTGCGTGTGTGTGTGTGTGTGTGTGTGTGTGTGTGTGTGTGTGTGTGTGTGTGTGTGTGTGTATGACACACACACACACACACAACTGCGACCATTTGAGATGAATTATAGGGAAACTATTAGCATTTTTCGATTAAAAAATATAAAAATGACACTGTTTGCTTGTGTATGTGTGTGGGTTTTTTTGTCATGTGACCATAATTGTGTGTAACAGATTGAGTATTTCCTGCGCAAGCTGACGGAGGCGATGGGGGGCAGCTGGGTGGAGGAGCGTTTTGAGGACTACAAGCTGCAGCTGAACTCCAAGCAGCAGTGTCTGAGCGCCTGGGAGCTCATCAAGCTGGTGGGCTCGGGCCACTTCAGCAAAGGCATGGACCGGCAGACGCTGTCCATGGGTATCAACGAGGTCTACCAGGAGCTGATCCTGGATGTGCTCAAACAGGTCAGCCCGTGGGGGTGGGGGGAGTGACTGGGGCTACATCCACATGGTTCAGATCCGTTTCAGTCCTCTGTCCAGAATAAACCAGAGCTCTCAAGTGTGTGGAGCTGTAGCAGCTAAACGAACCGTCAGTTATTTCACAAATCAACTCAGATGCAGGAATGCAGGGAACAGGAGGGCGAACCAACGGGGACGTTTGGATGCAGAGCGCAACTCCTGAGCGAATGAATGAATTCTTGAGTTTTCATCCTCCATAATTGCCGCTGACCTTTGACCTTTTATCACTAGAATCCAATCACTTCGTCCTCATGTTCAAGGAAACATTTGTATTCTGTTAGTGGAACTTCCTTCTCTCACCTCATGAGAGATATACAGGCGGGAAACCTCCTGACTGAGGGTGCAAAGGGTTGTTTTTTTTAACCCACAGACCATCAGACTGATCACCCTTTCGAGTCCACTGCCCCCGCCCCCGCCCCCGCCCCCGCCCCCGCTCACACTGCGCACACACACCTACACACTCCACACTGCAGGGCAGGTCTGTTTACGCGTCAAACCCTCGCGAAAGAGCAAATTTCCCAAAATGGTTGACTCACTCTTAAAACGTGAAAAGATGTGTGACAGTAAGAGGAGGTGAAGTACAATAAAACTACAGCAAGCGAAACAAAAACTTCCCAAGTGCGTTGGTGGGAGCATCAATTAATGTTGATGCAATATTTAAAACTGGGAAGTGAGAGTTTGTGGTCGGGTGAGCTGGAGCAGCTTGGTGGCCTGACAGTGTCTTCTTCCAATGAACTGACAACGTTACAGAGCTGCCAATCACAATGACCCGGAGGTGACGTCCATGTTGTTCCTCTGCAGGGTTACATGATGAAGAAGGGTCACAAGAGGAAGAACTGGACGGAGCGCTGGTTCATGCTGAAGCCCAACTCCATCTCCTACTACGTCGGTGAGGACCAGGTTGAAAAGAAAGGAGACATCTTGTTGGATGGGAACTGCACCGTGGAGGTTAGAACCTGCAGTGTCTAGTCACCAGACCTTCCTCCCACAGTCCAAAGACATCAAGAGGGACCAGGTTAATCCAGACTCTAAATTGACCGTAGGCGTGGCTGGGAGAGCCAATGGTTGTCTGTCTCTATGTGTTGGCCCCGGTTTGGTTCCATCAGTCTTTTCACCACCCCCCCTTTTTTGGGGGGGGGGGGGGCACTCCAACTTTTTGGAGGGCTTGCAGGGAAACACACTTCTGTGCCAGAAAAGGGCTGCTCTTCAGTCTTTCGCATTAGAGTGGTTGAATGCTGTTTAGCTTAGCATAGTGAATGGTAGTGAATGGGAAATGCTAGCATACCCCCTTAAAAATAATCAAATCCTGTTCAAAACAGGCTTTGCCTGGATTCATAAATGAGGGGTGTGTATAACCTCTGTTATGAAATGCTCATTTTAAAATTAAATTTTAGATTCAGACAAATAGTCAGAACTACTTTCTTGACTGGGCGCAGGGATTTGACCCGGTACATCAGAAGTTCCAATAGTATCATCAGGGAGTGACTGCTACTGTGTTTTTATTGCTGACTTTGTGGGAGAGGATGAGGATCATTACTTCTGGATTAACCAAGGACCTGAGCCAAATCTATTTGATGGCGTAGCTGTGCTAACATTCATTGTGCTAAGCTAACTAGCGGTCAGCTGGTATCTGTGGGTCCATCTCTCTTCTGGGAGGACGGCACGTTTACACGTTACAGCAGGAGGTTTGGCTCAGAAAGGATGTAATTAGCCAGTAAACTAGGAATCTGATGATGAGATTCACTGCGTACGATGTGTTCCTTATAAACTGTTGTGGTTCTGGGTTTGTTTGTTTTTTCAGCCTTTACAAGATAAAGAAGGAAAAAAGTGCCTCTTCCTCATCAGATCGTCACTAAAAACCTTTGAAATCAGCGCCTCAGACAAGAAGAAGAAGCAGGAGTGGATCCAGGGTGAGTGGCGAGGGCCTTGATGTCTACCACAGGTTTGATTCCCACAGTTGTTAAACTGATTCTTGTGATGTCATCATCCTGCACGTACATCGGAGAGTAACTGCGAACTTCATGTGAAGCTTCGTATCACTTTGGATTTGTTAGTTGATCAAAGATAAGCCTCTCGCCTCTCATTCAGGATCCAACATAAAGCCGATTGATTCCTCTTCTTGCCCACATTTCCTCGCAGCCATCCAGACCTGCGTCACCCTGCTGCGTCTGGGCCGGCCGGCGCCGCACCGCGAGGCCCGGCACAAGCGACGGGAGCTCCGTCTGAAGCAGCAGGCGGACCAGGAGGAGCTGGCCCTGAGGATGAAGGAGCTGCAGACAGCCAACGAGGCCAAGCAGCTGGAGCTGGAGAACATGAGGAAGGTGAGAGGAACTCCAGGTCCGGTGTGTCCGGAATGTCACCAGCTCCTCTTTTAACAACCTGAATTTCCATAAAGCTCAGTGTGGAAGTTTGTCTCCAACATGAGGAGGTCAGATGAAGGTCAGGAGGTCATCATAAGTCCCGTCTGGTTCAGAGGTGGTTGAATACGGTAGAAGTCCCCTCTGCCTACGGTAGACTGGAGGTTCACTGGTTCATAGTTGTGCTCTGACACCACCGTGGGAGAGGAACAACGTGGCACTGAGGACGGGTACAGTTGATGCTTCTTGTTTATTTGTTGGTTTTGCTGAAAGGACTTACGTCATTCCGGCCGAGTCTCATCACGTATTTGAGATTTTTGTTTTACATTTGCTGGATTTGTTCCTCGTTAAGGAATTTGAACGTCTTCCTGAGGAGCCTGTCAGGCTGTCGCGGTGATCACTGGGCTCCCGGAACTTCTACCTGATTTTCTGGTCAAATAAACGACCAGCGGGGAAGAAAAAAACAGATCTATGTGGACATAATTTGATGGGATTTGATTTGATAATGAATGGAACCCGAGGGATTCCCTCACGGGGAGTCTCTACAGCTGCAGGTGTAAGGCGTTCCCCGTTCTGGCCCAGCACCGCGGGAGCCGGGGGAGGGCTGCACCGGGCAGAACATACTGTGCATCTCTGCAGGAGAAAAAGACGAGCTGCTTCAAGCTGTGCTGATATTTTAGACACATTTTTCATTTTTCTAGCTGACTCAGCTTCACGGTTTGGGTCTGATGTGACGCTCAGCTGGGAGCTGTTGGATCAGTGTTCCCTCTCTCTGCTTGAAGCGTTCTGCACCTTCAGTCCCAAGTCGTTACTCATGTAGACGTCCCGCCTGCACTTGTTCTGGACATGTGACCCAACACACTTGGAGGGAGAGCAAGGCTCCGTGTTGGCTGAGTCTCACTTCTGCAGAGGAGAAATGCTAGAAGTGACATTTGTACGATTTTTAATCAGTTTTTGTGTCGAGAGGAAGAATATCAGCTCTCAACGGTGCAATCAGAGATCTTCATGACCGATGAGATAAAACACACAGTTCATTGAGGTCAAGTCCACAATTCAGTTAGAACTCTAAATGCTTCCTAAATTTTAGCGGACGGGTTTTTTTTGTCCAGTCACATTGTTGGTTGATGTAACTTCATTTTGTTTTACTGGGCTGGATTTTGGCTTGGAAGTGTAAAGAGAGCTGGATCTTCATCTGGGCTTCTTTTGTTCCTCTGATGGTTCCTCAGTGGCGTCAGTCGTCTGCCCTCAAGGTACAGAGGAGACACCGGTGCGCTGCTCCTGGGGCTGCCAGCCAAAGCTGCTAACTTCTGCGTTCACCCTCCGTTAACTTGAATTGGGATAAAACTGAATAACCTTGTGACGCCCCCACATGTCCTACATATTATTAGAACGAACGGATTAAACTCCATTGGCCTAATGAGTCGTTCAGCAGTGAAGCTCAACGAAGTAAATCTAAGTGGAAAAAAGTGTATTTGGTCCCCAGTGCGTCAGGAGACGGACGACACCTTGTTTTCCTTTTAAGTAAAACAGGATTCAGCAGCCGGCTCTCCTCCTCCACCTGGGTCTCCTTATACACTCATGGATTTAGGTTCAAGGATACAAGAACGATTGTTATTGAAGTTCTGTGCTGTTATGGTCGCCGGAATTTGACTGGGAATGTGATGGAAAAGGGTTAAAAAGGCATTTTGTTTTTTTTGGTTTGGCCTCAATTCTAGAATCAGAACTGAGTTCAGTGCCCAGTAAAGTTTCTCTCAGTGAGAGGAACCGGATGGTGGCGTCGGTACAAACAGGCTAACAATGACAAGAGTGATGAAAACGAGCGCTGAAGTGTTAAAAAGACAGAAATACAATCAGAGAGGAACAGTTGCAAGTGAATTATTTACACACTCGTGAATTTGTTACACAATGCAAATGTTTCATTATCTGCCTTTTTAGATGCATTTCCTCAAAGTCGTACTTCCCTGACGCTCAGCTGCTGGCAGTAGACCGAGTCGCACTGATCAGGGCTGCGCTGAAGTTTCAAAGCCGACCCGGCAGCATTCCTCCTAGCCAAGGCCGCACCTTCTGCCGAGCGCCTCGCTGCCGCTGCCGCCATTTTCTGTCACGCTGTTGTTGAAATGTTTCACAGGCGGCAGCGTTTGACACAACAAACAAGTAGGTCACCTAAAACTGGTGGGGCCCGCTCGCTGCTGCCAGCTCATGAATACCAATAATGGATCAGCTCCACCCTGAGGCCTCCATCTAATGAATAATCTGTCAGTGGCTGTAAAGTGAGGAATGTGGATTGAACCTTGTTGTTGAGGGTGTGTGTGTGTGTGTGTGTGTGTGTGTGTGTGTGTGTGTGTGTGTGTGTGTGTGTCAAGTGCCATTAGTCTCCATTAAACATGTTTTTCCTGTTAATCTCCCTAAACCTGACTCCCGTCTGCTGAACCTGCTAAAATGCAGATGATGTGGATCCACTGAGTGCTGCTGACCAGCCGCTGCTCCCTGTCGAATAGTGATGAGAGCAGCACGTGTGACTGACGGGCAGGTGACTGACGGGCAGGTGACTGACGGGCAGGTGACTGACTCTTAATACTTGAAAAGACGATTGAATCCTGGATTTATTTCAGTCCTTGTCTTTGGTGTTTTTCAAATCGACATGGACACACACACACACACACTTTATTTAATTCAAGACATTGAAAACAGCAACTAAGTTCCTGTACCATTTTTCCTTCCTGTTATTGATCCTGATGCCTGAACTTGTGCGGGTCAGATCTGATCATCAACTGGTCTCAGGTTGGTTTCTGTAGACCTGCTCAGCAGATAACGATCCTGCGTTTGAGGTTTCAGAGGAATTAGCCGAACTGGAGTTGGGTTGAACTTAGACCTTGATGAAGGAGTTTCTCATTTTTGTGATTTGTAAAACAAAAAAATCAGATGTTCAAGAGTTTAGCTCAAGCAGGGAAACGTAAAAACTACCAACACTAACATCTATCTGAGGATTCTTGAATAATTGCATGAGCTGTAAATCTCAGTCCCTGTGAAAACCCAGAGAGAGAGCGTGTGTGTGTGTGTGTGTGTGTGTGTGTGTGGCTCCTCTGCTGCTGCAGCCGTCAGCAGAGCTGGGACATGCAGCAACATTCTCAGTGCGACAGTTTGTCTTTGTCTGCGTCTTTGTGTTCTCCCCTGAATGCACAAACATTTGCCATTGAGGTGCAAGTCTCTGTTTCACATAGTTGACAGCATGAATGGACAATGAACACACATACAGTTTATACTGACGCACACACACACACACACACACACAGTGGGTCTCACACCCGCGTGCTATAAACGGGGGACTGTCAGGCAGCTCACAGCCGGGCGACAGACGTCTTCTTACTGAATTCGAGCTGACACGTCAACATCTTGAAGATGCCTGGACTCCACAAACACATTCTTTACGGTTTAAAAAGAAATCTTCCTTGAAAGTTTGTAGGCGTTTTGTGTATTTCTACATCATTCAATCACAAGTAAACACTATGATGACTCTAATACTGGAGCCGCGTGTAGTCAGAAGAGAGCAGGATGAGTTGATACAACGGTGGATTCGTGATTGACTGCAGGGGAAACGCTCAGCGAGAGGAACGGCCGGCCGGTTGCCCCGATGGTTGCTCTACACTGATGTTCAGTTAGGGTTGCTGGTGAGAAGGGGGCGTGTCAGCTGGAAGGAAGCGAGCGAGGCGATTGGCACATGGCCTCGACCAGCGATCACAGTGAGATAAGATGAACTTTATTAATCCTGTTCTCGGGAAATTCTGTCATTACAGCAGCGTGAAGGCAAAAAGTCAGAAAATAGTGCAAGGAAACTTAAATAAGATAAATAGACAAGTTTAAAAAAATGTATATTTATAATATACATTTCCAAAGAGAATGATAAAAACAAACAGGATGAGAAGCCTCCACCTAAATGAAGTTAGAATTTCACAGTGATAGAAGTGCAAAAGGTGGACATCAGAAGTGTCACCTCGTACTTATGAAGTACTCAGGGTAATACTAGTACTAATTCAAGCTGCAAGCAGTGTTGTTAGGGCCTGAGCCCCCGCACGGCCTGCGGCCGCGTCCTTAACACCGGCCTGAATCCAACGGTGTAATCGGCAAATCCCTGGGCCTTGTAGTTTAGGAGATACGAGCCTCAGTGCGCTGTACAGTGTGACTGCAGAGCTGAGAGCAGAGCTGAGAGCTGGCCCTTTAAGAGCCCCTCCCCCACTGCTCTGTCTTTGATCTGTGCTAGAGTGAGAGCAGAGCTGAGAGCTCGCCCTTTAAGAACCCCTCCCCCACTGCTCTGTCTTTGATCTGTGCTAGAGTGAGAGCAGAGCTGAGAGCTGGCCCTTTAAGAACCCCTCCCCACTGCTCTGTCTTTGATCTGTGCTAGAGTGAGAGCAGAGCTGAGAGCTGGCCCTTTAAGAACCCCTCCCCCACTGCTCTGTCTTTGATCTGTGCTAGAGTGAGAGCAGAGCTGAGAGCTGGCCCTTTAAGAACCCCTCCCCCACTGCTCTGTCTCTGATCTGTACTAGAGTGGAGAGCAGAGCTGAGAGCTGGCCCTTTAAGAACCCCTCCCCCACTGCTCTGTCTCTGATCTGTGTTAGAGTGAGAGCAGAGCTGAGAGCTGGCCCTTTAAGAACCCCTCCCCCACTGCTCTGTCTTTGATCTGTGCTAGAGTGAGAGCAGAGCTGAGAGCTGGCCCTTTAAGAACCCCTCCCCACTGCTCTGTCTCTGATCTGTGCTAGAGTGAGAGCAGAGCTGAGAGCTGGCCCTTTAAGAGCCCCTCCCCCACTGCTCTGTCTTTGATCTGTGCTAGAGTGAGAGCAGAGCTGAGAGCTGGCCCTTTAAGAACCCCTCCCCACTGCTCTGTCTTTGATCTGTGCTAGAGTGAGAGCAGAGCTGAGAGCTGGCCCTTTAAGAACCCCTCCCCACTGCTCTGTCTCTGATCTGTGCTAGAGTGAGAGCAGAGCTGAGAGCTGGCCCTTTAAGAACCCCTCCCCACTGCTCTGTCTTTGATCTGTGCTAGAGTGGAGAGCAGAGCTGAGAGCTGGCCCTTTAAGAACCCCTCCCCACTGCTCTGTCTCTGATCTGTGCTAGAGTGAGAGCAGAGCTGAGAGCTGGCCCTTTAAGAACCCCTCCCCACTGCTCTGTCTCTGATCTGTGCTAGAGTGAGAGCAGAGCTGAGAGCTGGCCCTTTAAGAACCCCTCCCCACTGCTCTGTCTCTGATCTGTGCTAGAGTGAGAGCAGAGCTGAGAGCTGGCCCTTTAAGAACCCCTCCCCACTGCTCTGTCTCTGATCTGTGCTAGAGTGAGAGCAGAGCTGAGAGCTGGCCCTTTAAGAACCCCTCCCCCACTGCTCTGTCTTTGATCTGTGCTAGAGTGAGAGCAGAGCTGAGAGCTGGCCCTTTAAGAACCCCTCCCCACTGCTCTGTCTCTGATCTGTGCTAGAGTGAGAGCAGAGCTGAGAGCTGGCCCTTTAAGAACCCCTCCCCCACTGCTCTGTCTCTGATCTGTGCTAGAGTGAGAGCAGAGCTGAGAGCTGGCCCTTTAAGAACCCCTCCCCCACTGCTCTGTCTCTGATCTGTGCTAGAGTGAGAGCAGAGCTGAGAGCTGGCCCTTTAAGAACCCCTCCCCCGCTGCTCTGTCTCTGATCTGTGCTAGAGTGAGAGCAGAGCTGAGAGCTGGCCCTTTAAGAACCCCTCCCCCGCTGCTCTGTCTCTGATCTGTGCTAGAGTGAGAGCAGAGCTGAGAGCTGGCCCTTTAAGAACCCCTCCCCCACTGCTCTGTCTTTGATCTGTGCTAGAGTGAGAGCAGAGCTGAGAGCTGGCCCTTTAAGAACCCCTCCCCCACTGCTCTGTCTCTGATCTGTGCTAGAGTGAGAGCAGAGCTGAGAGCTGGCCCTTTAAGAACCCCTCCCCCACTGCTCTGTCTCTGATCTGTGCTAGAGTGGAGAGCAGAGCTGAGAGCTGGCCCTTTAAGAACCCCTCCCCCGCTGCTCTGTCTCTGATCTGTGCTAGAGTGAGAGCAGAGCTGAGAGCTGGCCCTTTAAGAACCCCTCCCCCACTGCTCTGTCTCTGATCTGTGCTAGAGTGGAGAGAGAGGAGGATTAAGAGATTTGTAGTGTGTAAAAGCTGAATAAGTCGGCATACGTTGGTGTAAAGTAACACAAAATACCATATTTTTGTAGGGATTTTTGTCAGGAATACAGTGGTGTGTTTTTAAAAGGTGTGCAATCTATGGTGCTGACGTGAGAAGCATTAGTTTGACAGTATGTACCCTGAGAGGACACACTCCCCATAGACTTCCATTATAAGCGTGAAACGTGTCTCCCCCACTTTGAGGGCTTATAAAATCCAAACCGAGCGCGTAGTATATTAACCTTGAATAACTTTTAATCAGCACAGTTGGGAGAGTAATGTGTGAAAGTTTGGAAGCGCTGTCATTTACGGTTTAGGAGGAAATAGATTTTGTTGGGGGAGTAAAAAAAGTCCTGATTTTGACAGTTTTGTCCAATTTGTGGACATTCTGTTGGAGATAGGTGAGGGGTTGGAGTTTAAGAATTGTTCGTCTTGATGAGACGAGTCCAACGGTGTTGGTCCCATGTTTGTGGGAGTTTTGTGTGAGGAGTTATAGCGTGCGAAATTTTAAAAAATTATCTTTTTTTTGTGTGGCTCCCTAGATGGCGCTATAGACTTTTGTGGTGTTTTTGTTTTTGATTAGTGAATGTTGAGACATACCGAACGATTGTGCCGAATTTCAGCGAATTTCATGCATGTTCAGGGGGTCAAATTAGATTATGCGCGTTATGCGCATATAGCGCGCAGTCATTAACAGCAAGAACAGTCCAGGACCAGGTTTTGAATGGGTGTGTATGTGAAAACTGGCTCCGGGCCGTCTGGCCCAGTTGCCTCATGGGTGTTGGGGGGGGGGGGGGGGGGGGGGGGCTGGGACACTGGTTAGTGTGTGTTTGTAGTGTTTTTAGTGCTGCTAATGTGTTGCTCTGCCCAGCAAACATAATAGGGTCTTTACTAGCTAACTAGTAAACGGAGGCTCTGTGGAGTGAAGGTGCAACAGCAGGTCTGCTCGACTTTTGGTCAGAAAATAAACTCTATTTTGTGTTGAATGATGTTTTTGTGATGCAGTCTTGTTGTTATTTACAGTGGTTAAACTTGACTCGTGGAGGTTCTGCAGTCTTGGAACACATGCTAACACACTCTCTCGTGTCGTGACACCCCAGGTGCGTATGTCCTGGAAATCAGAGGGCTTTTGTAAGTGGTGCGTGTCTCTCTTGCGGTCAGGCGCTGGAGGAGGCAGCGGCGAACGCAGCAGAAGAAGAACGACGGCGACTTCAGACCCAAACAGAGCTGCAGGACCGTTACAGGGTGGATCTGGAGAGAGAGAAGATGGTACGTCAGCGCTGAGGAGGCGTTCCTCAGATGGTGGTTGTTGTGACTCACAGTTCAGTCATTTATGTGACATTGAGACGCTGCATTTTGTCAACTGTCAATCATTTTAGGGGCTGAAACCATCAAACCTTTTGATTTATAAATGGCCGTAACTACGGATTATATAAATGGTTAAATCTACTTCTACCAGCAATGATTTGACTGCCAGTCTTCGTCCTGCTAGCCGACGTGCCAGTTAACCAAATCTGACGTGGTTTTGGGAGCTTAATTAGTTCCACTCGTTAGAAGGACACCGCCCGGTGGGATTCTGGTGGATCCTTCATGATATTTATTTTTTTTACTTGCAGGTACGGCAGCAGATGGAGGAGGAGGTGGCCCAGAAGTCCACGGAGCTGGAGCAGTACCTGCAGCGGGTGCGAGAGCTGGAGGGCATGTACCGGCAACTGGAGGACGCTCTGGAGGACGAGAGGCGCGCCCGACAGGACGAGGAGACGGTCCGCAAGCTGCAGGCTCGGTCAGTGACGGCGGCGGGGCACACGCTCACGTTACAGAGTTCCACTCTCCGAGGTCTCTGAACATAAACGTCCTCTTCTGCTGCTGCAGAAGGATGGACTGGATGGACTTCTTTCTTCATGCACGTCTGTCTCTTTCCCCCAAGTGCAGCATCAGGAGCAGGTTTGAGGAGAAACATTCATCCACCCTGCTAATCGCGTCACTGCAGGTTGTGTGAAGGCGGCTGGCGAGTCCCTCACGCTGCCCCTTCCTCAACTTCTGGTTCCTTCTCTCAACACATTTCCTCCTCGCTCCGTCCTTCCTCTCTGCTGACATTTACTTGCCACCTCTTTGACGAACCGTTACTGAGCACATCAGCGCCGTCGTACTTGTGTCATCGGCTACCAACTTCCTGTTGGTACTGATTCTGCCCATTGATCCGATCCTCTGGGGACTCCTGATCCTTGACAGGTTGTCAGCGGTTACATTTTTGAGTTTGAACCCAATGGGGCTGAACAGTGTAGGGAGAAATTCGGCTTCCCAGGAGGTGTAATGCTCTCCAACGACAGCGTGTGTGTCAACTTGCACTCTCAAGGAAGTCTGGTTCTGACTGTGAGTGGTGTTCTACACACTTCAGAAAACTCCTTTGTCTGGGGCAGCACCCCCCCCCCCCGTGTCACATATTAAAATTGTTTTTTCTTTTAAAAATTCCCTCTAGTTTTGTGAAATGTTCAGACGCCGTGTAGTCGCATGATGTCGTTGTCCTGGAAGGAGAAGGAGGTGATCAGCCTGGTTTACCTACTAAAGCGCTCCTGTGGTGGTGAGACGGCCAGACGATGATGTCACATATGACCTGAGAGCACTTTCACAGTTTTAAGGTCAAAGAAACCCTTTGCTTGCCTGTTTTTAACTGCTTGATTGAAGTAGCAAAGCCCTTCAAGTGGAACTCAGACACTAAAGTTGAACTGACTTTCTTTGATTATTCAAATAAGCTGAATTTATTTGTAGCTGGAGCGTGAATTATGGCTCCTGACTTAAAGTCAGCGGCTGCCTTCAAGATGAGAGGAGATGAGAGAAGCGTTTATTGTCCGTCACATTTACATGGAAACTGGCCTTTGGCACTGAGGCGACTGGGCTGGTTTACCAGGAAATCCAGATGGTAAAAGCTGGTAGGAACACTTGCTGTACAAGATGCTCTGTGTGAGGTTTCCCCTGCAGCAGTTGTGTGATTGTAAAATGACACGAATAAGCAGTTTCATTTCCTGCACTGTTCCAGTCCCCGTGAGCGCCACAGCACCCCCTGCTGACGTGTTGCTGCCTTCACTGCCTTCTGATTTTTATCTCTCACATATAAAAGGAATTCAGTGTTGCTGCAGGAATTTCCTTTTTATGAAAATAGTGCTTTCAGATAAAAACATTAAAACAGAAGTCAGACGTTGTTCCTCAGCTGCAGATGAAGCTGCCACATTGTGTGTTGGGCGATTTGTTCTCCTGTACTTCTCTCTGATGGGCTTTGAGGCGTTGGTTCAGAGTTACGCTCACTGTTGTCTGTGTGGAGCAGGTTACTGGAGGAGGAGGCCACAAAGAGGGCGGAGCTGGAGCAGATCCACCTGCGGCAGCAGCGAGCCATCTCAGAGACGGAGGCTGAGAAGCAGGAGCTGGAGAGGGAGCGGCTGGTGAAGGAGAACGCCCTGCAGGCTGCGATGATGCAACTGGAAACACTAGAGCAGGAGAGGCAGGGGGCGCTGGAGCAATACCAGGTCAGCTGAGAGCCACCTGCTCACGTGAATCACTGTGGACAGTGTTGGGAGGACCAGGTCCTGACGTGTTCACCTCACACACGAGATGTTCTCACCTTCTAGAAACACTGTTAGGTTCAGGTGACGGCGGCCAGAGGGGGGGCGGGCCCGGAAAGTTTGAGTCCTCCATCGAGTCGAGGAATTTATCTAATGATTCGTTGTCTGCCTTTGTTGACGGAAGCTTGCAAATCTCCTTTTCCAAGCGGTTTAACGTTTTCTTTGGCATCCGCGTCCCTCTGGAGTTTGTTTTCTTCTGGTTTGTTTTTCAGGATTTTAACCCTTCATCAAGACTTCCTTCCAGCTCATTGTTAATATTTAGTCAGTCAACTGGGAGTTGGATGAGCCTCGAACGTTTCGTGAGTTAATAGTGAGAGCACAAGGGGCTCGTACCGCCCCGGCAAGAAAATAGACGTTCCATGTCAAACCCAGTCAGGTGGGCACGGTGCACCACATCACGCAGACGGACCGAAATCAACGGAGCTGCTACTGATCGTCAGCCTGGTCTGACGAGCAGGGACTAACACGAAGTCACTGAATCACCGGCTGAGTTTATGCGTAAAAAAACCCCCACTGAGTTTTACTTTAGCAAATAAAAAGCTGGAAAGTGTTTTGATTTCAGGGTTTTTGCCACCCTTGCAGTAAAACTGTGTTCTAATGTTGCATGTCTGTATTTAACAGTCGTGACAGCGTGCAAGCTCGAATGTCCCAGTTTGAATGAGGTAGTACCTTCTTTGGCCACACGGTGTCACCATATAACTGGTGGATGGGTGGTGACTGATGATGGAGGGAAGTTATTTAGTGACACAATGTTGCAAGAAGTGCCAGTAAATAAGGTTTCTAAAGTTCTCAGAAGGTGGAGAAACTCCGGATGACCCGACTGTGTTGCGTCTCTGTGTGCTAGACGGTGATGAAGAAGCTAGAAGACGCGACCAACAACACCAAGTCCTGGAAGCACAAAGTAGCTGAACACGAAGGCTTGTTACGACTCATCCAACCAGGTAACAGCGGCGCGGTGAAAATATTCCCCTGATACTTCAAACTATGCATAAATACTGCATTAACGAAGGAATGATCATCCTACCAGGATCCAAGGGGCAGCAGCTGATCACAAACTGGGGCCCGGCAGCCTTTTCTGATGCGGAGCTCAGTCTGAGGGAGAAGAAATGGCAGGAAATGAAGAACCAGGTGACCCAGGCTCAGTAGACCTCTGAGGGGCTGCAGGGAGAAATTCACCAAGTCTCGGCTGGAAGTGATTGTCTGATACGCAGTTGTGCACAAATGTGGAATTTACCAGGACAATAAGAGACTTCATGGGGCATTTAGAAATCTCTTCCTCCCCCTCATCAGTCTTCAGACTTTGTTTCTTTTATCAAGCGTGGCCTGCAGTGACAGTGGTTCCTCCTGACCATCGCTGTCACGGCTAAGCAGGTAACAACTGGTTCTGCTCCAAGAATTCAAATTGGGGTTGATATTTTACCCCCTTAACCATCGCAGATGCAGTGACTGTGGGTCGCAGAGCTGTAAAAACCAACGCCACCTTCTTCTGTAAACGGCTTCATGTTTAGTTTGCTGACCTAAAAACACAACAGGCGTAAAGCAGCCCAGTAAACCTTGATGACCCGTCAGTTCTAGACCATCAGGGCCCACGTAGACCTTTGGCCAGCTCCCGATCAGAGCTGGGCCAGGTGAATTTAAAATGGTTTCTCTGTATTTCATGGTGCTTTGCTGTGTTTTTTAAACGTAAAGTAGCACTATGAAAAATAGCAACATAAAACACTCATTTTAGCCAAATGTCACATCAGAATAGAGAAGTTAGAGCCGCGTAACCGTAAACATTTAACCCGAAAGGGAAACATTTAGCCCTAAACATCATCAAATATGAAAAACCACCACTGCAGTTGTCTGGAAAATTAGAATAATTTCACATATCAAAATTCCAGTGAAAATTTAAACGCCAGTACTTCAATAAAGTAAATAAAACATAGAAATAAGAGGAATTACTGTGGAAACAGCAACAGCTAGACATGATTAAAGGAGGGGAAATTAAAAAAAAACGTGTTTTTAAAAGAAGAG
This sequence comes from Aulostomus chinensis, assembly GCF_037954235.1. Classification (NCBI taxonomy): domain Eukaryota; kingdom Metazoa; phylum Chordata; class Actinopteri; order Syngnathiformes; family Aulostomidae; genus Aulostomus; species Aulostomus chinensis. The sequence continues at coordinate 28,959,030 of NC_141326.1, read as the reverse complement.
CAGAACCAGCGTGTGGGGGGGTTGCTCCTGAGTCGCCCACGCAAATGTAAAATGCAAAGAAAGCATCGCTGGCATCACACGGGCGAAGACCCGCGGAGCTGAGACCCTGCCAGGCTGGTATCAGGTGCAGCGCATCCCAGAGATGCGGGCTGGAAAAGCCACAACTACCTTTGATCATTTATCCCTCTTAATCCAGACGCTCGGGTCCCCCAAACTACCAGAGGGCGTCGTCGTTGCGAAGCTGCAGCAGGAGCTTCCTCTCCTCCGACAGCTTCCCGTTCACGATTTCCTCTCAACTTCAAGATGTGTTTTGAAATCAAATGTAGGGGTTTTTGTAAATACTTTAACAGCACAGTGAGTATTTGTTTTACTCATGAAGGCTGCAGGGTGTCAGTGAGTGAATGCTACCAACGTAATGAATCACTAAACCATCGCCATCGTGAAAGTGCTTCTGTCCTCGGTCGCTCGGACCTTTGTTATCTAAATATCTGAAACAATAATCACAGATGCAGCATTTCACTCCAGGCATGAAAACTAACTGTTGCATATTTGTACTGTTTGTTGTTTGGATTGTAACCACTGGAGCCTTTGGACACTGTAACATGAATGTTTTGATTTCTATTTTGTTTTTGTAATGTAAAAATACTGAAGTCTGTAATAAAACATCATGGATAACAGAGTTGTCTTGTATTTTCCAAGGCACTTAAATAAAGTAAGATCAATAAAGTTCAAGCGTCCAGCAGGACTCAGAACCAACATGGCTGCAGCTGCGGCCCGGTTCCCCCGCAGAAACACGTCTGAACATCACTCAAGGCTAACAGTCGCTGACGAGCGGGAAACGTGTGTTGAGGGCGAAGACAGAATGGACCGGAGGGCAACCCTCCGCCAGGAAGAGCTCAGCCCACCCAAAGTGTGACCTTGACCTTTAACCTGCAACATCTTTCAGTTGATCCTCAAGTCCAAGAGGAAGTCTGTGGCAGTTTCCTGCAGTATCGCCCTCAGGTGGAGAGGCGGTGACTTCAGACCGACTTCTTTTATTCAGTTCCTCCAGGAGTCTGTGTGGAGGTTCGTGCCAAATTTGAAGAAATTTCCCAGATTTGGTCCTGAGCTATCCTGTCAATGTGAGGTGGCTGAGACCTCTGACCTCTGACCCCTGAACCCCCCATAGTCGTTTCACTTCATCCTTTTGTGTCAGTGAACATTTGTGCCAAATTTGATGACATTTCTTGAAGGCGCTCTTGAGGTTTCAGGTCAGGGGGTCGAATGAGCATGAAGACGCCGCCGCCTGCTGTGGAACCACATTGAACCTCCTCAAACAGCTTCTGGACGTTGGCTGTCCAACACCAACGTGACAACATTCAACGGGACACTTGTCATCCTGGCGGCACGGTGGAGCAGTGGTCCTCACCGTGGCCCCCCAGCGAGAAGGTTGTGGGTGGAGCCCTGGCTGGAGCACGGGGTCTTTCTGGGTGAGTCTCCATGTTCTCCCTGTTCCTGCTGGGTTCTCTCTGGTACTCCAGCTTCCTCCACAGTCCAAAGACATCAAGAGGGACCAGGTTAATCCAGACTCTAAATTGACCGTAGGCGTGGCTGGGAGAGCCAATGGTTGTCTGTCTCTATGTGTTGGCCCTGCCATGGACTGGTGACCTGTCCAGGGTGAAGGCTGCTGGGATAGGCTCCACCCCCACCACCCTGAACAGGAGAAGAGGGGGAAGATGGAGGGATGTACTTGTCATCCTGCATGTTCAACAGGGGGCACCAGAGTGCCATAAACACTACGCGTGACCTCAGGAGGTCAGGTGCACTGTGATGGTGAAAGTACTTGCAGAATGCGGGACAGAGATGGTGGAAGCACACCAACGATCACACTGCACTGACAGCAGATCATCTGGGGACAGAACGGAGGGATGATGTCTACATTTCCATTACTTCACTGTCTTGTCCCTCCTTTTTCCAAAATAAAAACGATCCCTCTCCTGCCTGGCCATGCATGATGCAGTCAGTGTCAGCAGTACTATGAGCTGCTCTATAATTGGGTTACTGTGTTAATGTTTAATTAAATTGTCTCTAATATTTTAAATGGATTCCTTTTGTTAATTCAACAAGAGACTTGAGAGTAATTTGAGTTTCGGGGCTCATGGAGACGCGCGAAGCAGCAAACAGTTTATTTTGCCTCTGCTTCTCTGTTGCCGGTCAGACGATCACTAACCTCAGATCCTCGTCGATGGCGATCGTACGCAACGTATTTGATTGTCATTTTCAGTCACGTCTTTGCCCCCCCCCCTTTTTCTCCCCAGTTTGGTGACAGTTGTCCTGTTTCTAAATGTCTCCACTAGGGAGGCCGTGGTCGACCGCCAGCCTGGTTTGTACGGCTGCACCTGCACTGAAGGTCAGCGTTTACACTTCTGTGGTGCTCTGGCTGTGACAACGCTGATGAAATACAGGTTGGTGGCATTTATGCGGCCATGTTGAGCTTCTTCATGGACTGTCGGCAGTGGCGGCTGAAATGGACAGGAGGTTCATTTTTCTGGAATAAATAAAACGGCAAAGAGACCTCAGACGGTAGGAGGTAGATGAAGGTGCAGGTTAGGAGCGACTGTTCCCAGGGAGGCGCGTCGACCAGCGCGGTGATGTTCATATACGTGAAGGTCACGGTGTGTGAGGGGCCGCCAGTGACCAGGACACCTGAGGAAATGGGGGCGTATCCCAACATTCCACTCTTCGTGCATCGGGGCTGTAAATGTGGACTCTAAAACGATGTTTCAACGGTTTCACTTGAGAATTTTGTTTTTTGTTCAAAACATAATTTGCACCTTTTAATACAAATCCCATTCAAACTTTTTCCAACAAAATTCTACTAAAACATTTTTTCCCCCCCCCAAGACATAAAAAAATTCTAGCACTGAAGGAAGCGGCTGCACGGGACACTTTCCTGACTACACTGGTTTTTATTTTTTGTTTCTGTGACAGTTAGAAGGTCTCTCTGTGTAAACAGTTTGGATGATCGGTGAAATCACTTGTCGATCAAGAAGCAGCGTCTGGCTGCAGCTCCTCGAAAGCTAAGATTTGTTTGAACAAATCGAGTGACATCTGTTTTTGGAATATTGCGATCAACATTTTTCACTTTTTTGATTTAAAAAAAAAAAGGTTTTATGTGTTTTTTGTTTTGTTTTTGTCCGGCTCAATTTCAAGCAAACAATCAGAAACACATTTCACTGGTCATCACGATGCTGTGTCAGCACGCGGTAGAAAGTCGGCGGGCGTCAGCAGGACAGGACTCCGCATGATGACAAGTCTGTTTTCAGAGCCACTTTTTTATCATGTGAAAAACTGATTTTCCTGTCTCAGTTGGAAAGGGAAAGGAGACTTTCTTCAGGACGAAGCGTGACAAGTGACTTTGGAGATTTTCCTCCTGTTCCGTCTTAGACTTGGGGAGAGGGCTGGGCCGGAGGGGGCCGACCGCCCCACTGATGCTCCTGCACCTGCTGCGTCCCTGCTCTCCAGCATCGCCGGTACCTGCGGCACCTGAGCAGCTGCCGTTGTGCTGGTGCTTGCCTGGTCAGGTGGAACCTGACGCACCCAGATAGTTTATCACACAGCAGCACCTGGCAGGTCCTTCCTAGAGACCGCTCAGGAAAGGACAGACGCCTCCACGAGATAAACAGCAGGTGATTGGAGGAACCATGATGGGCAAACGACAACCAGTCAGATCAACAGGCTCACGCCAGAATCCTTCAGTGCAATTATTCGCTCTGCTCTTAGAGAAGAAATGCGCTCCATCCCTGCTGAGCTGATACCTCAGCATCAGGAGCCGCTGATGTGACCAGATCAGTGACGGTTGGTATCCAAGAGACCAGCGGTCTCATCTTACCGCTAAACGACCCTTGGTTTGAAACCAACGCTGGGCAGGAAATTATAAAGGTATGCAAACACTGTGGTTGTGATGACATCATCACAGCGAGCAGCAGCCAGGGTTTTCTGTCAATAACAAGAGGCCTCCTGAGCCTCCTCAGGGTGGAGGGGAGGTGTGTCCAGCACAGGTGAGACACGGCAGTGAGGCTGCCGTGCCAGGATCAGCTACCCCAGGTGACGCGTCATCAAATACACCTGGATCCAGGACGGCCTGTGCCTGCAGCCCACGTAGCCCTGAGGGGGGAGACGTAGCTGAAGGCAGGAGCCTCGGTCGGGTTTGCGTGAAACCGTCTCATAACAAGTTTGTTTGAAAGGTCATTAGTTTTGTTTTGGGATTGTACGCGTGGGCTGTTGTTTATATGTGTGTGTGTGTGTGTGTGTGTCTCAGCTTTTTGTATTCATCTTTTTGGTGAAATTGTGGTGATTTTCCAGGCTGTGTTACTGTTCAACTTCTGATCAAGTTTCTCTTCCGCGGTTTCGCAGCAGACTTCTCAGCTCAGGTCCTGATGTCGTCAGTCGTTGGTTATTTCAGACTTCGGGAGGACAACTGCAGTTTCCCTGGAGCAGAACTTCGTGTCCAACCTTGACTACTACAGTACATGCAAGAACTTATAACCTGACACCAAGACCAAGGGAGGTTGTCATGGAAACCAAGCTTCCTGCAAAACTAAGTCAGGTGTGCTTCTCCACTTTTTTTTCTTTTTTTTTTAGCAGTGATATAGACCCCCATGCTTTTTGACATCAAAGTGCACTGGGATGATTCGAGCCTGTACACCTGTTCAAGTGCTTGAGTTCATTGTAGCTAAGCTAACTAGCAGCCCCCCCCAGGTTTCTGGAGCTGACAGCGAGGAGAGAAAGGTCTCTGTGCACCAGTTTGACACTATAACGATGGACTAAAATCATATTTCCTCAAAATTTTGCATTTATCTCTAAGCAACACAAACTTTCACGTAGGTGTCCTGTTTTTGTTGTTGCGGTTGTCAAGTTTAGACTCGTTTTAACAACTGAAATCGGATTTTTTTCGTGATTGCAGAAGGAACCAAAGAAGTTCATTTGGGTCCTGAGGTCAAGGTACTTGTGCCAGCACTCCCATATAAACGGTACTCAACCCTCCTCAACAAACTGCCTTGTAAACTTCTCCATCACCCCCCCCCCCAAAAAAGAAAGATCCCCAACTAAGTTAATTCTCTCCATTCTTCCTCTTCGTATCGTGCAACAGTCGTTAATTTGAGTGAGATGGGACAGACCAAACAAACACACACAAAAAAACCTTCCAAAAAATCTGTAGTCCAGATGCGCTCGGCACACAGCTGCACTAACATTGCTTTATGCAACAAGATGGCCTGTCATTAACACCAAGTGTAGCGCCACATGTGCTCCGTCAACCCCCCTCCTTCCAGCTCCACCCCCTCATAACCCCCAGCAGCGTCTGTATCCCATCATCCCTCTCTCTTTTAAACATCCTCACACTCATCAGCCCGAGGTTATGAGGCTTGTGGCACGCGTGCCGCATTCTTGGGATGTGATGCGAAACAGAAATGCATTAAATTCCCTATCTGGAATCCATCGCAGGGGGTGTGTGAGTGTGTATGTGTGTGTTTGAGGGGCAGTGGGGGGGGGGGTACGTTGTAAAGTAGGGATAAGGCGGGGTTAAAGGGTCTCACTGCCCCCTTGAGTACAAGAGCATCTGAGATACAAAGTGTCTGAGGCGTCAGAGGAATTCAAAATATATAGGGTTTGAACGTTTTAGGAATTCAGGGTATTTACAGCGAACGGGGTTCTCGGGAGCCCCAGGGCCTGTGGAGGTTTACGGAGCAGAGGGGTACTCTTAGGACAGTAAAATAAAATGCCTGCAGAACATTTACCTTCCTTTGCAATATTGCATTTGACAATTCATGGACCCCAGGGGTGTGATACTGGCGTATTAAGAGTTCAGAAAGCATTTGGCAAGAGAGTAGACAAAAATAGCATATCGCTGCATCTTCACATTATAGATCTCTATGAATGATTAAAAAGTCCCCGGAGAATTCCTGTTAGGGTCAACGACGCAACCAGATGTCCTCCTCCGCCTCGTAAAAATGAAAAACACCAAAAGTGGGTCCAGAAAGTGAGAAATTAACAGCAGCATTCCTCGTCACACCAGCTACAGTGACTATTACTGTAAAGAGCAGCTCTGCAACACTGCTGGAATTTCACTTTCAACCTTATTTCACCTGCACGTCACTCCACGCGTCCACCAGCACTTTTCTCCGCATCGCCCTCTCGACATTTCACAACATCACATTAGAATTGGATTTGTGTAATGCAGGACTTAGACCGATGACTGAAGGTTTTAGTTTAGAGATTTCGTGAGGTTCAAGGGTGCAAGGAGACGGAATTTGGGACAAAGGATCTGGCTCCAATCAGTGCATCTGACTGAGGTTGACTCTGCACCAACAGGAAGGCAGAGCCCGGGGCCACAGCGGGGAAATCAAACCCATCTTTCTCAATTGTTCATTCCAGATATAAATAACTTTTGACAACACAAAGAGCCAAGTTAAAGGTGAGCTGTGTGCCACTATGACCTCCCTTTTCTATTTTTGTCTTCATAGATCACAGGTTATTGCAGATACATGGACGCACACACACACACACACACACACGATCCATAAATCATATTCAAATACACACACATGAATGCACACGCCTACATGCATGCATCCACACACGCTGCACACCTGCGTGCTGCATGGGTGCAGCCTGAACACACCGTAAAAATGGGCAGTGCACGATTGAACGGACGCAAACGTTTACCTAAGTGTGAGTGCTGCGGCCGACTCGGAGTGGAATGCTTTACGTGACAAGACAGAAAACTTAAAAAGTCAGAGTCTCATCCTCTTCCTCCCCCATGAACACAAAAGAATGTGTGGCAAGGCGCAAATATAAAACACAAGTGTTTCTGCGGAGGAAGAAAAAAAAAAGCCTTCCACCCCCATGGACTGCGCTGCACTCCTGCCAGCACATGAAGTTATTCCTCTTCACTTGAAACCGTCTGCCTCGTCTCCCGGCTGAGCCAAGTTTGGAGCCGGCCTCTGACCAGAGGCTTGTTTACCAGCATCCTACGTAATTGCATGTGAAATCATTCTAAAAATACCTGAGAAGGAGAGAGGAGTTGTGGATGATTCAGCTGTGTAGTGCTGGCCGGGCAACACGAGGGTGGCGTTACCTGCACGCCTCCGCCGCCACGTGCTCGTTCTCCTCTGACACTGCGGTGAAACTGCAGCTGCTGTTTATGACCACAGAGCAACACAACCTGCTTTGTTCTCCAGTCAAAAGGGGAGACATGACCCTTCCATCGCTACACCCCCCCCATGATATGAGTCACGATGCGATTCATCAGGATGCGTCCGTACGCACGGTGCGATATGGCACTCATCAAAACTAAAACACATATGGTGTCACAAACGATTTACTGCGATGTGATGTGACTGATTTTGTTGTGTCCGTCGTCATTGACTGAGCGTCTCTAAACAGGGCTGTGATACACTTTATATTATTTTGATAACTCAGCGGAAAAACAGAGTCAAAAGTATTTCTTTCATAATTTCCGTTCCAGTTTCCGTATGTAGACCGCGCTGCTATGACATCATGGCGACAGCAAGTTTCTTGCGTCACAGAACAGAAACGCTGAAATTTGACTGTCATAACAAACAACTTTATCACAATGTACTGCGACGTGGTATCAATATACTGCAGTTTTACGCGTCAGCCTCTGAACAAGCACTCAGGTCGCTGATTGAACCCTCTGACGGGAGCTTTGGTAGCATAATTTAGCAGAGCAAGTTTTAATAGATCTGTAGGGGGGGGGTATGAAAGCAATAAAAAGTGCAACATTTCTTTACTGTACTGAGTCGCCATTGTTCTCCTGGCTGAGCAGCAGCATCTACATCTGCAGTATTCAGATACATGTCCAAGTGAAATTTAGTGTGATTGTAAAAAGTTATTGGAGTGCAGCAGCGAGTGACTGATTCCAGACAACGAAATAAGATGCAGATTTTCGGGGATGTTTGTAATCACCAGCAACGCCGGGCAGGGACCGTCCAGGCAGCAGCCGCTCGCCTCAGGTGGGAAAACCAGTCGGCTGCCACCAATCAGGGTTCGTTTCCTGGGTGTCTTGACAGAAGGAGATGCATGTTCTTGTACTACAGTAGTTTTTGAAGGGATGTTCTTCTGCACCAACATTGTTTACATACAGTAGTTCTACTAGAGGGGCTCGGCAGGCAGTAACAGCAGTTTTATCCCTGTGTAGGTTAATTACAGGATGACATGACGGAAACGAGCTCAGCAGGCTGTCAGATCCTGATCCAGCTGACAGAGGGAGGCAGGGGCAGCGTCTTCCCCCGGACGAGGACCTGTGGTGGTGGTGGGCTGGAGGAAAGGGGGGGTGGGGGTAAAAGGCAGCGCGCTGGAAGCAGTTGAGAGGTGAGTGAGGCGGGACAGTTTGAGGACGGCATCCGTGGCAAAAACGCAGCTCTGTGATTCCTGTTCAGCCGCTATGTATGAATGAGTGATGTAAACGGGGGGGATGATGATGACTCACTCATTCACACGTAGGCTTGGTTGTTAGAGACTAGAAGTGATGAATGAGTCGCTGCACCGGGCTTCCAGGATGGACTTTCTCTTAAACAGACATTTCCACTGCGAGGGTGCGGCACAGTGACCTTTGACCACCAAAACCTTTCAGGCCATCTTTGAATGCCGAAGTTAAAGACATAGCAAGCCGTTCTGGAGATATTCGTTTAATGTGAGGTGACGGTGACCTTAACGGCTGACCTTTGACCTCCCAAATGTTTTCAATTCATCACCGAGTCCCAGAGGACGAACCAACCTGAGGCTATCATCCCTCCGGCCGCGGCTGACACGGAGGCGTAGATCCAGAGCCCCAACTGGACGGTGGCACCAGCTTACAATGTGAAACCTGCAGGCTATCATTAATTAAAACTATTATTAATTAAAAGAGTAAAGCAGGCAGTGCTGTGGTCCTGGTTCAGCAGGCTGCAGTGATAAGTAGGATGCTGCATGAACACACAGGTTGTGCAGAAATGAAATGAATCAAATCTATTGAGTTGTCAATGTAAATTCCTCCAATAAACATCCTGCTCTGTGTCATCAAGCCGGGAGGAAACGACCTCATTGTATCTGCTCCCCAACAGTCCTTGCATTGTTACTCTGTTCAGTAGTCGGGGTTTGCCGGCAACACATGGAATAGAACTTCAGAAACGCCATTTGAGCATTTTATGAGTAACTGTCAATGCTCCAGCAAGCAAATCTCTTAAAGTTCTGGTTGAAAAGTGCCGATCCAGTTGTCTTGACTACTTTCGTGCTGGTGAGTCGGATCGTGTGAATGACTATCAGATGAGAGATAAATCACGGCCATCCAACACGTTCCAAAGAGATGAAACGTGTCTTCAATTAAAACGTCTTAATGAGGACAACGTGACGATCCCGATAACTCAGACGTGTCACTCAGCCAATCCCGTTTCAAAGGGTGTGAATCACTCCTTGGGGGGTGAGAAACGCTCCCCACATTGTTGGTGTTATTCTTGTCCTCTGGGTGCACCACCAAGAGGGAGCCGGGTGCAGACCGCGGGGCCTGCAGGGCCTCGGTGACAGCAGCTGACTCACGGCGGCAGAATGCGATTGAGCAGAAAGGACGAGCCGCGACGGCAACACCAACTACAACACTGCTAACTACAGTAAACCTGCTATTTTTGAAACCCGGTTATGGGCCACTGGAGGAACATCCATCTGCTGGAACTGAAGAAAGCAATGTGGAATAAAAGCCTAAACATCTTGAAAATGTGATCTACGTTTTCTCAGCTTGTTGCCTCAGAGCAAAATAAGAAGGATAAACAACTGTAGACAGTGACCAATATATCACCCGCAGTATTTGTGTGTGTGAAGATGCCGTTTTACTGGCACGGCTCGAGGAATTTGTTGCAGGAGAAAACTTGAATTAGGAGAAGTCATGAACGAGTTATAATAAGAAATAAAAGGCTGAATAAAATAAAAATAGAAAATGAACGCAGGCAACACAAATCATGGAGGAGTGGAAAAACCGTTGTGGTAGGAAGGTTGCCAGGTCAAATCCACCGAGCTGTCCAAATAAATCTAGGATATCTGCTCTATAATGTGCATCTTAACAAGAAATGCACATCTGAAGTTGCCGTCCCTGCAGAATTGGTGTGAGCGTAAGAACGTGAAAGTCCATGAAACAACAAACACACTTGACAAAACGTCAGGTTTTCACATAATTAAGCTTTTAAAGTTACATAAGCAGCTTTTGCATGTCACTGTTTATCAGCGTGACTCACACAGCCGTGTTTTGAAACCAAGTAAAAGCACACACGGGGAACAGATAATAGCAGGAAGTTTGGATAAACATTTAAAACTCTAAGAAGATATTTACAGGCCAGTTGCTCAACACGAACTATATATCTGAGAGGTTGACAGTCGTGCTGATCAGTGTCAGCGACTCCTCTGCAGGTGCTCGGATTTCTGGCTTTCAGAACCCGTTTTCCCTCCGGCACGCCGCCCACTGGAATTCCAAACACCGTCCAAATTGATCCCCAACGTCTTTTCACATTTTAAATGCAATGATGAAAGATGTTTCATCAGCTCTACAAGACAAATACTTGTCAGGCGAGGTGAAGAGTCAATACTTCACGGTGACGTACTACCACAGTTGCATTGTTCCCACTCGATAGCTGCTGTGTTTTATTCATGCGGTAACAGTTATGCACCTTCCACTGCGTCTCATGACTAAACCTGCGGTCTATAAGCTGAAAAATGAGTCACAATAAAGGTGTCATGTCATCTGAGTACAAGTACCACATCCTATTTGTTTGCCTCCATGGTTTTTACCTGTCACAGTGACCTCTGACCTCCAGTCCCAGTGGACATTTGAGCCCAAATTTGGAGAAATCCTGTCACGTCCTTGTCATTTCCCACCAACTAACAAAGGTTTCGGCATTTTTCTCATTAATATGGGATTACAAAATTAGATTTTTTTTTCTCCAAATTTATAATTTTTGATTTCCTGTTTCATTGTTTTATGTCCAGTTTTAATGTTTCAAATTCACATCTTACTGCAAACAACAAAAAACAAACCAAAAAAAGCCCCTAAATCTCTGGGTGGACGGACGATTGGAGCTGAGGTGCTCTGAAGGCTGCCGGGGGTTTCCACGCGTCTCTATAGTCTCCTGTGTTTTGTTCTGTGTACAGCCTTGTTTTGGATTCTTTCTCTTTTATTTTGATAAGTACATCACGCTTGTGTCATGTGTATTGTTTTTACTTCCTGCCTTTTCGTGTGTTTTCACTTCGTTTTTCGTGTGCTGTTCCCGGCCTGTTCGTCAGTCCTTCACCTCTCTGACCCGTCCGCTTGGCCAATCAGCTCCTCGCCGGCCTCACGTCCGCCCACCTGACCCTCGGCGTCTCACTGCTGGTGGGTCCTCTGGTCTCTTACCTGTCCAATCTGGACTTCCTTTGATTTTTGTGTCCATCTTCCTCCTGTCAAGTCTTAAGTCTCCACGTGGAGGTTTTCACTCGTACCTTAGAGTTGCGGCTCGGAGGCTCTGTGTGTTTACAGCCATTTAACCACAATCCGACTCTGTTCACTCCTGCAGGGATCCAGCTCAGGTAACTGGCTCACCTGCACAAGCGAAGATCGTTGCCTCTCAATAAACAGCAAGCCGCAGAAGCTCTTTTCCCCTCGTAACCTCACTTCCTCTCTTCTCTGCCTCTCTCCATCCAACAGGCACAAATAGCAGTCAAGAAACTCAGGTTAGGTACATTCAGGGCCCTAAAATTCACGCGCGTCAACGATGTCGTGCTCAGACACCTTCCCTCTTCTCGTAGAAGCTCAGTATTGAAAAGGAAAAAGGGAAGAAATTGACGGACGGATGAGGAATTAAAAGACTCTCACACTGTGATTGCAGCACCGTAACCTCTCAGCAAGATGCAAGACAAGAACATTTAAGCCCATCCAGATTTGAACTGATATCGGCACTGGTACCAGGACCTGGGATCCAGCACCGGTACTCAAGGATGCCTTTTTTTGGTATTTTACTCTCCCTTAATAACAGATTTATTCATCACAATGTAATTTCAGTCATAAAAGCAGGTCCAAACTCTCTTTGTATCCTGTCGTAAATAGGAGGCAACTTCCAAAAATGATAACTGTCCCTTTAAGAGTTTGGTATCCAACCTTGTCACGTGCATGTACGTGCATTCAAATACTGATCTTGAATTCTTCGGCTCAAGTCTTCCAGTGGTCGGTCAAAAAAAGACTCTCAAATAAAGACAACAGAACGCTGGCTGGCTGGACTCACTGCAGTCAGAATGAGCTCCATTCATGTGCTTTGTTACAACCTTTGACTTTCCTCATGAATCAAAACCAGTTTTCAAAGGTGGCCCGGTGGTGCAGTGGTCCTCACTGTGGCCCCCATCAAGAAGGGTGTGGGTGGAGCCCCGGCTGCAGCACGGGGTCTTTCTGGGTGAGTCTCCATGTTCTCCCTGTTCCTGCTGGGTTCTCTCTGGTACTCCAGCTTCCTCCACAGTCCAAAGACATCAAGAGGGACCAGGTTAATCCAGACTCTAAATTGACCGTAGGCGTGGCTGGGAGAGCCAATGGTTGTCTGTCTCTATGTGTTGGCCCTGCCATGGACTGGTGACCTGTCCAGGGGGAACCCCACCTCTCACCTGACCCTCAACAGGATCAGAGGGAGAAGATGGATGTATGGATGGATGGAAAACAAGTTTTACAAATATGTATTCATCAATGATCCATGAGTTTGAGCTCATTACGGTCACGACTGCAGGTAGAAGTGACCAAAATCTGATTCTGTAACTCTTACGTGACTCAGGTCGTTCAGTTTTATTTCCCGCAACAGTGCCAGCGTCACAGGTAGCGTGGATCAGGTCTCTGGGCCTCTCCCGTGTCAGCATCTCGTTGTTATGTTTTAGTTTTGGACTCAGATTTTGTCAGATGCTCTGCTCAACCCCGATGTGTGACGTCTGGTCACTCGACCTGTTTTTGAGCCTCGAAAGCCGAGCTGGACTCAAACCAGCGGAGTGACTGTTGCTGCTTCTGGCTGTTTTACTGTCAGCTCGTCCGTGTTGGGGATGATGAGGTCAAGTGTCAGCGTCCGATTTGTGCTCTTTTTCCTCGATCTGAGGCTGATCTAATCCAGGGTTGCTTTCATAAACCAGAGACAAAAATAAGATGGATTGCTTGGTCTTGGACAGCAAAACATGGGATTTCAAAATCTGGAACATTCTGATCTACTTTTTTTGAACAAGTGGGCCCCCCGGGGAATCCCATTAAAAGGTTGATGAAGGCAGCAATATGTCAGTGTCGAAGGATTTAAACTCAGTGTAACTCGTAATAAACAAGTTGTTGTGATCAAAGACGCAGTGACGGGGTTTTTAAGGATCTGTGTATCCCGTTGAGTTCCTGCTGTTGTTGACAGGAGAAATCTGCATTGTGCCATTCTTGCAGGAAGATTAGATGCAGTAGACAACTGAGGAAATAATGGGACAACCCAGCAAAATGAAAGTATTTTTCCATTCCAAACATTCTGCCGGGTCATGGATGGAGTTATAAGGACCTTGATGTCTGTGCCAAAGTGAAATCTTTCTCCAACCTCTCACACTGGCCTCTCTGCACATCCATCACATGACACCACATGGAGTTTATCTAAAGGTTCTGCCCTGCAGCGTCCAGCCCTGACGGACTGGCCTCTGGTGAGACCTTCCAGTTTGAGCTTGAAGTGCTGGAATTCCCATGGCAAACTTCTCAGGACTCACGAGTGGCGGAAGTAACCGAGCCTGAACTCTCAGACATGAGCATGAGGACAGTTTCCCTCCGTCCGCTAATTCATATTCAGCTTGATCGTGAGCGTCAGCAGTCACCAGCGTGTAGGCGCCGGCTCGCAGCTTAACAAACTTCTCACCACACTGAAAACTGCTTTGTTGCCTAAACGGCAGAACGGTAAACTTGTGAATACGACGGCCGCCTCCTGAATGGTCTCATCAACGTATCCTTCTCCTCGTGACTCTTGGATTTAAAAAGCAACACCACAATAAAAAAAGAGAGCAAGAGTCTCTCCTAGCTTGATGATTGAAGACAAAACCTGTCTCGTGAGACTGAAACAAGAACGACTAAAGATATGAGAGGAAGAGCCAGCATGTCTCGATTTCGTCCATTCTGGGCTTCCGTAGCTGCTCCAGGGAGACAGGACAGTCTCATTACAACCAACAAAAACAGATTATTCACGTTGAAATCGGCTCTGAATATCGAATTCAGTTTCTGCCAATCCAGACTGATAATCTACACACAAGCTCAAGGGACTTTTTGGTACCGTAAGGGTCTTCAAACATGAGACAGATGTCAAACATGTCCTGACAGAATCACTGCTGTGCAGAGTGAAGGGAATGAACAGGTAAGGGAAATGTCTCATTCATGATTTGATGAGAGAGAACCAAGCCGGAGCTGTTAATGATGTGTTGCTGGCTTGATGCCCCGTGCTTTAGTTACGCTTTACGCTCAGAGATCCAATTTGTTCCGTCTCTTTTGCTCTGGCTTGGCCTACAAGTGCTTCTCTATAGGTTACATGTGTACGGCTCCTAAACGGCCTTAAGCATGCAGGGGCCGTCTCGAGAGCTGATGTGGGGCTCCGTCCACGCTCTCTGGAAAACACAAAAAAGAGGGGGAAAAAAGTGAGGATTCATGGAAACGGGAATGTTGCGCCTCAACTTAGATGCATTATTTGCAATCGCAGCATCATGAACATAAAAATGCCCTTAAAACTGAAACGATTGCATTTTTTTTTTTTGCTTTGGGATGACGACGTTACCTGTCGTCTGTCATGACTTGCTTTTTACCTCGTGTCAGTCCGAGCGGCTCACTCGAACCCACTCAACGACAAAAGCAGCTCCATAAATATTTAATATGCAACCTTTTTTTCTGTCTGAAACACCTGGAATTTATAACAGCTGGCCCTTGGTGTTGCTTCAGGACCTTGGAGAGCTCCTGTCAACCCTCATAACCTTGGTCCGCCACTCCTGAGGGACCTTTAGCTCCAGACCCACAGCGGAGAGGCGGCGAGGCTTCGCATCGGCGGCGCATGGCTGAGGTTTCAGCAGCCACATTGGCTCCGCCTGCTCAGGCACAAATGGAGCATTTCAGCAGAGACGGTGTCGTTTATAAAATACGTGGAAGACGGCATCATCACCTGCTCAGAAAAGAAATAAGTGAAAAAAGGTCCGCCAGGACCAGACATCAGTGTAGCAGCTCCAGGTGACGCAACGATTCATGACCACAGCGACTCGCCGCGTCCACAGCTGCATCGCCGTGTGTTTCAGGCATGAGGCGATGTTCAAAATCACGATGACACCACGACAGTAGTAATCAGGGGTGGACGGTGATGAAGGGATGGTCTGAAAGAAGGGATCCGTTCCTCCTCTCAGACCAAATTAGCCAGGGACACATAGAACTTCATCTTTCCTTCAGGCAGACCGATCCTGTTCGACTGTTCGTAGTAAAAATCTGATCCTGTATTTTTCCAAGGAAGACAACACACACCGTGATTTTCCATTGTTGTGAAAGGAACCCGGAGGAATGTTCATTCAGACAAGCGTTTATCTCAGTAAATTTCCAAAATGTTCCCTCTCTCAGACCCATGAAGACAACTTTGGTAGTCAATAAAATCCTAAAACCTTATAAATAAATAAAAACACAGGAGGAAGTAAGGAACTATAAATAGACACCAGGTATCTAATAATATCCCGTGATGGGTGGCGGCCAACGTTGAGCTCACGTTGCGCTCTACTGACCTCTGGCAGTGGAAATCAATCACAGATTCACATGTAGCTTTGCCAGACATACGTGTAGCAGGTATGTGCAGCTGCAGCCGGAGGCAGAGCAACACGTGGCGCCGTCAGAGGGGCAGAGGGTCGAACTCCTTCTCATCCAGGAAACTGTCGAAGCGACCGTCAGATCCAACACGGGGACCCACTAATCGATCCTCGTGTTCTTCACGTGGTCAAAAGACTTGATGCACAACATACCTGCAGTCCAATCAGCATTCGTGCTGCAGGGAACTCAGACGGTATCACATGACGCCGCTGCCAAACCCAGACTATCACAGCATCTGCAGGAACGTGAGCGCAGTCGTTACAGATGCTGACAGGTGTGAAACAAGTTGATGGGATATTCGCGTTGGGCACACGCTGAGGTGAACTTCATTTATTTTCTTTATAAAAGAACGTTTTTTTCCCCCTGTTTTCCCAAACATTTGGAAATGCTAATCAGTCTTTTATTCACCACATTGTTTCCGCATCATAAACAACAGATAATGAGCAAAGACCCGGTCAGGCCAGTATTAATATACTAAAAAATACCTCTAAGATACTGACTTCTTCCTACGTTCTAAAATTCACTGAGGAATAAAATGTTTGATATGAAAAAATCCACTTTAAATGCCTTCTGAATTTATTGATACTTGATAATACTTAAAATATTGAAATCTAACCAGAACAGCCCGATGTGGACAAGATTAATAAACCGTAATAAAACTGCAACCATTAAAAACGATGAATGGAGGTAAAGAAATTCCCCAACACTTCTGATCATCCCTTCTTCGTCTCAAGTTTTTTTTTTTTTCAAGCACAAATTTTGGTTCAGAACTCTGGTTGTTGTTTTCATACCCGACAGAAAACCAAGAGTTTTCTACCGTTGGTTGGACAGGAGGCAATTTGAACGCATCACTTTGGGCTCTCGGAATTTTTAATGAGCTTCCATCTTCCTTCTCCTGTTCAGAGTGGTGGGGGTGGAGCCTATCCCAGCAGCCTTCCCCCTGGACAGGTCACCAGTCCATGGCAGGGCCAACACATAGAGACAGACAACCATTGGCTCTCCCAGCCACGCCTACGGTCAATTTAGAGTCTGGATTAACCTGGTCCCTCTTGATGTCTTTGGACTGTGGAGGAAGCTGGAGTACCAGAGAGAACCCAGCAGGAACAGGGAGAACATGGAGACTCACCCAGAAAGACCCCGTGCTGCAGCCGGGGCTCCACCCACAACCTTCTTGCTGGGGGCCACGGTGAGGACCACTGCTCCACCGGGCCGCCTTTCTAATGAGCTTCTTTTTTTTTTTTTTCAAATTTTCTTTCCATTTACATGACATTTATAGATCAAAACACTTAAAGATCCATCATGACAGGAATCAGCGGATCAATCAGTGATGAACATGACTCTTAATTTGAGTCCTAAAGGATGAAACCCTAACGATGGCCACCCCAGCGGCTGCTTAGTGGCTCTGCCGTGGTGGTGGGAAGGCGAGCAAATTGCAGTTTAAGCCCTGCTGTCGTCAGATCAGCTCAATCAATGTCATGGTTCCTCTTAATCTCACACATGATGATGCCTCAACAACATGTGAGGGATTATTTCAGGCCACAGTCCTTACACATCTGTTGAAACTGTATTCCTCCACCACACGATTGGACATTCTTTCTGATAAAAAAAAAAAAGTGCTTAAACCGTAAAACACAGAATTGAGAAAAATTAAAATGGAAAACATGGAATTTAGGGGAAAAAAATAAAACAGAATCTGGAAAAAATTAAAGTGGATTTCATAGGGCACCGCAAACACCACATCTCTTTGACGTCTTGCATGCGTAATGTAAAAGCTATTCTTGCAGGCAACAATTGGAGCCAAAAAAAGATCTTGGCCTTCTGATACGGATACAGAAACTCTTTATCAAAGCCATAGGTGTTCAGACAGATTTGGATCATCGTGAGTACACTGTGTTTTGGAAAAATATAATTCTACAGCACGAGAAATGGAATCATTGGGAGCATGTTAAAACACGGATCACTGAGTCACCATTTTGCCTGTGAAAAGTTAAGTGTTGATGCAATGTGACGACACGCGGCGCTTCTATTCAACTCACCCAGCGCATGACTACTCTGGTTGTATTGACCCCGCGTGTGCCAGTGGCCTTTGTTAGAATATATCATGGAATCAAAACAAACCTGACATCGGAACAACTGCTCGTAGCCTACGGACACGATGAGGATGAGCTATCGCCGGCTGTGACACACACTGGAAAGGCAGCAGCTGCGGGCAGGTCAACACAAGTTGGAGTCCAAAGATGTTGAGCAAAGGTCAAAAAGATGAAATCAGGCTTTGTCAATCCATCTCATTAAAAGAAATGAATTCATATTCATACGTATTTGTATGTCTAAAGGAACGAGCAAGTAACTCGCAGCTGTTCCTGGTTCTTTTGCTGGCTTCAGAGTTGCAGATAAGCGTTTTTCCTAATCAACCTGATGTCCTCCTTTGAGCTGAAACGCTTCATTTGCTCCGCGGCCCCGACGACTGCGTTGGTAGATGGTGGACTTTTGCGGAGGTGTGATCGGGAGTGTATGATGTCTGATTCTATTTTACTGATTAAAACCTTTGGAATGTTGCTGTCCAGCTGTGCTGTCTCAGCGAATCACTGATGAGAGACGCTTTGTCTTCTAGCTAATTTGCTAATTTGTCAGTTTGACGGTGCTGTTGAGTGTTGGATTCCCTCCAGTGGCTGCTGGCTGATAGGTGAGAGGAATTAATGGCCTGGTAAATAATCGTTCCAGTCTTTTTCTCTCCTGCGACTGTCACTCATGTTCGTGTTGACTACATTCGTTGAACGTTCCCCTCATTGTCGACTGCTCATTCGTAGACTCGGTAGGAGTTACTGTGTATAACACTTGTTAAGACATTATTGCTTAAGATGGCATGGTTTGATTTAAAAGACAGTGTGTTCAGTCTGTGTCTGCAACCAAAGAGCAGGAGGTCAGACCCCCAACGGAGGCGTGACAACATACCTGAGCTGTTAGAGTCACCCAGATTTACACGTACAGAGGAGCAGCGAAGCCTCAAGTCAGCTGATGAACGTGTCTGAGCTCAGATCAAGAATTCCAACTGTCCTATCTCAGGTTCTTCGTTTCCAGTCAGAAAGGAGGGAGCACCTGTGCTTGTGTGCTTTAGCACTCTTGTTGTTGCCGTTCATTGAGTTTGATCTTCTGGATGAGAAGCCTGATGGTTTGGGTTTTTGGGGGGGGGGGGGGGGGGGGGGCTAAAAGTTGTTTTTCTTCAGTCACATTTTCTCATCATTAACTGTCCATGGCAGCGCTTCATCCCATTTTACCACAATGATCAGAATACAGGTGCACTCAAAAGTTCAGGGGTTGCTAGTTTGGCTATATTACACCTACAGAGCTGCAAACCACAGCAGGCTTAACTGCTAAGCTAGTTGTTCTGAATCTTCAGCTGCTGGCAGTCCCGCTATTGTTCTCGTCCCTACAGTTGTTATGGCAAAGCAAGTGACTAATATGAAACCAGTTTCAGTTGATTGTTTAGCAACGATTAGCTCGGCGACCTGAACAGACAGGCGCATATGAACCGGCGCTATGAGACTCTATGCAATGCTGCATGTGCCAGAAACGCAAATCCAGACAGGCCTTGTAGAGTCATGCCCCGCTTTGCCAGAGATGAGACAGGCTCTGCTTGCAAAGGCGGGAACATAACCGCTGGGTGAGTTTTAGGAATTGCCATCCAAGCGAACCTTTTCCTGGAGGTTCCAGCACATGAGGGGGGCTTTCTAGGTTCTAAAATGAAATATCAGCCAATACTGCTTTTTTAATCTCAAATCAGAGTCTTAATGGATATTATTGAGCGTGCAGCTGTACAAAGAAGACTTGGATGATAACAAAGGTTTTAAACTGAGATTTTTGGGCTGTTTAGCTGTTGTTAGCCATCAGTCACCATTAGCTTCAGGCTACATACACAGTATGTGACTGGCTCTTTCTGCATTCTGTAGTCACTACAGCAATAGGGGGGAGGGGGGGGGGAGCTCAAGACACTTGTTTGTGTGTATTTTGAAATGGAAAATACAACTATTGGGTGAAGTATCACTTTAAGGGAGCTTGTGAGTAATCAACCAGCATCGAACCCCACTGGGTTTTCCAAGTAACCGTCTCCCAGATGTTGCACATTTCTTCCCTAAAAATGGCCCTGAAGGAAGTCCTACATGGGTGGTTCCTGTGGTCAGAACGCCTCCCGCGCCGTACAACCGTCCTAATGACTGTCACCAAAGAAATATTCCAAGCAGGATGTTTAAACACGTCGTTTCTCTGTGGTTAAAAAAAAAAATAAAAAAAATCTATAAATACAATTCAGAGTGACGTCTCACAAAATGAATCTTTCAGGCTGCAGATCAACACAAACAAATAAACAGCTGAGAACAATTAGTCGAAATGATCTTTTAGGTGAAGTAAATAAAAATAAATAACTGCTTTCTAGGTTTTTTTTTTTTTTTTTAAACAGCATTTTGTCAAGCCAGCAACACAATAATTCACCACGAAGGGTGCGAGGTGGCCAGAGCGGACAGAGTGTCTTTTAAACCAGTACCTCGCTCTAATTCCAATTTCCAAGTTGAAGCTCCAAAAAAAAAGAAGATATTTTTGTACGGCACAACTCCAGCAGCAGCACTGCGTCTGAAGCCAAAGAGCTCCGAGAGGTTCGAATAGACAAACAGTGCACCACTGAAACAGGTGGAGGAAAGATGGAGACGTCGCAAAATCTCTCCTGCAGCAAAACTTAACTGAAACACGCTGAAAAGAGAATCTGCGGAATAATTGCAACCCCGGAATGTCGAGATGAGGAAAATCAGCATGATGAAAGACTCCTAATTTCAACTTAGAAACTCAGGGTATTTGAGCACAGCCAGAAAGTCCTAATTCCCAATCAGGTGCCCTCAAGTACCAAATCATAAAGCATTTAAAAAGATATGCATGAGGTCAAGTGGCGCCGCGCCGCGCCTCACTGCAAGCGCTCTGACTTCACTGCAAAAGCCTCTTCCACATTCCTGCTGTCAGTGTCGTGTTCACACCTCAAACTGTCTACTTTTGATAAAGAAATCCTCTCCAAAGAAAATGAACCTGCCGCAGTTGTGGAAAACCTTGATGCACGTTGACCTTCACGCATGCAAAACTCACTGCCTCATTTAGAGTTCTCAGAAGAAACTACTGGAGTGTGCGAGCGCTGCTCGTACCGAGGTCCACCAGTTTCCTTCCCCTCCTTAAAGTTTGACAGTGCATGCAGTTGCTATGACAACAGGGCTAAATTAAGTGCACTTAGCGATTAAGAGAACAAACACACGTCCCTGGGAGAATTAATGCGGCGATTAAAGCAGGTGTAGGCGTTCGTTACAACCCTGAATAGATGGAACACAAACAGGGCTCATGATTCATAAGAGACTCTCACTCACACGTCAAAAAGATCACCACAGAGGAAGAGATGTCAGTGGGTTAACGCACAAAAGTCAAGCAGAACACAACTGACACATGGGAAGGCTGCTGCATTAAACTGCACTCAGATTTTGCACTGCAAGCATTAGTCATGAGATCTGGGGACTGCTGAGTCTCCTGTGTGTGTTTCTGGTCTGACTATCTATACGTGGGGTGCATGGGGTTGACATGAACTGTCCCACAGTCCCTCCCACTGGGTCTGGCATTCAGGTACAGCTCCCTCCCTCCCTCTATAAAGCCTCTCATGTTAGCAGTGTAAACTTCAGACTTCAACTCATAGTAAACTCCTTACTGCCTTGGGAACACACAACTAACTCTGCTAAACCAGACACTTGGATGAGCACCATCAGCTCTCTTCATCAAGCTAGAACCTGAGGTAAGTGGCTTCCTCCATCATTCTTAAGATCAGAAATTATTTGGAAAACAGAATTCCAAGTATAAAAGTTAAGATGACTTTGGAGCAGCTTTTCACTTTACTGATGTAGTGCACCCTGATCTTTTCTCACAGGACAGTTTTGATGTGACTTAATAACAGATGTGCCACTTTGTTATGCAACTAAATAGAAGTCTATAAATCTATTTAAAGCCACGACAAACGCAAACCCTATCAATCAGCAGCCAGGTTGTGGCAGCGGTCCAGAGCTGACGTCCTCATTATCATTCCTGCCTCTTTATCACTAACAGCTTCCAGCCAAAATGAGATTAACGCTGCGCACTGTCATCTGCTGCTGTGTTTTCACCACCGTCCTGCCACTGGTGAAAGGTGCCACGGGGGACTTAAACACCAGCCTGAAAAAGAGGTGAGCTGCCTGACAAACAAGCACAGCGAGAACATCGTGTTCAGTCTCAGTTAAAGCTTCATTATTGTCTATTTTGACATTCAAAACAGATGTGAAAGTTTAAGTCACGTCTATAAGTACCGCCGATTATTAAACCAGAACAAATGGGAGAAAAAAAATATGCGTGTGAATTGTAGTTCTGGCACTGGCAGATGATTGAGACATACATGCTGTAGCCTATGCATGTAAGATAGGTTATGTTGATGGAATCATTTATCGCCCTCGTCATTTTGGCTCGTTGAAATCCAGAAAACCTGTTACCCATAATATGGTCTGATCTATAGTGGCATCACATGCATGAGATCATCTCATGTTTGTGGTAGTCTTGAATGCAGAAGTATCTGAATGCGTGTGAATCATTTCCTCCCATCTCATGCTCCGCGGCAGGTTCCGAGTGTGGCTACAGAGCCACGTGAAGAGAGACACAGCCGGTGACGCCAGTGTCGGGCCGCAGCACGACGGGAGCGCAGACGCCGGGTCGCCTTCATTAAGGTAAAATGAAAAGCCGCTTTTATGATTCACTTGATGGTGTCACAGATGCTGCTTGAGAGTTCAAAGCTCAGCTTGTTAATGTTCTCATCGAAAACCTCTTGATCGTGTTTAGACGCGGTTTATTGATCCCATTTCAACACCGTCTAAAAAGAGAGCATCTCCTTTTTACAGTTTTGGACTGAACATCAGATCCAAGAGATCAGCATCATCCAAAACCTCCGGCTGCTTCCTGTTCACCTGCTCCTACCATGACCTGCTGCACCAACTGCACCAGATTCAAACCAACAAGCAGAAAGAGGCCAGTGCCCCTCCAATTAAGCTCAGCTCAAGTGGCTACGGGCGTAGACGCCGCTCGCTCCTGGATGCCACCCAGCTCGCCTTGCGGAGAGACAGACAAAGAAGAAGCGCTGCGGCTGGTCAGCGAGTCAGCCGACACAAATGCACAGTGGCCTAAGACAAGAGATGAAGATAAGTCCCCTCAGTCTTTTAGATTTACCACCACATATGCAGAACAGTGGCTTCTACAGCCAAACAGCCAGTCAGAGGAAGCTTTGCTGGGGCCACTCGGGATGACAGGCAGCACCTTAATACCAGAGACAGTGTGAGCTGCAGGTTTCAGTGTCTGAACAAGAGCACGATTTATGGATCAATTCAAATCAGACGTCTGGGACTTGACAGGAATGCCTGTGTCTTCCTCAGCTTCCAACATGAGCTTGGCAGGTGAGCTTGTGAGCCAATTCCTGAAGACCCTCTGCGAAATGCTACGGACTGAGAAGGAGCCAAGGCCAAGACGGGGGGATGTTTTTCTTCCAAAGGAGCTGACATCGCTGGACCCTCACATTTAGGATCCTCCCCAAAAGGACCTGGAACGGAATGAACTGCTTGTGAACTGCAATTCATAAATATATATTCTGAGCATAGTTAAAAGTGTATTTATCAGCTTGTATATATATAAGGAAATATAAAGACACCTTATATTGAATCCTATCATACAGCTATATTTTTATACAGCCAAGAACATACGTAATGTAACATGCCGCTTTTGATTTGTAACTTCAGTGAAGTACTTGATGTATCCTGTCAGTAGTTTTCATGTGTATCTTTATCTTTGAGATATGTGTTATACCTTATTAATATGAATTATGGGAGAGGGGCTTTCAAGGCAGTTCATGGTTTATACCTGGGGGGAAAAAAGCCACATCCCAAACCTTGAGGGCAGTTGTTTGAAACAGACGGAGAACTTCTCCCTGCTTGAAGAACTGAGCAGCCGATGGCGGTCTTGTGCTGCCATCTAGCTTCCCAGCAGGTGACGTGGAAGGAAATGCTCTTTAGAAAGCAGTGCAGCTTCCTGTGTGTTTCCCCTCTAAACACCTCGCAGTGCTGGCATTTATCCGCTTCTTCATTTGAATGTGTTAAATTGTAATTTTCTCATAATTCAGCTGACGTCACTTGAATTGTATGTAGATCTCATCTGGCAGTCTCAGTAATAAATGAAAGAATGTATCATGATGACGAACTTGAACCAACTTTTTTGTTACTTGGTGTCCTGATATTAAACATGACGCTTTTCAAATTGTCGCTGAATGATGTGAGTGCTGGAAATATAGTGCATTCCATTCTATATATGACACCTTTATCAGCTGCACTGTCTACGAACGTGGAATTAAAGACATGTTCCTGGAGTTGTGTAATCACGGCATTTCAACAGAATTATTTATCTTTTGGCAAAGACAAAATCCCCCTTTTTGATTAATGACAGAACAGAGAATCGCATTCTGCTACAAATCATGATGGAATTTGACCTGAAAGTTTGCAGAGTGGTCACACGGGCCGGAAATCAGAATTCACCATGAATGTAGTTTTCATTCTGGCATTAAAACTTTGCGCATTGAATAAATGGATCAACTAAAGGGCTCCAGAAGGAATAAAGTGCAAGAAATTGTATTTTTCTGTCATAAATGTCTCTTTTCCTTAATGATATGGAAGCGTGGTGTCACTTTATCACCAATATGTCTAGGAGGGCCCACATGTTGGGTCCTCCACTGTGGTCAATGCTGAAACGTGCCTACGTCTACCAACTATATTATAAAAAGATGAACATCAATCGTGCCTGCAAATGTCTCAAAGAATACTGAGTAAATCTTCTGGAAAACGTAGAGATGCTTTGTTTTATGACCAAATGCAAGCAACGCTTATCACATCCTGCAGAGCCGCTGCTGCGTTTTAGGTTGAGTGCTAGTTAGCGATCGTTAGCAGGCTAACAAGCTAAATGTATGTGTGTGTAGCGCTCGTTCATGGTAGCGCAAAGCCACAGGTGTAACAGTGTGTTCTGCTTTTTGTTTGTTGACGTCCGAGCATACGACAGGAGAAAGAAATTGTGCGTTGTACCAGATGATGAGAGTTTGTGAAGGGACGTTTTTGAACAGTTTGGTTGTTATTTTGTGGCTGTAGCCGTTGTTAGCCGCCAGTAGCCTTTAGCCTCAGGCTAAATGGAAGTGGCTCTTTCTGCATTCTGCTGACACAAAGAAGTCAAGCAGGAGGGAGAAAAGATGTTGTGAGCTCCACACATGGATTAGTGAGTACTAACAAGGCAGAAATGACTCCTTTGGTACAGCAGTAGTCTCGCTTTAACTGGATTCTGTTCAAATTCAAGATAGATCAGGCTGACCTGCTGGGAGACATACGTCTGAAACATCCATGACATCACTTGTTGCCACCAGGTGGTGCTATGACCAACCGCTGATGTGCAAACCTGTCACCATCCAGAACATGAACTCCTTGGTGGAGGTGACAACATAAATGTACCAACTAATACTGTTGCTCTTTTTACAACTCATACTATTGGTCAGCCAAAAACGTACAACTTTAGAAAAGTAATAGTTGACAAGTTTGTTTGTTTTTCAATCTCAGTGGACAGAAATCACCTCAGTGGTTTACATCATGGATTCTTTTTAGGATTTTTTAATATCAGGAGACCCACTGAGTCAGACGAATGTCTCAACAGCAGGAAAACTAAGATTGGAAAACAAGAATATCTGTAGAACTATTTCCCATCGTAGGAAGTTAAAGTGCCCTCCCCTTTTATAAAAGCTTCATTTATTGATTATTGATTCATCCCATGTATGTACATCCATGAATTAAATTGAACCAAGGTCCGAATCTACGGTTTTTGTACGCATTCCTTATAGAGTGAGCTCAAAGAGCCGCTTGAGTAAACAAAGAGGGTGTGGTCTGTAAATAGCACTCATGCTTGACATACAGAACTGACAGTGTGTATACAAAGTTCCTCCTGCACTTCCTTTAAAACAATGAATAAGTTCACTTCCTGGAGAATTTTTTTTGTTGTTTTTTTTTTGACATGACTCTGACCTGCACCTCTCCTGAAGAAAACAGGTTTGCTCTTGCTTCAGCCTGGCAGTGAAAGCGTGAACTGACGGCAGGCAGGACGAGGGCTGGTCTTCTGTCTGTCACCTAATAAGGGTCTCCACAGCACCAGACGGTCTCGCCCACGGCCCTGCAAACTGTAAGTACACTGCTGATCTGAAAGGGGTTTCAAATGTTTTAATTTCGCAGGCGTTCTGGCTGCATCTCCTTCTGTCCCCTCTATTCTGTCTAGATGTGTTGTCGTGCTCCTGTTTCCTCCCATAATTTCATCCCAAACTGTGCCAGTTACAGCCTCTAAATATAACACAGGTAAGAATGTGCGAGATGAGGAGAAAGTATCAGAACTGATCAAATTTAAAGCTGTGCTGCTGCATTATCCTGCTGGAAAGGTTCTTTCATGTTGAAGTGGATGGTGATTGGATGGTTTTAGGGAGCAGTAACAGCAGGATACATAACAAAGATATATCAGGAGGCTGATTCGGATTCAGGAAAGATGTTTCTGTTCTTACTTTTTGTCACGGGAAACAGATTTTTTTCCCCTCCCATACCTGAAAAAAACAGAGGCACATCTCTGCAAAGTGTTAATTTCAAGTTATTTCTTTCTACAAAATGTGGAAACGAGTAATCAAAATGTATACGACGACGGTACCCGTGGGATGAATGATAGCCATCACAATCATGGTATTTATGGCCATGAGAGTAACAGGAACACATTTAGAGAGGCTCGTCCTGGTCGGAGCGCACGCATCGCTGGTTCTCTGTACATTCCTTATCTTGCAGGACTTTCTGTGCAGGCATTTCCTCAGAGCTGCAACAAGCAGCAACGTGCCTTTCCCAGAGGTCCTCAAGTCCGTGACACCCTGAGTTACAGCCAGCGCATCCCTGCAGAGAATATCCGTACCTCTGACACACCTCACGTAATCTGTCTCGCCACTGCTGTGACATTTTTACTTTCTTTACATTTGAGGAAATACCTCAACATACCACAACGGTACACTGAGAAGTCATTAGAAACAGCAGTGTCACTTAGTGTTGCAATGGGCGGCTGTGTGCACAGCAGCGTTTGCCCGGCAACGAAACAGGAAACCTTAGAAGCAACAGTGCATCTCACGTTCAGCTTTGTACCTGCAAATGCCTTCGACTCATTTTGAGCTCAGAAACATCGTCTTAATCTCGTCTATTATCAGACGAACATCTGACGCTGTCACATGAAGGAGGCTGTAGTTTCACAGGTTCATCTAGAGTTGTGTTGTGTTCCTCACACTGTCTTCATGTCAGGCCCAAGCCGCAAGAACCAAAGAACAACTTCTCTGAGTAAACAACCATCGCTGGAGGAGGAAGCCTACAGTAAACACTGGTGAGGGATGAGACGATCCTGTAGTTCCATACAGTTGACTTCATGTCAGTTACTCTCTGAAAATACAGCAGTGACGGTCTTTGGGACCCCCCGCCAGGGCCTGTAGGTATGATAATCTTCTTCTGATGACCTCCGGACTGATTTCACTTGTTCTAACCTCCAAAAACACGTGAGCCCAAACCTTTGAGGCCCCACACCGACTCATGTTCTAAAGTTAGATCTGATTGACAGTGCTGCATCTCAGCTGGTCGCGGATGAGGGTTTCACATCAGAAAGGCATTGCTCTCGTCACCAGATGGTAAATAGGAGCTGAAAATTAAAGTGAGGCTAAAATTCCGACGTTGGTGCGACTGCTGACTGAGAGGAGGCGGGGCTGCGTGTGCACCACGCTTCAGTGGTTTGTTGGAAACTTCCCCACTCTCAGTTGTGACAGAGAACAAAGTGAGTGAGTGCAGTTCTGTGTAACCAACAAAGTTAAAGTGAAAATCAATTTTCATCTCAAAGATCATCCTGAAACAAAATGAATTCATGAAAAGGCCTTTTGATCTCGCTTTCAGTCCCCAGTGCGGACGCTGTGGGAGGGGAAGTCTCGCCCTGTTTGCTACCTACCGGTGATGATGTGGATCAGAGTTCTTGCTTGGCACCGTCAGGCTGTCGCCCATAGTAACTCTGGGACCTTGGCCAAAAAACAACTGTGAGGTCAGCGGGTTCGTGCTCCCATATGTGGAGGCTGACTGAGGTTCACTGAGATTTCCTGCTCAGGGCTCACGATGTGCATTTTAGTGAGCACACAGAACGTGCAGGAGCGCGACCCCACTGACCTCACGCTCACTTTTGTCTCCGGATGCTGCAATAACACAAGCAAATATGCAGAGGCTCCAAAAGCGGCCAAACTATCCCTTTAACAGTTCCTTCCCTCTGAAAACTAAGGTTTCTGGCTGGTAGTCTTGAAAGTGAGGGAACTTTGTTCCTTATAACTCATAAATTGTCGTTGCACTGTTATCCGCCTGATGTTCATCACGGTTCTTTTCTTCTCTCCTCAGTACAGGTCAACATGCGGAGAAGGGAGACGCCCCTTTACAAGCAGCAGTCTACGCCCTGCTTTGGGAAAGGTGAGTTAACGCAGGTCCATACAAATATTCATTAACTGTGCCATTACAAGGCCAGGCTGTTAGTCTGAAGGTCTGTGGGCTGTATCTTGAAATAAGAACTCAATTCACCAGACACAACAGCGGCTGGACACAGAGTCTAGAGGGGTTTGACTGAGGTTTGTGTCCGCTCATAGATACAAAAAGTTAAATAATACTGGAGTTTAATTAGCAGTAGCATGCTAACGTCTGGTTGCATTTGCACCAAGTGTGTCGTGCGGTCACAACGGTAACTGAGTTCTCATGACAAGAACAAACAGCAGTGTATGATGGAGCTTAGTGAGGTCTACACATGACAATGCAGTCGTCCAGCCTAACGCTCCTGTTCAGAGAACCTGATGTCATGTGTTTTTATTTCCCGTGGGTCTGTTTTTGCAGATGTATTCGATGTTAATGCCTTTCACACGCAAACAGGTTCATCTGGTTTTCCACAGAGGTTTCACAGCCTGACAACAACACCCAAACCCCCCCCCCCAAACTGCAGCTTTAAGTCTTGTCTTCCTTTTTCTCTGTCAGAAGACAAAATTGGTACAAATTCCCTTCAGTTTTTCTGTGGCGACAGGTGTTATAAAGAGCTACGTTGATCTCACAGTCACCTGTCTACACCACAGCCAGCTTCTGCCGGAGTAAACTACTTCCACAAGAGACACAGTTAATCTGATATCACGCCATAACCAGATTGGTGCCAATCCCTTCCCCGGTTAACGAAGCAAGCTCGTTAACAGACTTTTGTTTGCTGTAGAAAGCTGACTGGGGCTGAATAAACCATTACATGCTATTGTATTTTCATTTTTAAAAATTACTTAAAGTTACTTGGAATAATTAAGCGTTTCCCAGCATTTTCGCAACACCTATAGAGTCGATTGCCCGTTTTTGCTCCATCTCAAAGATAGACGTGCACATGTTCGCAGCCACTTGTGACATACCAGCTTGTATTAGCAGGCCTTGTTGCCATGACATTCTCAACACCCTAAAATAGAGATGGAGGGACACTCCAGACAGCAACAACTGGCAGCTGCATTAAACATACAGACAGCCAACCATGTAAGCAGAGGAGCAAAGCCTCCCGGTGGCAGTCGGAGCAGCCGCACATCCGAGACAGACGCACACAGGACCTCTGTATCAAGAGGTCTCAGCGGCACTTAGAAGTACTTGGGTGAGACCTGACATCGAGTGGCAGGCACATAGGAAGACTTGAGGAAAAGCTGAAGCAGATAAAGTTGTTCCCCTGACTCGCCAGGCCGAGACTGAGGCAACCAAACATGGCTCAAGTCGCTGCAGAAGGTAAGGAGGTCACGTATGAATACAAGCCATGTGCAGTTAACGGTTTATGAAGTTACTCTGATGGAAAGCCACTTCTCCGACTCGCTGTGTTTAAATCTAACAGCCAGGAGGTGAAATGTAAAACAAAGAGTGGGTCTTTTTAATTTGATATTTGTCTTTTTGTGGAATTGTAGCCACATAAAAGGTATATTCTTATTCTTTGAAACAACAACAACAACATGTTGTTGTTGTTGTTGTTGTTGTTGTTGTTGTATTTAATGTGTTAAAAGATCTCCAAGCATGCTCTGAGTGGATCGGGTTTCTATCTGGAGGATGTAGGTCAAGGTCACTGCTAACGCTGCTCAGCTGTTGCTCTGGAGAGAGAGAGAGAGAGAGAGTGTGTGTGTGTGTGTGTGTGTGTGTGTGTGTGTGTGTGTGTGTGAGAGAGAGAGAGAGAGAGCGAGCGCACGTGCTGAGGCGCTCGAAATGAAGGACAGCTTCCGAAACATGCTAACCAGGAAACGAAGATGTGTCACCTGTGACGGAAGTAAAAGGGTCCTTGATGAACAGAGACGGCCCAGATCCCTACTCAGGTTCTGGGACTGATCCAGTTCCACTGGTGCTGCTGGTGATGACATGAGGTCCAGAGAGCAGCCAGAGGGATTTAGCAAGTCGACAACGCTATTTAAAAACAAGCCCGATGTACCGTACAGAGTTGGATCGAAATCAGGATTCACAGACTAGCAAGTTTAAAATAGAAATAGTTCATGTCATGGCTATGCGAGAGGACTGGGTCAGTCCAAATAAACGTGGCTGTTTTCCCACCAAAAGAAGCCCTGAGAACCAAAATGATGGGATGCTAGTAACAGAGGCCCGTCGCTCCTTTCCCTCGCAGCACAAACTGGGCGTCCTGCCAATCTCACTTCCAGCTCCTCTGTGGATAAAACGCATCCCTGCAGGCACAGATGGTAGTTTTTCTGAAATTTGAGTTGTAAATTGAAGATAAAAATCATTTTAAAGTTTTTTTTTATTCAAAATGCAGCACTAGTTAAGCAGCCAGACCCCGACAGTTAGCTGTCTGCTTACATTTCCCTCCATCAATACCAAATTACGAATTATACAGCAGCAATATCACACGTAGAAGGAACCTCCAGGACGATGTGTGTTCGTGTTTCTCTGTTGAGTTCCTTTCCAAGAAATCTTGGAAGTTTGAAGAAAAAGTGACCTCGAGGTGATGAGGTCACTTTTTCAGTCTCTCACCAGCTCAGCAATCATTCTGTTTACTCTCACTTGTCTGAAACACAAGCTGCCACTCAAGACATGTTTACTGGTGTGTGTAAGATGCAGAGTTGCAAAACGTGCTCAGCTGCTCCCCTCCTGCAGCCTCCTTACGCGTCTCACTCGGTGGTCATAGATCTCATATTCATCTCTCTGGAATTCGTGTTTACAGCCACGACAAACAAAATGTTATTTCTCCTTTGAGCGCTGCCGTATTTCATCCCGTTTGCCAGGTGAATTATAGCGAGAGGTCAGACGCAGGAGTGACGTTATTGCTTGTCCTCCACCCAGAGGCTTCTTCTGAGAGGCACTTTGACACGCAGCACTCACTCAAACTTCTCTCAACTCCTCAGAGATGCCACGGCTTTTCCCAAAAATGTCTATGAGCCAAGTGGATGAGAAGGTGCGTCTGCTAGCAGAGAAAGTGTTCGCCTCCGCCCTGAAGGAGGAAGACACCAAGGATGCTCTGGCGCTGTTCACCGTGCCGGAGGACTGTCCCATCGGCCTGCATGAGGACAGGGAACGTGCGCTGCAAAAGGAGCTGGCGGAGCAGCAGTCTCAGGAGTCCGCTAAACGGTATCACGTGAACATTTCTGATCAAATATGGCTCTTCCTGCATCCTACATCCTCGAGCAATGTCCCACAGCTCTTGGCGGTGGGCCTCTGGCAGCTTTGAGAGTTGACATGTTGTCTCCTCCTCTTTGTGTGTCACTAGGAAGAAGAATTTCATGATGAAGCGTTCCCAGTCGGTGTCTTTGCAGATTCCTGCCAGCAATGACTGGAACCTGTCTGTGACGTCTCCGATTCTCTCCCCGATCACACCTGAACCCGTCTTTTCAGAGAGTTTCCCAGACTTCCAGAGGGTTACTATAAGTGGGGACTACTGCGCCGGGGTAAACATGATCCCTGCTCCAGCACATTCAGAGCTCGTGGCCGCCTCACTTCTCTGAGCAAGGCTTGGGCCGGTGTAAACATTCTTAGCAGCTTTAATATCCAAGTGATGGCAGCGCAATTTGCCTTTCAGAAAAAACACCAGCCGCATATATCCAGCATGAAGCTACCAACAAACTGTCAAAAACATAATCCAAGGCTTCTTCATCCAGCAGTTAGAAGCAAAAAACAAAAACCCTGACAGTTTGATGCAACCATGAGGAAGTTCAAGTGTCTGAGCCAGCTGGTCACTCACATGGTAAACAGACGTTTTGGACACGTTAGTTGTTGTTAGTAGTTTGTCTCCATTAGGAGACAGAAAACATGTGGCTGTTGTTTTCTGTATTTTGGCGACACCAGTAAAATGTCTTAATGAGTTCAAGTGACGGAAAGACTAGTTATAGTTCAGCTTTTTTTTTCTGGTGAATTCTAAACTGGCGGCACGGGGGAGCAGTGGTCCTCCCTGTGGCCCCCCAGCAAGACGGTTGTGGGTGGAGCCCCGGCTGCAGCACGGGGTCTTTCTGGGTGAGTCTCCATGTTGTCCCTGTTCCTGCTGGGTTCTCTCTGGTACTCCAGCTTCCTCCACAGTCCAAAGACATCAAGAGGGACCAGGTTAATCCAGACTCTAAATTGACCGTAGGCGTGGCTGGGAGAGCCAATGGTTGTCTGTCTCTATGTGTTGGCCCTGCCATGGACTGGTGACCTGTCCAGGGGGAAGGCTGCTGGGATAGGCTCCACCCCCACCACCCTGAACAGGATAAGCTGTAGAAAATGGGTGGATGGATGGATGATGGATGGATGATGGAATTCTAAAATGAATCTAAGCTGAACTTTAGATTGAACTCTGCTGAATTTCACCACTTGGAGGTGGATGTCACAGTCTGTGCTGTCAGCAGCTTTTCATCCCGGGCGAAGACAGGAATCAGTCCTTCAAAAATGTTGAAATGTGATCTGCTGTTAGAGCCGTGAGGGGAGCCGGGTGCCTCACGATGTGGGCTAAACGTGACCTTTCACCAGGCACAAGGCAAAACCAAGCAGAGGTTAATTTAAGGGCGTCCCAGAACCACAGCACGAAGTGTCAAAGATACCTGGACCCACGGTCAAATGGTCACCTCTTTGAATTTGTATTTTTTATGATATTTCCAGATCACTGTGGAAGATTATGAGCAGGCAGCCCAAAGTCTCCTAAAAGCTCTGTTCATCCGGGAAAAATACGCCAGACTGGCCTACCACCGCTTTCCCAGGACCATCGCTCGCTTCCTCTGCAGCACACAGAATGAGAAGTGGCGAGAGGAGGATGAGATCTTGCCAGGTAGAAGAATTAAGCCTTAATCCTCCGGTACAAACTGGTGCAGCTGAGTTCACCTTCGACATGTTTGCTGACTCATCATTACGTGAGTGATTCAGATGGTTTCTTCAAAGCGGTCGTTTGCTTACGCTGCTGCAGTATCTCCGTGGCCACGCCCACCGACAGGTGTGGAAGGATGCGCATGACAGCGACATTAATAAGTGCAACTTAGGTGCAGCTTGAGTCCTCGTCTCACACACACCCTCACACACACACAGCAAATGATCCATAAACATGCGCCGTACTCACCAAGCACTTGAGAGAGCAGAAGACTCGGCCTGTTCAGATTCTTTAAAACGAGCAGGACTTTTATCCTCTGTTCATCTGAAGGTCTGCGATCGCTGTCTTGTTGACCTCACTGTCGTCATTCGCAGATATCTGGCCGTTCCCCAGTGAGGGCGAGGACCCCTACTCCATGGAGGGGATTCCTGAGAACTTGAACTACGAGCTACAGATGAAGGAGGGAATAGTTCACGTGTACGACAACGCCGAGGCCCTGAAACAGCAGCGGCCACACAGCCTCCCGTACCCGGACCTGGAAACCTTCGCCATAGACCTGAGCCACGTCCTGGCCATGATAGCTGATGGCCCAACGTACGTCTTTGAGCGTCACTGAGCTAAAATGGAGAAGGAGACATTATCTTTTCCCTCCTGATGGTCTTTGTGTTGTGTTGCCATGCAGGAAAACCTACTGTCACAGACGACTGAACTTCTTGGCGTCTAAATTCTACCTTCATGAGATGCTGAATGAAATGGCTGAGCTCAAGGAGCTGAAAAGCGTCCCGCACAGAGACTTCTACAACGTCAGAAAGGTCGGTTTACCCGCATCCGGCGGTTTAAACGAGCTGTCGGCTGACGAGCCTCCTCGCTACAGCAGAGCTTCTTTGTTATTCCAGCAGCTTCAGTGCAAATAAACACGGGTTTCTGACTGTTTTGCAACGTGTCCATTAAAGTCCTGCTCTGTTTGTATGGCGTCAAACACAGGTGGACACACATATACACGCTGCCGCCTGCATGAACCAGAAGCACTTGCTGAAGTTTATTAAGACCACATACCACACGGAAGCGGATCGCGTGGTCCTGGAGAAAGGAGGCCAGAAGATTACACTCAAACAAGTCTTCAAGAGCCTCAACATGGACCCCTACGACCTCACCGTGGACTCGCTGGACGTGCACGCCGTAAGAACAAACCGATGACGCTCACATTCCTGCTGTACTGCTGAGGGTGACATCAGGTTTACCTTCTGTTATTTACCTAAAAAGACAATGTCCTTGAGGTAATCACATAATGACTGTGTGCCTGCAAAGAATTAATTTGTCATTCTAAGAAGTCTGCAGCACATTTCACCAACCTGTATTTGTTGACATGAGGATGTAATTACGGGTTGTTCATGCATTTCATATGGTATTAATCAATCATTTCATAAGTTCCACGCAAAGTCCTGCTCATGTAGCCTGAAAATAATCAATACAGTCACTTAGTTGGAATGAGAATGTGATCATCCGTAGATGAGATTGATTCACCCGCTCTCACGAATGACTCTCCCAGGGAAGACAAACATTTCATCGCTTTGACAAGTTCAACTCCAAATACAACCCGGTGGGAGCCAGCGAGCTGCGAGAGATTTTCCTGAAATCAGACAACTACATCAAAGGAGAGTACTTCGCACGCCTCATCAAGGTGAAGTAGGAGTTCAAGCATGAATGGCGCCCTGGCAGATCCCGCTCTCTGATCTTCTCTTTGATCTGGTCTGAATGGGTCTGGTTGTGTTCAAGTGGGGAGCTGATTAGCCTCGATGATGGCGGGTGTTCAGGGGTGTAACAGTTCAGAGGTCATCAAATTTGCTTGCCCGTTTGAGACAGCCGGACTACAAACAGATAAGCGTGAAGGGCAACGCCAGGCTCCCGCGGCCTTTTTAGCCGGAGAACGATCCGCACGAGGCGGAGCAATGAGGAAAACTGTTTTTACAGCAGCTGAAAATCAAGCGTTCTCCGTTGATGAGAAAACAACTTTTAGACAAACAAAGGAAGCCGTTCCAGAGCTCCCTCTCTGCAGTCCGGTGTATTTTCATGCATTCTACTCACCTTGATTTCATCCCGAGCTGCCAGCGGCCTCAGTATCCAGGAGCTACAATCCCAAATTCATCCCCTTTTCCTGTATCTACTTTATCCATTTTTCACCAAAATCGTATCAAAATCTGCCCGCTCGTTCTTGAGATATCCTGCTAAACAAACACATTTTAAAAAGGGTTTGAGAAGTCCTGGATCCACCCCTTTTGATTTGGATCTGATCTACTGGATCCCTCCTTGGCTGGTGCCTCACGTTCCCTCTGACTTCGAACCGATTGTGAAGAAAATCAGTTCAACAGTTTGGATGTAGAAGTGAACAGAGGAACAATAAAGCGGGTTTCGTGTTTTGTCTCTGGACCACAAAAAAAACTTTGACTTCGAAACCGAAGCAACCACCGAAACGTGGTTCTCATTCAGGCCCCTGGTGTGCGTGCTCACAGGAAGTCTTATTCATTCAAAATAAAAGAATCAGCTCATTTCAGTGCTCCTAAAATGTCACCCAATATTCTTCTTTAGGTCGAAACCTTTTTGTCCAACTTTGACCTCGAAACACTTGGTGATACTTGAAAGGCTGTCAGGCAGCAGTTCAGTGTTTTAGTTGCCTGACTGCTGCTGCTGGAGGAGGAGGCTCCAGACCTGAAGAGGCTCCAGCTGCTACCCGTAGCTCCACCTGCTCACGTCCCCGTCTGTCCATCAGTCTCTCCTCCTGTCTCTCCCTCTTTATCTCTGTCCCTCTCTCTCCTTCTGTCTCTCTGTCCTCCTCCATTCTCTGTCTTTGTCCCTGTCCTGCTCTCCTGCTCTCTCTCTCCGTCCCCACTGATCCTGGATCTGCTCCACCTTCCTGCTGGTAAAGGAAGGTTCTGGTGGCTGCTGTTGCAGGATGTGCTGCTGATGGAGGATTGTTGGGTGGGGGTTCATAGAAGGAGGGAGGTGCTGGACCTGCTCTACTTGGAGGGAACTTTGGTTGGGATTTGGCGCCGTACAAATGAAACTGACTTGACTTGATCAGCTGCAACTCACAGGTTTCATCAGGTTTCTATCAGTAATGTGAAGTACTCACATCTTGTGCATCTGCTTTGTTGGTGTGTAGAAACAAACAGAAGTCACTATCTGTACGAGCAGTTTTCCGTTCTGCCTTATCAGTAAACATCACCAACTTCCTGTGTGTTGGCGTCCGTTTCAGGAAGTCGCTAAGGACTTGGAGGAGAGTAAGTACCAACATGCTGAGCCTCGTCTGTCAATCTACGGCCGCTCTGCCAGTGAGTGGGAGGGTCTGGCAAACTGGTTCATCCAGCATAAGGTCCACTCGCCCAACATCAGGTGGATGATCCAAGTTCCCAGAATCTAGTGAGTCACGAGACAGCGTGAACATTCCTGTTTCATTGGTTTTTCACATGAATACACAGTGACGAACTTCCAGTCGATGTTTATTTAATCACGTAAATGCAATTTTACTTCAGTGGAAACGAGTGTAACAAGGATGTTTGGGATCTTGCAAAGCGATGCATCACCAGAAAAGTGTCTTTTGTCTTCCAAGCTCTCACCAGTCGGTGTCCTGAGCTCATGGCGACTTCTCTGTGACTCCAGAACGCAGTAAGAGCCAGTGTCACCAGGAGAGAAACGCGTCTTTGGGAGCTCTAGATGCCTGTTTCTGAGTGCTTCAATGACAAAAACACGAAGCTGAAGTATCGCTTGAACTCCTCCTTTTAGATTTTCCATTCTTTCTAACGTCAGAGTCCCCAAAACTTCTTCTTTTTTTTCTTTTTTTTTAGGTTTTAAAATAACTCAAACAAATTCCATAAAACTTAATCAAGTTAGACAAAATTATATTACATCACTCGATATGCTGTTCTGAATGAGCGAAGGAATTCTACAATCGCTTTGTTTACACGAGGAGATGAGCTTATGTAAGTTCCTGTGTTTTGCAGTGACATTTTCAGGTCAAAGAAACTCATACCGCACTTCGCCAAAATGCTGGAGAACATTTTCCTTCCCCTGTTTGAGGCCACAGTCAATCCACAAAAGCACCCGGCGCTACATGTATTCTTGAAATATGTAAGTACTTTTATGAATAAACTGTAACACATGAAAACCTTTTCATTTTGGCTCCGGGAACATGCGGTGATGTTTAGCAACACTTTCCAGCACAGCAGAAGACAAACACAACCAAAACGAAGTGAGACTACAGGACGTGTTGCACTGATGAGTCGATGCACATCAGAGCCAATTTATTAGGGACACCTAGATTCGAATCATACACTACAATACAGCAACCCTGAAGTAACTCTTCCCCTCGTGAGGATGATTTGAGGTACCTCTGAATTCGCAGGCGTCCCTGATGTTTTCTCCCTCTCATTCACCAGACTTAAGTTGTGTCGTGTCATGGATGTCCTAAACGAGCTGCTGTCTCATCCTGGTTCTCTCTGTAGGTGACGGGGTTTGACAGCGTTGATGACGAGTCCAAACACAGCAACCACATGTTCTCTTACAAAAGCCCGAAGCCCGACTCGTGGACCTCAGACGATAACCCTCCCTACACCTACTACCTGTTCTACATGTACGCCAACATCATGGTGCTCAACAACCTGCGCAAGTACGTCCACATGTAGATCGAGCGATTGGAATGCAAAGATGCTCCGAATGAAATGCCGCACCTATGACTCCGGTCTCTGTCCTACCTCAGGGAACGTGGTCTGAACACCTTCCAGTTCCGTCCCCACTGCGGCGAGGCCGGCTCCATCACCCACCTGGTCACCGCCTTCCTCACGGCAGACAACATCTCCCACGGCCTCAACCTCAAGAAGGTGAGGTCCCGTCAGCATCCGATGCGCAAAGTGTCCTGAACGTCGTCATTGGGAGGCGCTGATGGCTGATCGTTCCGTACCAAAGTCATAATCACTGACGCTGACAAACCAGCGCAGGTGGTTTGGTGGTTCTCTTAAGCACAGGTTGAGAAATTCTTCTACTTTTTGAGAATAAGAGCCACAGATAAGCTTGAAATTCTCAGCTTGCAAACTGTCATTTTTTTTTAATACACCTAAATTTGTCTGCTCTTCATTTTCTCTTGGTGGCTTCCTGTGTTGCATTCACTGTTTTGTTTCCAAAAGAATCTTGTAGTAATACTCCGTCCTCTCCTCCCCAGAGTCCAGTTTTGCAGTACCTGTACTACCTGGCCCAGGTGCCCATAGCCATGTCCCCTCTGAGCAACAACAGCTTGTTCCTGCAGTACTCCAAGAACCCGCTGCGAGAGTTCCTTCAGAAAGGCCTGTGTGTGTCGCTGTCCACTGACGACCCCATGCAGTTCCACTACACAAAGGTACTGCAGCCAATACTACTGCAGTTTTTTTAAACTATAAGTCTAAAGCCATTTTATATGGAAATACTTGGAGTCGTGAAGTATGTTAAATACTTCACGACTCAAATCACAGTACACCTTTCAAAAAGTGGAACCCACAATTGGGAGCTCAGGCCCCCCCCCCCCCCCCCCCCCCCCGGTGTGTCAGGCCCGATGTCGTTCTGTCTTTCGTAGACTCTGCTCAGCCAGGTGCACTCAAGTCGAGGGTTCTACCCTGAAAGTACTTGCTAGTACCCGTGTAATTTCATCAGTACCTTTAAAAGTACAGAGTTGTGTAAATACTAAGATGCGTCCCCAGGACCGTCAACATGGAGGATGGGGAGAATGTTGGAAACGGTGTGAAAATATGCATCACACAATCATCAATATTAATGCAACAAATCCATGCTGTCGCTCTAGTGCCTCCTAAAATGTACATTCCCCTCGATACGGTACCATTTGTGTCCATCAGGAAGCTCTGATGGAGGAATACGCCATCGCAGCCCAGCTGTGGAAGCTCAGCACCTGCGATTTGTGTGAGATAGCCAGGAACAGCGTGCTGCAGAGCGGCCTCTCACATCAGGTAAGAACTCCGCTTCTGGGCCTGACAAAAACTCCCACCGTGTGCATCATCCCGCCCACACGTGTTGTACTCTCCCACCCACAGGAGAAGAAGCACTTCATTGGTTCAAACTACCTGCAGGACGGACCGGAGGGCAATGACATCCACAGGACGAACGTGGCACAAATCCGCATGGCGTACCGCCACGAGACGCTGTGCAATGAGCTGAGCTTCCTGGTGGATGCGGTGAAAGTGGAGGGAACGACCACAGACGAGTAACTCGCCAGGAACTGCACCTGACCAGGTCCTCGGCGAGAAGGCGGCCTGTATTTATTACTTTCTGTTTTGTCCGTTGATTTGTTTTTTACATTTTTTTCTTATGAATCAAAACAGTGAGTTGATATAATTTAGTGTCGTCTTTGGTGCCAAATAAGCTGCGACTCGCTTGACGGTGTTTTATATTGAACCAATGAACTTTTCCAATCACTCTGTACCTCATTGCACTGGAATGGAAGGGAATTTTCTGTCTGCGATTCACTTCTGGATCCAGACATACCAGAGCGTCAGCTCCAGAACCTGCAGCACGGACGCCATCGGCACCACGTAGAAGGGTTTTCACCGAAAACCAGTGTTATTTTTACAGCTGTTATGATGTCGAGTCGTCTGCGAGTGTAATTTGAGCATGTTCAGAAGTCAGCCTGCCACCACTTCACCACCACCACTTCACCAAATTCAGTCCAACATTGAAACACGACAAACTTGACATTCTGATGGTTTTTGAGTTGTTTTGTGCTTTTAACCCGTGCTCTTAACCTCCGTCCTCCACACAAAAAAGGTCCATTAACGCTCACACATCAAACATTATCACCTTCACCTGATTCTTAATTTCAAATCCAACATTTTTCTGATGCTAATTTCACAATTGGATTAACAAGAACAGAAAACCTACGAAGGTGCTGGCATGTGGATTCAGCCCAGCCTTTGACTCGTTTCAGGAGAATATTTGGTTGAAAGTATAAACCCATCAACTCAACAATGTAAAAGACTAAAAATTATTTTTTTTAAACGTGTTGTTTTTCAAAGGACTGATATGTAACATTAATAAAGACTCCAAGAACGTTTGTGCGGGATTTTTTTTCCCCTTTCTTTGTCTGACTTTTTGTGCCTTTTTCTGAACTTGCATCAAAACATCCCCATAAGGACGTAATAAAGTCTAATAAAAGGGTGGTGGAAGGACAGGCAGACAGACAGGCAGACAGACAGTGAGTTGTGGAGTGTCTAGAAACCTGAGGATTCCACCCTCAAATATAAGGAGCCACCAGGAAGACGTGTTCTTGATTCTTTGACTTGCAGTGCAATGTCAGCGATATTAAACCCCAGGGTCAAAGAAGATCGATTAACAGCTTTTATGTGATAAACAATGTACTCTTATGGAATTAAAGAGAGGAGATACGACCTCAACTCAAGACAAGACACGAACAAAGTGCAAAAGAAGTGATTTCTTTATTAATACAGGATAATACAGTAAGTATGCTTCATTTAATACACCATCTATTCAGCAACAGATAACGCGTCTTCAGATCTGTGACAGGCCATGAGATCGGCGGCGAGCTGCTACCATCTTAAGGCTGCACCAAACATTACACAGCAGTTGGGCTTGTGTGGTTGCTTCAGGACAAGTTTCAAATAATAACATAGGTTTCCGTGGAATCAGAAGCTTGAAAGTGGACGACTGTCAGAAGTGACACTGGAGCCAGAATCTTAGTCTTCACAACTACACATCAGAGGATACCCCATCGTTCCAATCATTTTGCTGTACATGTATCTGTACATCTTGGACAAGAAATAGTTTTCCGTTATATTTTCTACCACGGAGACAAAGTCGTACGTTAAGTGCAACTGCAAAGTTCCAGTGAATTTCTCAGCTCCACTGCCAGAGAACCTCAAAGAAGAAACAGACAGAAAAATCCCCGCAGATGAAATTAATAATCTGATAGAACATCTCTCCAGTGACCCCTGTACAGTTCACTTCTTGCAGGACATTTCAGTTGAATAAATGCAGAGTTAGGAAGAAACTAGTCAAACCGTAAAGCCACTCGCTGAATGTCAAAACCCACCAATGGATGAACAGAACATGTTAACCCAACATTAAATCATCGATTAGCTAGAAAATTAGCTCTCTATTGAGATGGTGTACACGTTTTCACATTAATGGAACACCCAGCATGGATCAAGTCCCACTCAATCACATCTGCATCAACAGCACTGAGACTTCCTGCCTGTGATTTGCTGCATTTGTGACTGAAAAGATGACGAACTCATAAATCTTTTATCTTTCATGACAAAGCAGGGATGAGACTGGGTTTTAGGGGAGGGAAGTACAGTACTGCTCCAGTAGATCATATCAAAATACTCTTACACCAAAGAGTAAAACAAATAAAAACAGCGCACATGAAGAGTGGTGACCAGCCAGAGAGGGAGACACCACTCCATCACCGTATAAATCATATAAAACCCTTTAGCTCAGCGCATCAGAGAGACTCGTGAATCCTGATGCCACGTTCCAAGAGGTTCTACTCGCGTCTCCTCAGCATGTTCTGAGGGAAGCAAACACGCTGGCTCACTGACTGCAGATCAGCTTGATGGTGGGAAATATTTGGGCTCTATAAACCTTGAGGGAACTCACAGGGAGCTCCGATCTCAGTCGGTCACTCCTGAAAGGTTGCGATTGGAAGATGAGGAGAGAAAAACTGCAACCTGAAGGATAGCACAACTGTGGACCGCAGATCCTGGATCCATGTTTTCCTTCTGAAGACAAAGTGCAACTGTAGGTCAACTGTGAGCCATGAACTAAAGTAGCTTTCAAATGCTGGAAACCACAGACTGACGCTTGGGGAGTTGCTTGCTGATGACTCCTGACCATGCTGGTAATTTTAGGACTTCATTTGTTTCATATTAACGGGGGGAACCCATCATCATCAATGTGCCCATGAACCCGAGTGGCGTTCAAGTGCGAGTGTGGCCACATAGCTGATGGGAGGCTGCGGCCGACCCCTCGCTCCCTGATCATGTTGGGATTCTTAGGAATTCGCCAGCGCAGGTATGTTAGGTTTGCACTCCTTGAAGAATGATGTCGTCAGACATGCAAAGCTCCATCCGGCTCCTGGGCTGCAGCATCTTTGCTATTCCTACTAACGTGACAGGCAACAAAAACTTAGATCTGCTTCCTGTTGCAAAGGTCCAGTGCACGCTGAGATGAATTCCCCTGACAACTGGCACTTGGCAATAAATACTTCTGCTTCTTAATCTAAACCCTGCTTCTCTCCTCAAATGGCGTTTAAATCAACTCAAAAACCAAAGTTGGATGTGTACTTTTGGATAATTTGTGTTAAATATGATTAAAGTCACATAACTTATTACAAACACTAATATTTAGATGGCATCACACAATTCCCATAAAGCACCACATCAACAACACAGGTTCAGAGAAGGGAGTGCAAAGAGCTACTTGGGATTTCAATGACTCAAAAGGAAACAATGAGTCATTTTCCAAAATGTAACCGAAGTAAATGAGGACTGGAAACCACACGGGTTTCATCAGTCTTGAAAATATAGTCATGTCTTTGTGCTGCAATATGTAAAGGATACTTGGTGCAGGTGGAGCTGTACTGGGTGTTAAGGCCTGTGCGGGTGGCCCGCCTCGTCGGCCAGGTTGAGGATGTAGCCAGCGATGTCATCCTCCGTAGGGAAATCTGACATTACCCAGGATTCATTGGCGGCGGTCACCTGCAGTCGACACATGGGACAGTTGCGGCTCTGCCCACTCCTACAAGCACACATGACATCGCTGAAGTTTGCACTTCTATCACTGATCATGAAGGGTTTTCATTTGCAAACCATCGCTAATTGAAACCAAGCCAAGCTTGATCGTTGCTCGTACCATTTATCAATGCACTTCTGACAGAAACTGTGTGCACAGGGAAGTATAAGGTCGGCTTTTCCATCCATGCAGATACAGCACTCCTCCTCATCCGTCAGCTGCTTGACTCTGCGTGAGAACAGGAAAGGGTTAAAGACTCCCTGACTTTATACGAGGACACTGCCGTATTTAGCAGTGGTGGAATGAAATGCTAAATGTTGGCAGCACCTAAGAGGTTTGCTGCATGGGGATTCGCCCGAGAAAAATGAATGTGATGAGAATACACGAGCTCTTCCTGCTCCATCTGGGGTTCAGACAACAGTTCTACTGGAAAAAAAGAAGTTGCAAAATCCATCATGCAATCAGCAGGTGGGACATTTCACAACTCTTCTTCTGTCCCCAGTAGTGAAGCCCCATGGGACGCTCAGGAATAAACAAGACAAAAACAGAAGAGAGAAAGAGCAGGCAGAAAAAACAACACAATTAGTCTAAAGAGGCAAACGGGTTCTACGGGTTCTACTGAGTTCCTCTAATAGATATCTTGAATTAAAAGGTCTCCAATCATGGCCGGGTCCATGGTCAACACAAACATATAGAGGCGGCCCATGGATACAGGCTGGGGAACCTCAGGAGGAATCAGGGCTGGTTAGCGCAGATGGCCTGGAGTCTGTCACTGCCTTGTTGTAACACACAGGAGCCTCTAGATGGCAGTAGCTACACATTAAGTAGCATTGGACCTGTGT
Source organism: Aulostomus chinensis (assembly GCF_037954235.1). NCBI lineage: Eukaryota > Metazoa > Chordata > Actinopteri > Syngnathiformes > Aulostomidae > Aulostomus > Aulostomus chinensis. Next base: position 28,915,059 of record NC_141326.1, on the reverse strand, counting down.
GAGAGTCAACAAACGCTCTGTCAGACAGTGAACATGGCACTACCAACTAAACACATGACGTGGACCCAGACTCAAGCAGAGTCTTCATGATGCCTTCAACCGGTGGATGCAGATACACAATAAACAGCTGGAGTTCCAAACTAAGCAGCCCCGGCCTGCCACCTGCTTCCAGACTGGGTATGAGGAACAAACTGGACTAAATAGGATCAGAAAGTCTTTGAGAGTTTGAGGACAGACTGGGAAACAGATGGGAGCCTTGACAGCCTCGTCTCTGCTTCAAGGAGGGACATCAGTGTGACAGCAGGTGGGAGGCTGGTGTTTCCCTCCAGCACCTGAGAGCTCAGAGGATGTTTTTATCGCAGCTCAAACTGACGGTTCTAAATCCACATCAACATTTATCAACATAACGGTAAACCTGCTGTTTACACCTCGGATTAGTTTTGTTTTATGTGACATGCCTGTGATTATTAATACTGCAGTGTAACCTCACTGTTAATAAGCATTCACTCCTGACTAAGCTGTAGACGGCAGTTCACATATCGTTACCGCAGTAACTGTAGAATTACTTGACCGTACAACTAAACATTTAAAGACAACTTTTAACCATAAAAGTCGGGAAATGAAGAGATTATTTCAAAGCTCGTTGTGCCTCCACGAGAGGCTCGACTCCCTTCGCAGAAGCTCATGAGCCACTACTAGAATATTTATGGTAGGAGAGGGTGTTTTTGGCTGTCAGCAATACTGTCCATGGATACTTCATGCGAGTGTGTGTGTGTGTGTGTGTGCCTCATGGGTTCACACGGTGGATATTTAGTATGAAACGCTGACTGTAAATGAAACTGTGACGAGGTTGAACTGAGGTAACTACTCAGCTGGTCTTGGGGTCTGTGACTGCGTCAGCGCTGGTGTGCACTGACCTGCCCATCCACATGCTGGCCTGACAGGAGTCGGTGGTGGGGAGCTGGGCAGACGGGCCCTCAGTGGCGCCCTCTACAGTAAACACTTCAGCCGCCTGGCTCGTGATGTCCCGGTACAGCTGGATGAACTGGTACAAGTTCATGATGCGCGATGCTTCCACCATACCGTTGTCCTTGTTGATCTGGCAGCATTTAAAAAAGTTCCATGACACACCGATACACAGCATCACACTGCTGCACACTGAGGGTCACCACGGAAATCTCCTCTCATCTGAGTTTAATGATGTTTATTCCAAAGGAATAATGCAACCATCTACACAGAAGTCTAACAGGGCGGTTTCAAGGTGCCCAGAAACAAAATGTCCTGATTTGGTTCAAAACATTTCTGTTCTGAATTCTTCCTGTCCTTGAAGGTGCACCTCCAGGCTATGGCAGTTTATTTACATGCACATGAGATTCATACACTTATAAAAAACTACATTCCTTCCGCCCACATCTCCGTCTCTCTCTTTATCAGAGAAACCCTGGCGGGGGCTGATGTGTGTGTGGATAACGTTGGCTGCTCTCACCTTGGTACAGACGACCCTGACAGCCACCTTCCACAAGGCCGTGGCATCAGATCCTGGCTGCACCTCAAACAGCAAGTGCTTCTGCTGGCCAGTCGCTAATTTAGCCGTCCTGAGTGAAGCCAAGCAGAGGACGGAGAACATTTTCAGAAAGAAAAGTCATTCTTTACTGCCGTTTGTTACAGTAGGAAAAAAAAAAAAAGTTTATGCACAAACAAAACCATTTTCATCACAAAAAAAAGGAAGACAATAATCAGCATTGTGGAACGTGCTGCTCTATCATCATCAAGTCAATGTTTTTCTAGGGGTTTTTTGTTCTGATTTCTGTCATGATTCAGATAGATGTCCATGGGGGCAGCACGGTGGAGCAGTGGTCCTCCCTGTGCCCCCCATCAAGAAGGTTGTGGGTGGAGCCCCGGCTGCAGCACGGGGTCTTTCTGGGTGAGTCTCCATGTTCTCCCTGTTCCTGCTGGGTTCTCTCTGGTACTCCAGCTTCCTCCACAGTCCAAAGACATCAAGAGGGACCAGGTTAATCCAGACTCTAAATTGACCGTAGGCGTGGCTGGGAGAGCCAATGGTTGTCTGTCTGTATGTGTTGGCCCTGCCATGGACTGGTGACCTGTCCAGGGGGAAGGCTGCTGGGATGGATGGATGGATGGATGGATGGATGGATGGATGGATGGATGGATGGATGGATGGAATTCTAAAACGAATCTAAGCTGAACTTTAGATTGAACTCTGCTGATGGATGGATGAAAATTTAGAAGCATTTACATGTCTTGAAAATGGCCGATGCTAACAGAGGCTAAACAAGACTACAGACATCAAGACATAGAAAACTGAAGAAGCTAGTTGAGGTTATGTGGGAGTCACGTACCTGCGGTGAGCATGGTACTTCTAATAAATGCTTTCATGCTTCAAACATAATAAAAGTTATCTATTAATGAAGATCATCTTGCAAAACCAAATTTGTCTCATTCATTTTGTTAACTGCAAATCTTATTTTCGGCAATAATCCAAAATCCAAAGTAAAAATTGGCTTTTGGCTGAGGGTAACCATGACGATGATGATCCCCCATCGTGTTCTGGATTTCTGTCAAACGGTTAAAGAGTCATGATTAGAAATGGACATCGTGGGACTTACACATCATTAAGCTCAGCCACTCTGGCTAGAAACTCCTCGTAGGTCAGATAGCCGCTGTCTCGAACGAGCCCGGCATGCTTCACCAGTTTCTCAGGCAGACGGGTCATCACCGCCTGACCTGAGATCTGCTGACCCATCCCAGCAGCAGTGGCACTTCAAAAACTGCACCAGAAGTCTGCACCTCATTCAGGGCTGCTGAGCCTGCTGGGATTTAAACAGGTGGAGGTAAGTGGTATGTTTTGAAGTACTTTGTGTACTCAGCTCAGGCGGAGGCTGCGTTTGTACACGTTGTGCACATACCGAACATTTCCATGACTTTTCCTGACTAAATATTCACTCAGACATCTGTTTACACACAAAAATAAACAGAAATCCATGTCATTAGTTACTGGCGCATATTCAACGAAACATTCATGACGACACGAACATGTATGAAAGAACAATCAACCCTCAACACATTTTCCTCAGTGGGCTGAACTCAAACACATGCAACATACTCTCAGGGAAGTATTTGTAAAGCAAATTTTCAAGGAAAAAGGACAAAAAATACATTCGGCTCCCTTGGACAAACAGTAGAGTGTCACTGAAACAACACGGTATCATCACGACCCCCGACACATTCGAGAGCTTTCCAATGTGAAGCAGGTTTTCCAAGCTTTGTCACGCTGTGGAAATGTGACGTTTCATTTTAAAGCCTTGGAGAGAATAAAAGAAGTGGTTAAAACCCAGGAGACCGACAGAGAGCACAGCGGGCCTGCCGGGGGGCGTCACTGCTGGGTGAAGGACTGGACCAGTCCCAGGACCTGTTAGCTAATGTGAGCTGTCCGTGGAGGAACTTGCTCATGACCCAGTTCATCTGAACCGAGCGGACCTGACCGGCAGTGGAACCGTTAGCAGAAGCGATAACCAACTGGACCGAGCCTTACAATTCAACCTCCAACGGAATCAAAGAAAAGGAAAGAAAGGGAAAGGAAAATCTAATGTTCGGCGTTCTTACAGACATATTGACGGTGATAATCGAGTGTCCTCTGACCTTCAGGACGAGTCGCTGTTTATAAGTTAATAAAACCACAAAACTAGTTTGAGAAGACAGTCTCTCTCATGGGAATGTCACTATTACCTCGAGCCACAGGCGGAGTTGATCTACACCACAAATTAGCGACGTAGTTTGAGCAGCAGCTTGCTAACGACAGTTACCACGACTCTGCTTGAAACACGACACGAAAGAAGCCCGGACCTCCGTGCCGGTGTGCGTGGCCATGAAGGTCTGCGGTCGTAGGGGGAAAGACGTGTCTTACCAAAATGTCAACATGGAAGACAGCAGTTGGAGTCCACACGGCACAACAGCACCGCTGTTAGCTTCTGTCTGTTGACACTAAGACAGTCGCCGGATAGTGACGTCGTAGCCGTGCGACGTGAACGGTGGATTGGCGTCATCGCGTTTGTAAAATGTCCTATTCTTCAAACTACGTTTATTAACTTCCCCTCCTCATCATCTGAGTTCTGTATTGTCCTTTTATTAGTTGAATATATTATTATAATCATAATACTACCATGACTTCAATATAAAACACTGAAAAATAGAAGCAAAGCTAAAAAATATTCCTTTAACTGACTGTGTAAAAGGATTTCAAAGGGAAAAGTAGTGGTATTTTGTTTCCCTGCATTTTGTAACCGACTAGAGAGCCATGGAAGCATCAAGTACTCACTCCAATACGTTGCTTGAAAGGGAAAAAATGTCTGTCACTTTGACAAACAACCTTCTTTATTTTATTTTTTAAAAAGTCTTGACGATTTTCTTTTTTCCATATCATATCTTCATGTATTCTTTTCTGATTGAAGTATTCATTTCCTCTTTCTATGTCACTTGAACTGGTATAAAGTAATTGCATACTTCTTAATTGAAATTAAAAAAAGAAGAAGAAAGGAATTGTTACTGTAGATGTGTATTCTAGGTTCCTCCTGTTTGGAGCTGTGTTGCATGGGGAGAAGGGAATTTGGGGCGAGATCCATTTTAACAGCAAAAAACCCCTGAATTTTTTAAACATTGGGTGTAGCTGGGGTGACCTGGTGGAGGTATAAAGAGCTCTCTAAGTGCCCTCAAGTTGTTTTATTTGTATTTTTATCTGTATCTTATATCTGTTCCGCACACACATCGATTACTGCGCTCACTGGAGGGGGAGGGAGGGGTGGTGGTGTTGAGGCTCCGAGCCGATGGACTGAGAGTGTTTTATCCAGCCGATTGTACGTCTTCTCTGGGAGGAACAGGACGTTCCCTGATTGAAACAAGTAACCAAGAACCTTCAGAGGAAATGGTGGTTCCTTCACATCAAATCTAGACTGATCGTGTGCTTTTGTGACAGTCAGAACATCCTTGACTGCACCGTCACTGCCTGCAGAAGACATCCACGTGTTTATTCTCAAGAATGACAGGAGATTAATTCAGATTGGCTATGGGAAATTGGTGGGAGGAAGAAAGAAAAGGAGGTAGAGAATATAATGAACTGAGAAATAAGATTAAGGAGATTTCATCAGACCGGAAGGCATGAGAGCAGAGCAGACCACCTGGGGACAGATATAAGAAATCAGTGAAGGCAACAAAAAAAACAAACCGTGTGGGAAGCGAAATATGCATCAAAATCCAAGAGGCAGAAAATTCAGTGGAAGTGTTGTCTCAAAAAGTCAGAGACACACCAGATGAGCATCTGATGAAGTCAGGCACTCCGACTGAGGTTGGACGAAGTCGGCTCTCTTCTGGGGGATGAAATCATTTTGGGTTTGGCTCCATCTGCAGCCAGGCCACCTGCTATAATCTGGCAGAACCTGAGGGGGACAAACAGAGCGAAGGCTGCAAGCACAGATGACACCTTCATCCCTCTCAGACCCGAGGACGACAAACACACAACGGCTGGGCAGGGGCTCATCCTGCAAATGTCAGCGTTTGCTCTCATCACTTTAGAGAGACTGAGAGCTTTCATTTCAGGAGCTCCAGTTAAATAAAGTCAATTTTAAACTTAAATGGAATTGACTGAGCATCTAATTGTGCCCCTAAAATGTAATTATCAGCCAGAATGACAATAGGTCCCTGCCACTGGCAAATGTAAGTTAATTTAATCACAGTTAAGGTTAAATTGAGCGTCTAATTGTTACATTCAAATGTAATAACCTGTAGAAATACAGGCAGTAGAACAGTTCGCTACATCCACAGTTTGGTTTGTATCAGGGTTTTAGGATCATGGTTTGGGCTGAGCATCATTGCTGTTTTAATACCCCCCCCCCCAAAAAAAAAACAGAAAATAAAAGAAAATATCAGTTTAAGTGAAGCGTAGAAGATTAACAGCATTCTTAAAATCATTTCCAAGGACAGTAGAAGTAGTTTCAGGGCATTTCAAGCAGGGCTACGACTGGGGAAATGGGCGGAGCTAATGAGCCAAACGTGTCACTCCGTCATGTTTTAGAAATAGGAGGCTGAATTTATGAAAGCTCCTGTGCAACACTTTCATCAAGCTCCTGTCAGCAGGATGTTCTCCCCTCTCACCACCAGATGGCAGCAAAGTGTACAAAACAAAATTCATCTTTGAAGGAAATCCAAGCCCAGAATAATTCTGCGTGAAACTCAGCAGATGTTCCGAATTAATACAGGAGGCCGGCAAATGACGTGAGGCTGTTGACAAGCGTTACATGAGAAGTCCAGCTGCTGGGTCGAGTGCTGCCGCGTCTCTTAGGAGAATCAAGATCTGAGTTGGAGGCTGGTCTTCTGAAGCAGATTCATTCACCCCTCGGAGTTTGAAAGGAATCGCATGGATCTTCATTTGGAATGGGCTTGATGGCACGGTGGCTCATTTGTTTCGAATCAATAACCCAACACGGAACATCCCCTGCATTTTCTCGCCTTCTGGTTGGGAGCTGGACTTCATACGTTGGTGCTGTTTCCAGGTTTGACTTTCACCTCAAACTGAATTTTCAGTTTTGGATACTTAAAACAGATTTTTTTTTTTTTTTTTTTTTGGTGTGAAGAGGATCTGCTGTCAATAATGTTCAAACTTAGAAACTATAAGAAAGCGAGAAATCTATTTAAGCCAGGGAGAATGAATTTGAAAAAAAAAAAAAGGTGGGTTCCCATTTGGTTTCTTGAGTTTTTCTCCCCTCTGATCACTGCAAAGCAGAATTCAGGAGGTCTGAAAGCCACCTTGAAAAATGTCTGAGGTAATAAAACAACACATATCCAAGTTGTTTATTGCTGCAGCTCAAATTCAGCAATAAAAAGTTACACTTCACCCAAAAAGTGTTTTGTTCCGTGTGTGAGTTCTCATCAACAGGTGTTTGTGACCCAGGGTGCAGAAAGAGCCAGCCACGTGTATTGAGCTTGAAACCGAAGGTGACCCGCTCAACCAAGCAGCAGCGACAACTCCACTGTGCGAAACTACCCCTCAAGGGCATCGTCCAACAAAATCCATAACTCCTTTATTCAGGATGTTTGCTTTGTAGTCGCCACGCTGGTGAAAATACGTCGCTGGAATTTTTCTGCATCTGAAACAGGATTGTGAGCGCTCAAGACGACACATCGAGAGTGAATTGTTGCTTTCGAGCTTTGGTCTCGTGACAAAAGAGGACGAGGCCAGGAGAATATGATCAATTTTAGATTTTTAACCTTGGAAAATGAGGATAAGTATAAAGGCCCCACATCGTGGTTGTTCTTAACACATAAGGAGAAGTCACACTGAGAACATACAGTCTGAACCCAAGAAAACATGGATTGTGTTTAATTTCGTAAATAGCTTCCAAGCAGAAGTCCAAAACCAACTTATAGCAAACGCATCCAAATGCTGCACATACAGATGGCACGTTCACAAAGATCCTCAGTCACTTCAGTAACTGGCTCACCGGCTGTGTGGTCCATAAACTGATAGTTCTTACGATGAGCCATTCTCTCTGGCTGGCGGTCACTACAATGCGCACACACTCAATGTCAAAGCCGATCTTGTGATCCACATTGTTAACCTCAATGTTTCCAGCCTTAAATTCTCCCAGTGTGATGTAGGATGCACACTGCCTCCCCTGTTTGCTTTCCACAGACTTCTGCCCTACTTCCAGAGCACCGTGGTGAAGAATGTCATTCTGTCGGTCCTCAGTACCTGTCACAATTTTAATCCTGCTGATTTTAGTTGATTTATTAAAGATTATCATAAAGAAGTCCCCAGTGCACGGAGGCTTCCCCCAGAAGTATTCATCGACAATACTGCTGTAAGCCTTGGTGGCGTCATAGTTCTCAAAGACGTTGATGTTTGTGTAAAGGCTGGCAGGAGGGTTGTCAGGAATGTCTATGGAGTCCTCCTCAAAGTCGTCGTCTTTCAGTTTGTTCTCCGCTCCTTTGTAGGAGGAGTAGTAGCCCATGTGCTGGAACAGCGAGGGCTTGAAGCGGATCACATCCTTCTGGGCCAGCAGACCCCTGAAGTGGATGAGGAGCCAGTCGCAGGGCATTTCCTGGTAGAACATGAGGAGGAAGTGAGCCAGACGCGGCAGGTCTCTGGAGTGGTACAGCTTACCGATGTAGCCCAGCTTGGAGAACTCCAGCATCACCCAGTAGGAACCTTCTCGGGAGGTGATCACCTTCTTCAGCGCCGTCAGAAAGTTCCTGGAGCATCGCACGTCGTCTTCTAACATCATGTAGAAGTGAGAGAGGTTTGTGCAGAAGTTGAGGAGGAAAGCGTAGTCTACGTTCTGCTTGGAGCGGAAACGGACTCGGTCCTCGGGGTCATTGTAGTTCCTTTTCAACCCGTCCAGAGATGGATAGTACTCCTCTGGAGCCTGGATCACCAGGAGGCGCCCAGCTATGATGTGGTGGGAAAACTTCCTGGTGATTTCTTGTACCAGGTTCTCACACCAGACCAGGTCGAAGTCTGCCAGGTGGACCACAACCACAATCTCTTTCAGTTCCTCGTAACTGGACTGATCGAAGATGGATTTGATCGTCTCCATGAGGTAGTTCCCTCTTCTTCTCTTGACTGAAGACAGTCCAATGGTGAGATACTCTGTGAAAACAAATTATTCACATGTGCGTGAAAAGTACTTCACCATCCAATCAGTAAAATATGTTTTTAGGCCTCGACAACTACAACCGTCATGGTTTCAGTACCTACTTTTGCGTGGCAAAGGAAATCCTGCAAGGTAGCGATAGGTCACGTTAATGGTCCCCGAGAAATTGGACAGATCTCTGAACGTGTGCATGTATCTGTCAGAGCTCGCAGGATGCATCAGCGTCTCTCCAAGCTGACGTTTTTCAGCCTCCTAAATCACAACAGAGGGGGGAAAAAAACAAAAAAAATGGAAGAACGAATTCAGGCAAAGGAGTTGTTGTATTTGGGGGGAGGATATGCTGGTACCCAACACCTTAGCGGGGCGACGCCTACCAGCACATAGCCATCATCCATGTAAAGGTTCAGAAACAGCAGGAGGGTGACGAGGAAGCCGAGGAAGGGCAGCAAGGCTCGTTTCCTGAAACACCTCATCTTGTCCATGGACTTCCACATCAGCCGCATGACGCCTCACACTGCAGAATGTCACGGAAAGGAGAAAAACAGAAAATCGGCCAGAAGAAAATAAATAAAGAAGTAAAAGTTTGCCAGTCTGGCTCCTTGAAGAGTTCTGGTCGTCATGTGAAGGGTCGCTCATGTTTGAGTGTTTTGTTTCAGCTGTGGGGTTTCAGGATCGTACCATGGTGCTCCCTTTGTTTCATGTAAGTGAAAGGCTGTGAGGCACAAAACGGTGAGGAGCCAGGGTTGGTCAGAGAGCAGAGGGAGACTGCAGCTATTGAGAGTTCACCGCGAGCAGGAGCCTCTTCCCCATGACGCACGTGCCTTTTTAATAAATAACTCATTAAAGCCACTTTAATTGAAATGACTTCTAGTTGAAGTAGCGATGATAATGTCACAGCATGAGTTACTCAGACTTGACATCCAGACACAGAAGCCTGTTGATTTCAGGCTCATTATTGGATTAAGAGAAGTAATGGCTCATAATGAATCATCTCTCCGGTTAATCTAACTACGCGCACCAGTCGAGGCTTGAATTAAGAGCAGATGATGCTGCAGCACTCACAAACCCTTACAGCATCATCTCCTGACAGAAAGCCAACGGTTTCAGCCCTGCTGGGGGTGATCTTGACTCCAGCACTGACAGTATCTTCAATACAAAGAATCACCCTGCTTGCTAGCGCTCCTCTTTGGCACCTCATCTAAACACAACTGATCCCACGACGCTCTCCCTAATTCTGATATTGCATCACACAAATCGCTGCTTTCGATATGAGCTCCTCTGTGACGGGGACAATTTTGGCAGCGTCTTGTGCGCTGCTGAGCCCAATAAACAACTTAATATTCATTGTGTTATTCATTGCTCGAGTTCCATTTTAGGAGAAAAACCATCTGCCAAAGAAGTGAGCCATTTTATGTTTCTGTCACACACACACACACAAAAAAAAAGCTCCACCGTGGGTACCGAGAGATGCAGCGGCGGCAAGAGTGAGCAGAAACACAATGACATCTGTTAGTCAATATTATCAAAGTCTCTCACACACACACACACACACACACACACACACACACACACACACACACACACACACACACACACACACACAACTATTTGAAAAAGCATGTTGCAAAATCAGACATGTAGACAGTGAAAGAATACCTAGCAGAGAGAAATAATGGCCACATGCTTCCCCTGAAAGAGGAAAAGCAGCCAAGAAATTAGATTTTTGTTTGTCTTCTCCGACCAAATCTAAACAACAAACAAGGCTCCCATAGGTCACAGACATTTATATGGAAATGAAGTTATGTCTATGAATAAATAAGCACATTTGTTGGGTCTGTTTGCTCCAGTTTAAAAGGCACCGCTGCAAAGTATTTTTCTTTTTTGCAGCCTGTATACTTCAGTAAATTCATTTCCGTGACTGAAGTAATTTAGATTAGAGCCAGTACAATTACAACAGGTAGAGGTGAATACCAACGAGTGCAAAATTGTTATTCCATAGGAGGGTGTTTCTTCGCTTGAGCATGTAAGTGACAAACTTTCCAGGAAAAAAAAGAGAGATTTGTTCTGTCCACTAATCTTTTGTTTTATAAAAGTAAAGAGGGAATTCGCACAGTCGGGCAGGGAAATGTTCTGGAAGACAGAAAATAAAGGGAGAAGCTCAGATGGATCCAAATATTCCTTCCACTGATATTTCTGGGCCAAATATTAGCTTATGGTCAAATTATGCTCCTAAGTACTGTGAAGGCTTAAATGTGCTGAACCGTAGGAGAAGTGAAGTAATTGTACTAAAGTAGAAGCTGTGTTACTACAAATATGATGATGTTCTAGGGGAGAAAAAAAGCAAAACGCTCTTTTTATTCGGATCACACATGAACGATCAAGTATAGAACAAAGGTTCCCAAATAAATCACCACCTTATTTACTCCAACCACCATCTTTTCCACACTTCCACTCAAAAGCTCCTTCAGTCACAAAACTCGCAGGGAAGAACATCTCAAGGATGACTAAAGTCTGACGTAACTTCCTGTAACCGGTTCCAAAAAAGCAATTTCACACTACAAACGGAGGGCAGAAGGGTCGCGTTTGGTCGCGGTCCAGGGGATCTCCTGCTATTCTGGTGCAGACAAAAAGAGGAAGTCTGAAGATCCGAATCAAACCAGGCAGGACAGGAGCATTCATACGGTTTGCAGTGCATTTCTGTATCTAACTGTCAGTCTATGGATTTACCCAAATCAGTCCTCCAGCCCCAATTTGCATTCCACGTTTAAGTTTCCTCCTGCAGGTTCCAAACCTCCTCCAAGCGTTCTCAACGCAGATTATCACCATTTCTTAGAGGACATTCTATCACCGCAGCGCCGGGGCTAACCGCTAGCCCATCACTGATTATTCCGCAGGTTCTTTTCTTGATTAATCCAGGAATCGTTTAGTAGAAAAAGGCAAAAAGATTTGACAAACACTTATCAAAATTCCTCCACAACCCCAAGTGACACGTTCAAAATCTTTGGTAATCCAAGCGTCCGAATATAAAGACCCCTCATTCGCTGTTACTCATGAATGAGAACAACAAATCTGGCTCCAGCAAGCTGATATTTAACTTGAAAAAGAACAGATTTGGTCATCAATTATGTACAACAGGCTCTGATCCTTCCTAACCCTTGATCGACTAATCAATTATTTGTTTGAGCTCTATATTAAGACGGTTGTGATGATCTTAGCCTTGAGATGCGGTAGCGTGGGTCAGAAACCTGACGCCTCAGCATGAGCGTGACTTTGAGGCGGAGCAGCAGAGTCAACAACCCCACCTGCTTCGGAAGTCTGATTGTGCAAAATAAACGAGGGTTTCTGGTTCATTTCTTGAAATCTAACATTCATCAAGGTGCCCTTCAGCAGGGTGCTGCATCCCCCATCGCACCAGTGGGAGGAGACTGTGGTTGGACTGGGAGGATCCCTGGTGGGAAAGTGTGTAACTGTAAATGCTGAAACAGAGTCTGCCTGCTCAGCAAAACCTCCCCTGAATAAATGAATGCATGAAAAAGATGGATGGGATACTTGTTGCTGCAGACACGCGGCGGTGCGAGCCTCACTGTGGCGCATCTACACCTCAGCTGGCTCACGGTATCAAACACAGATATCTTGACAGTCTTCATGAATATTAAGGAGGAATTTCTGCTCCCAGCGCCCAGGAAGCTCTTAGCCTCGCCGCCCCTCGGTAGGATTTCCTGCTGACAAATTCAAGCCCTGAAACATCCACCCATTCAGATGTAAACGGACATTATCATTTTGTTAGCACTGCCATTAAATCCAAGGCGATCTCCAGACAATATGAGTGCTTTGCACTGCAGTGGGAAAATGACATGGTGGCACCAGACAAACAAAGTCAATTCCAGTGCGTGGTGAGCACTCAGACACCAGCACCACACCAGGAAGCCTGCGTGAGGGTAAATTTGCGATTCTTTTGACTGGCGTTGCATTCTAACTAACCTGCTACTAACCCCTGGTATGATCGGTGATACGGTCTTAAAAAAACAGACCCTGTCTTTTCTAATTGACTTGACTCTCCTCAGAACAAGGAAGCGTCCCAAAGTCCCATCAGAATAGGGTTACAGCAGCCTGCCAGGTGTTCCTCCACATAATCACCACTGTTCTGACAACAGCATGAACACGCTTGTGACAAAATTCACAACAAATGTCCTTATCGGGCTTTAACATCCATGAAGGACGTGGGTTTTCAGAGGCAGCATACCAGGGTTTTACAACTTCCTAACTTTCTTGTTTCCACCTTTGTTAACAGCCTGCAACCGAAGGCCGTCCCTCAGCATCACCTTGTACAAATAAAAGCAAGCTGAGAGGTGATGTTCCCTCAGAGTTTATCAAAGTTCAACATCAACTGGAAAAGACAGAAAACATGAATGTCTGGGAGAGTTTCAGCTCCGGAGTCGCTGGGATGTGGGACTGTTGGGAGCTTCTTCTTCTTCTTCTTCTTCTTTTTAAATCCCCTAAAGTTTATGAACTTCACACCTTTGGGGCGAAACTCTGTGAAAGTAACTTGATATACAACGCTCGTCTCAGTCGCCATATCCAGCTATTATTCTCCGTCTCCGTCCTGCCTCGGGGGCTTCAGGCTGAGTGCTAATGTGGGTCAAAGCACCGACTGCTGAGCAGAGTCCATCCTCATTACAGTCACCACCTCTGGGGCTGCACAAGCCTTTCATGTATGCCTTTGACCTGAAAGGTAAAAACACTGCGATGCCATTTACATGTACGGCAGGTCTGCGGCGCTCAAGTGTCGATATTTGGAGGAGCAGCCTCACATCTGCTGACGGGAAGAAGCTGCTTTACTTGCAAATCCAAAGAGCTGCGTCGCTCTCAACCTTTGTCGCTCTTCAGAGCTGCAGATTTTGTTATGCTAAAGATGATCTGTCAGTCATCCATTTTTTCCCCCCCACCACAAAACTTTATCAACAACTTTGTTTTCACCTCTCTGCACTTTTGGGTTTAGACGGCAGTTTGTTTTCTCTCTTGGTTGAAAACTCGAGAGCAAATATTAATAATGGGAGTAACGAGAGGCCAGAAGTTCTCACATTTTAAGCTGCTGCAAGCTGTTTGAGTTAATAAAGTCGGTTTACTGCAAGTCTAAAGTTACACCTCCCTCACGTGCAGAATGAATATATGCTTGTGTTTTGGCAGGATATCTCAAAAACTAATGGATGGATAATGAGGAAATGTGGAGGAAATATTTTCCAAGGAACAAGTGATTAACTTTTGGAGGCGATCTGGATCCAATCGTAGGTTCTGGATCCTGAGGACTGTACCAGGCCATTGGCAGGAGGAAGCTATTAGCAGGATTTCTCTCCTTGGCAGAGGCACTCGCTCTCTGAGAGCCCTCTGGTTTCGTTCTTTCATCACTCAAAGAGCAAACTTCGTTTCTAAGTGTAAGAAGTGAGACAGCCTTGGTGCTGCAGTGATGATGTCACGTCGCTGAGCTGCGCCAGGCAGCGTTCACGTGCACGTGTAGGACGCATACATGCAACGGCTCCTTTGGTCTCATCAAGCTGGAGCGATCACGTGCCGCTGACACGCTCCAACACAGAAACCAGATCAAAAGTGTCTCCAGTCCACAGAAACCCTGCCGCTGCAGGCCAGGTCCAACCCCTGAAGAGAACAAGATGAGCGAAATTTGCTCTTCGGCTTTTTGACAATACGGCTACAAATTTAAGTGTTGAGAAAAAAACATGAATAAACGTTAAAATTTTTTTTTTTTTTTATAAAAAGCCTTGGGCTGCACAGTGGAGCAGTGGTCCTCACTGTGGCCCCCAGCAAGAAGGTTGTGGGTGGAGCCCCGGCTGCAGCACGGGGTCTTTCTGGGTGAGTCTCCATGTTCTCCCTGTTCCTGCTGGGTTCTCTCTGGTACTCCGGCTTCCTCCCACAGTCCAAAGACATCAAGAGGGGACCAGGTTAATCCAGACTCTAAACTGACCGTAGGTATGAATGTGAGTGTGAATGGGTGTTCGTCTCTGTATGTTGGCCCTGCCATGGACTGGTGACCTGTCCAGGGGGAACCCCGCCTCTCGCCCGTAGACGCTGGGCTCCACCCCCCCGGCAACCCCTAATAGAAAGGAATAAGCGGAAGACAGTGGATGGATGAATAAAACGCCTTAATTAGTTTGGCTAATGGATGGCAAACATGAACAACAACAACACACCTATTCAATACATGAAAGTCAGCCACCGGGACGAAGGCCTGTGTGCTCCTGTCCAAGCTGTTTTTTCTATCTTTGTCATGCATTAGCAAAATTAATGAAGGCTTTTTCATTTCCCACATCCTGAGTGCCTTGGTTTACGTCTTTCACGTGTCAGCCTGGATCATCCCTGCACCACAAAGCTGCTCCTGTGCTTTTATTTATTTTTTTCAACACGACTCAGGAAGGCACGCTCCTTTTTCTTCCTTCCTCCATGAAAAGCTTGTTGGAAGATTCTCTCATGTTTATAGTTTAATTCCACAAAGAGAAGAGCAGGACAGGAGGGCCGTCCGTGTGAGCATGGGAGATATATTGTTGGACATTTCATTAATCTAGCGGCACACATACTGGACCCGTTTTACATATAAAGCAGAAAAGCTTGTGTTTGAAATTCACAACAAGCCGACTCCGCCTTTGGCTCCTTTCCCAACCATTTCTGAGCTTCCTGTAATATGAATAAGCAGAGGTGTTACGGTCACAACAAATCCATACACAACGTGGAATAATAATGGAGAGGACAGGCATTGGAGGCAATCAATCCAGAGGAGGACGGCTCAGTAGCGATAATGAGACGCGCTGTAATACGCCGGGGTAGCCAGCAACAAAGCCATTTGGTAAATACTGTTGTTCATCTGTTGACATCCAGGCAGCACATGAACCCACAGACGCTGCTGAGCTTGAGTGTGTGTGTGTGTGTGTGTGTGTGTGTGTGTGTGTGTGTGTGTGTGGGTCAGGAAAACAAACAGGAAGCTGTTGATACGGTGTCACTGATTAGAACCATTTGATGCTTTTCCTCCAACGATCTTGTTAGAGTGAATGTTTTAAAAATTGATTTGATTTTGTGGAACTGAACGTGTGGAATAGCACGCCACCGTCTTCAACCTTGACTTTTCATGTCAGCGTCTATTTGCGGTCAGCAGGAAGCAGATTTATCTCTGGATAAACGAGAAGGAGGCTTATTTGTGGTTTGATTTATGGAAAAGCGTGCAAACACCAAGAGTCAGCCTGGCAAACATGGCTCGTACTGTTCGACGAATTACAAAGCTTGTTTAAGAGGTTTCGTTTCTTTCTTTTTTGAAGCTGCTAACCATTTATTGTGTTGCTAAGCTAACTAGCGAGCAGCTGGAGGGACTCCATCCTCTCGTCTGACTCAGGGGCGGGACGGCAAATAACCATATTTCCCCAAAAAGTTGACAGAATCCAGATCTCAAGCTGCATGAAATCCTTTTCAATTACTTACATCTCAACTTTAGTCAGGAGGATCTAAATCTTGCAGCCACACTTCTAAGCGAGGATGAAAGCTAGCCTATTTCCACTCTCATTAACACTCCGGCACCGAGAAGCAGACAGAAAGCTCGGGTTCAGTCGAGAGAAGGTTTAGAGTGGAAGATTTATGTCTGACAGCAGCGATTGTTTTTGTAGCTGAGCGAAGACAAGGACTCACAGCTGGGGGGCCCTGATGCAAGTTTCCGTCTCAATGTTTTGGTATCAGTGAGGAACAGCACGACTCGACAACCCGCATGAGCGGCAGACACCTGATCTTTAAAGGTGGGTAAGGACGACATCATGCTGGGAGAAAACAACAGAGGATTTTTACCTTCGTAGGGTTCTCAATGCTAATGTCTTTTTCACAACAAAGAAGTGCCATCATCGGCTCCTCCATCAATGCAGGTGCCTGCTGAAGAGCTGCGTTCTAGACCCGTTGTTGCAGGGAAGCAGAGCAGAAGTGTGCGACAGCTTGATATGGACCGTGAGTTCTGACCAAAACGGGCTCATCCTGCAAGCGCTTGCTGCCAGAATCAGCCATGAATGAACCCAACAAGTGCCCGCTGTGTTTTAATAGCACACGTTTGGAGTATAAGAATAAGAAATAAGTGCTGGAGTTGGCAGGTGAAAAGTCAAAGCAAAAAGTTACCGCAGGTCAAGGTGGAGGTCCTCAGAGCAGGTCGACAGCTGGAAGAGTCAGAGGCTTCTCGCGCTGGGCTTTACTGCGCTAGACACACGAACGTGAAGATTTTTATTTGGTTTATTTGGTTTTGACAGCGTTTCATCTTCTCCACAGCCACTTTGACAAGGTCAGACTTGTCAGGGATAAGATGGAGCTGGTTGATTCCATTCATAAACTCAAATGTGTGGTTTAGGACGGGAGGATTTCAAAGTCTCCCTCTGAAGCCTCTCCCTTTCCGCTCCTTATGTTCCTTATGATTTAATAACTGGATGCCGTTGTAAAATAGTCACATTTCCTACCTTCTAAACCGTCTGACACCAAATCACATACATTTAGGCTTTATAACTAATATTCTTTCACCTTCGTTCACTGAGCCTCTCCTGAAACTGCATGGAGCCCCCCTGCAGAGCCCCCGCCTCACACTTAGAAAACCTCTGATCTAGGAGGATGTTCCATGAAATGAAGGTGAACATCCATTTCCATCTTAAATTGGATAATTCCAGTGTGAAGATCTCGCCGGATGAGAGGAATCATGGCAGCATGAGCATGGCAGCATGAGCAGCATGACATCGAACAAGCAACCGCCGGATCCGGTTCGTCTAAAAATCCGTGGCAACAGAGAACAGCGGCGTAAATTCATCCCAGAGTCTCAGACAGACGCAGAACCGTGGGACATGCAGGCGCCGCTGGCAGCGCTGTCACATACGGCGATGTCAAACCAAAACAGACGCTACAATGCAGGTAATAACACAATGAATGTGGTGAAGATAAAAGAGAATAGATTAAATTTTCAGCCTTGATTACAGAGTAAATGCCAGTCTCTCAGTTCCCCTGCACACCGGGATGCGTGATCTTTGCCAGACTGGAATAAAACAGTTTTGTCATTGAAAGAGTAAAGACTTGTTGACGTGCAGTTGTGTGAAAACAGAGCTGCGCTAAAGAACCTCAAACCACTCTTCTTGCTTCTCGTGTTTTTCAAACGCTGAAAGAACAAGATCAAGCCATGGCAAGGCCCCACATTCAGATGGAAGCAATGGTCGGGGAATCAAAGCAAAGCAGAGTTGGACCCTCACACCACCGTCCTGCCACCAAAGAGCCAACAACGTTTCAGGGTTAAAAAAACCCACGAAGGCGAGAGATTTCACAGACTGCTGGGTGTCCGACCTGCACTGCCAGTCAGTCTGCAAAACTTGTGACGCTGCCAGGAAGCCAACCAGCTTTGAAGCTTTGAGTGCGAGGAGACGTTCCTCACAGGAAGACCTCGGAACGCCGTTTGGAATTGTGCGTTTCGCCGTGACAGGCCCAGATTGCAAGGTTGCCTTAAAAAAAAAGAAAAGAAAAAAAAAAAGTGATTCAAGCGGTGCGTTCATCCAAAACAGAGGTTTGGCCTCATCCAGCCGACAAGCTGAGCAGTTTTGATCGCAACATTTCAGAGATCAAAAATTCCTAGTTTGCCTGCAAATTGTTCCCGCAGTGACATGAAGGTTGTCAGTGCTGATTAGCACTGCTAAAGGCTAACACGTCTCCCTAAGACCTCGAAGACTCAGAGGTAACTGACTTGTAGCATTTCCCCAACATTTAAAGATCCAAAAAACGAAATAAATTGGAACACTGATTATTGTGTAATACTTCAAAAGTACAACCGTGTTTTTGCTCTGATCGTTTGTCAGTCGGCACTTGATAGGATTTTAAATCTCTGCTGCAGTTCATCCTTGTGTCTTGTTGGAGGTTCGACCACCAAACGCTTCTGTTGTCACTCAGCAACTTGCTTGACTCCGAGAGCGACGCCGCTGGACTCAGACAGCTTGTGTGATTATCATGTACTCTGTGTGTGTGTGTGTGTGTGTGTGTGTGTGTGTGTGTGTGTGATGACTAACTCACTCCATTTCCCCCCCCCACATCAGTGTGACATCAGAGCAGAGCTGAATGGTTGAGAATGACTGATTTGTGTGAGAATGTGAGCGGGTGGCGTGTTGCTGAGTGGTCATTCTGAGAACTCTGTTGCCTGGGAAACATAAATAGTCCCATTGTGTGATTCACCAAAGGAAGGTTGGCCGGTGTTTGTTTACAACAATGCTCGGCTTTAAGGTGACACTTGGTCAGATGCTCAAAGGCGCATCAGACGGCTTTGAAAAGTTACATTCCAATTTTTGTGTACAAAATTGCAATTTGTAATGGAATAAACATCGACGTCCAGAAAATGAACACAAAGACTTATAAAAAATGAATTTCTAGACTCAAACTTAGCAGCATAAAAGTAGCACAGACATTTGTAAACCATTGTTTTGAAAATCGCAGTGGTTTCCTACATACGATGAACAGCAATCTGGAAAAAAAAGATTTAAGAAGAATAAAGCCGCCTGCAAACTTTGTGCAGTGCTGCTTGAAATAGATTTTACAAAATGTCCCTTTGTTGTTGCTTTGGTCTGATAATTGCACCTCTGTTTCCTCAAACTAAGCCCCATTGTCCCGTGTGCTTGGGTCGAAACGATTAATCGATATCAAACTGATGGGAACAGGTCTTGGAGGGAGAAGTGAGCAACTGTGAAACGCTTCATAACCCTGCAGGTTTGCATCGCAGCTGCTCAAAGCGCTTGTTCTTAACCACCAACAGGCGAAGACTTGCATCAGTAGTTTCTGATAAAATCACGGAGAGATCCCACACACGCAGATGTGAGTCCAACACAGACAACGCTCGTTAAGCTAATCAGAGCCTGACGGCGCCCAACGTAAACCCCCTGCACCGCTGCGACGTGGGCAGCAGCCCGTAGGATGCTGGTGCAGCCGTTCCCCTGTACTGGTCACCACTGGAACCGTTCTGGTCGTTTTGGTCCATGTTAGTGCATCCATCCAACCACACGTTGAAACTAGCAGCAGCAGTGGAACTGGGAGACGGCCACTGGGAGGGTCGGGTGACGGGGCAGGTCTGGAGCTACTCGTTCTGCTTCGACTTGGCGCGCGTGAGCCACTCGACGGTGAACGAAGGCTGCTGAGCACAAGCAGCTGCTTGATGTTGGAAGGTAGAAGTTCTGCTTCTGAAAGTACTTTTCTGTGGGTTTTTAGAGGTGAATCCAGAATCATGTATGAATAATTGATCGTGTTGTTGCTGCATTATTATGTAAACAGTTCAATGAAATACTGACAGCAAAAATGAAGAGACTGAACAAAATAAAAACAAGAAGCTCGGATTGGAAACACGAAGTTCTGAATTCCCTGAAGAAACAGAAAGAAAGGATGACATGGAGAGGGAAAGAAAAGAAAAGTGAAGCAGGGCATGAAATGTGAGAAAATGAATATAATTCTAAATAATTGGAGATATCTGTTGAAGTATCTCCCCCCCAGCCGTCGTGCATCGGCAGAAAATGGGTCCAATATCAACTTTGTGGTAGTTACAGGTAGTTATGACATGATCTCCTAGTGAGGAGGCTAACCGGTTATCACAGGTAACGGTTACGCTGTGGAGACAAGATAATTATACCATCATAAAGAGTAATTATCTCGTTATCACCAGACATATCCTGTGATAATGATCTCATTAACGGGTTCATTCGTCTTTTTATCATCAGATAACGAAGCTCAATATCGCCTGATGAAATCCTGTCGTGATGTCAACGGCACAAGCAGGGAGGAGAGCAAACGCGGCCTCTCAGCTTCGTGAGCCGTCCGTCCGCTTCCAGCGGGTCGGTCCTGATGTCACAGCTCAACGACCATCAACCAGTTAAATCAGGACGTCAACTTGTGTCATGGAGGGCTGGCAAAGCAACCAGAGAAGAGACGAAAACACTAAATATCACGAGGCCGCGCGGTGCAGCCTCCCTCCTGCAGCAGTGATAACGCTAACAATCCAACACCGCCGGCACCGGAGGAGGAGGAGGAGATCAAAACGAAGCAGACGCGTGTTGCCGGGGGGAAATTTGCTACCTGGTTGGAAGTAAACATGATTGTATCTGTTTGCATGGAAACAAAATCACAGGGCGCCTCGAACCTGACTGACTTTCAAAAAAGAAAAGAAAAAAAAGACTGTAAACATTCCAACAACAAATAAGACAAACAGTGAGTGAAGGCGTGAGCGCGGCCTCCCGAGGGCCGGCGTGGATGTCAGCGAAACTTTGATGTTCTAAAAACACAAGCTGCTGATCTACCTGGTGGAAATTAGTTTGTGTGGCCGGTTCTCGAGGCACTCTGACTCATTAATCATTCATGGGGCTGGGGGGGGTCTATGGAGAGCTCATTCTGGGCATTTAGATGGGAGGGTGACTACAGTAAACATATTTCATAAAAGCTGCTCTGTGGCGCACAAATAATCGCTTCTCCTGTTATTGGCTTTCACGTGCTGTGGGGCAGTAGGGCGAACGGATATGAGCTCACCCAGAACTTTCAATAATAAATTCCTACCAGCGAGGCAGTGCGGGGGGGGGGGGGGTCGTCAACTTGGTCTGAACCACATTTTTAATAACAAATAGCCCTCATGTGAGAAGTCAACAATGCCCCCTGCACAATGCTATTTGTCACTCTGGACACATGACAATGTGCACTGCATCAAAAGAAAATATGTGGCATCCAGTTGCGGTGGCTGGGGGGGGGGGGGGGGGGGGCGCATCTGAAAGGAAACTGCCTGAGAGGGAAATACTGAAGTATTCTCACAGCCGTCACTTTGCCTGGCAGGACCAGGGGAAATCCAAGCTGTGACAGTAAAAAGGGCGCAGTCTCATTGCCAGTCTGAGAGGTTTATATGAGAAATGGAGAGATTTAGAGATGCAATAGAAGGTGGGGTGGTGGTGGGGAGATGCTGGTCTCCATGGCGACCGGAGTAATAGAAACATCAGTGTGAGCTCGGTGGCAGAGAGGCACTGAGAAGCCCAGAACCTTTGTGACTCTGAAATGACACCGCTTGCTGTAAAATCATCCCACAGCTCAGTTCTATAAAGAGAGAGAGAGAGAGATGATGGTGTGTGTGTGTGTGTGTGTGTGGGGGGGGGGGTGTCGGCGTGTGCAACTCTCGCCTCAACAGCTCATTCGCTCGATTAATTTTTCCAAAGATGTGAGAATTGAAGAACTGAGCGGCGGGCGGGTTCACGCCACGTCTGAACTCAGCCTTTCTCCTCGGAGGTGTAAGAGAAACTGAGGACGTGGTTGATGGAAGAGGCGAGGGCCACAAGTGAGGGGAAGTCCAGAGGAACAACTGTGAGCCTCAAAAGATCCAGCAACTTTGCCAGGAGCCTGGAATCTTGGAAACTTTGCGAGTCTCTGGTTTTCATTGATTGTATCACCGTGTTCTCGCCACTGCAACCTCTCCTGGGTGCTCGACTCCATTTGTTGTTGGCGTCTAAATCTCCGTGCGCCACCAGAGCTCTGATTCATGCGTCTTGATGGATTCGCCTTGTGTTCGTCAGCTGTTCGGCAGACGGGGCTGGCGTGAAAGGTTGGGGGATCAAACATCAGCGGAGGGATCTGTTATTGTTCATCACTTCAAAGTGAATTTGACCAACAGACGTTGAGTTCTGTCTGCTCCGGCCGTCGGCCGCCAGCGTGGTGGCGAGCATCTGTGAGCTGCTGCTCCCCTCCGCCATGTCGGTCGCGTTATCTGTGACCGAGTTCTAACAGCTGCTCACCGCGTCTCGCCTTTGGACGCGAAAAAAAACCTGCACCAAACTGGTGTTGTTGGTTTGTTTTGTCTCAGTGGAACTTTTTTTTTTTCCAGGTTCCTGTTAGAACATTAACTCATGAATGGTAACGCCCTGCTTTGCAAATCCTGCATCTAAATTTTCACACATTGTGCTAAATATTTGTGCTTCAGAGTTCATGTTCATTTACTGTTCAGGCGTCCTTGACACGCGGTCATAATCTTGGTTATCAGAGGATTGGTTGTAAATCTGGCAGCAGCGAGAGCTTCTCTCTCTCGAGTGTTTCCTGGCATGGCCGTGCGCTCGTGTTGACCAGCGACTGCAGCCAAGCAAATATGTAAACAATGGTCCATAAACCCAGATCGGAGCAGTAATTTAGAGCCCAGCCTGAAAGCCTGGGATGGGAACGCTTCCTGAGAGTGCAGAGCAACAGAACCATCATTACTCAGCTGCCTGCCAAGAGTGTACAAGGGAGGCTGCTACTATAAGATGAACATAATAGGATGCTAATAAATCCTCTGGAGATCACAAGGAGTTCAAAATTATTTTTCCCAGAATGCTCATCAATCAGAGAAGCAGAAGGCTGGGAGACATTCTGTCTCGGGACGGCTTCTCTTCCACGACTCGCCTTCACGTTATTCTCTAATATTTCAGTAAATAACCCTCACTGATGACTCACGCTACAATCTGGACTCTTACTCAGACTGGCAGCATCACTTGACTCCACCATGACACTGTCTGTTCAGACTGTTATTGTTGCCTCCGTGAGTCAGACTGAGTTTTAAAGACAAAGGGGAAGAGATTTGAATCCGTCAAACCCAGGAGGTGGGGCTGTATGTTCAGTCATTCCTTTAAATCTTTAACGGGCCTCAGAGATCGTCAGCGTGCAGCCGGCCTCCCTGGCGCTCCGCACAGTTTGAGGGGAGGCTCAGTGAATGGAGGTGTGAGAACATGAGTCATCGGATGGACGTGGTGTCCAACTGCCCCAATGTATGTGATCGTGCGGTTCAGAGACATTTTGAGCAGTTTAATAGTTCTTTTCTTCCGTCCTTCAAAGAGTCAGAAACTAACTTAAGACTCAGGACAGACGGCGTTCAGGTACCTGCTGCTCTCAGAAGCGACGTAAAACAGCAAGTTTGGCAACTTTGGCTAAGAGTCGGCCCTCTCAGGCAGGCCTGCACACCAAGTTACAAACCCTGATGCCAGGACCAACAATACCTGAAAATACTAATCAATATTCTGTCAGTCACGACTGCTTTTACTCTTCTTGTGACCTCAAATGATCTCTGGATTGCGGTGATTTGCTCAGGCAGCAGCGTGATGCTGCAGGTCGCCGGTGGTCACCGGGTGTGTGGTTCAGTGCGTGCGAGTTCTCCTGGTTGGGACCGTTTCAGAGACAGAAACCTGCTCCTGATGGACTGAGCTGTCAAGTGAAGGCTGACAGTCCTCACTTTTATTGTTATTTTATTTGCAATTTTTACAGAACGTCACATTTAATGAAGGGAACTTGAGATTTTAGAACCACTTTGCATTTCAACAGCACAATTTATGTTTGCCTTTTTACCGTGGAAGAGAAAAAGTTTAGGATCAGAAGTAAACTAAGTGATGCGGGGGGGGGGGGGGGGGGGGGCTTAGTTTAAGCTTTTATACAGGGAGGCCCAGCGTCTCAGTCTTTGAAAACTGCTGCTTTAAAGTTTGGAGCACTGCATTATTCAAAAGGCTGCACATGCAAAACTTTGTTAGTTTGAAGATTAGAGGGAACACTCCTCAGTCTGGTTCACACCTGTAACCCCCAACAACGGAACCAAAGCGTTCTAGACTGTTGCAGAGGAACTTGCTGCAGTGGGAAGCGATGGTCGCAAGCAGATGGGCGGCGGCGTGAGTGAGTCACCACGTCAACCCTCCACGCGCAGTTTTAGAAGGATTTTTGAGACTTTTGGGGCTGCTGCCTCCAGTCCCACGATGAAACCCGTCTGAACCGAGACGTGCAGACGTCAGCCTGCGTGTCAGACACCAGAGGGCGTGAGAGAGCATCGTGGAACGTGCTGAAATTCCAGATTATCCTTTAGCCGTTGAAATCTGAAGAATATTCCAGCACACAGCAGCCAAACTTCTTAACAACATAAACGTGACAAACTGAGTCTTTACGTACGTGAAAATCTCAAAAAACATTTGTGCATTTTTTTGTTAGCGATAATTGCATCGACTCAGGCTGCATTTCACCGACTTGGATTAGATTAAATTGGTAGTCTAGATTAGACTAAATAGGATTTAGACCTAAAAAAAAAAAAAAGTGATAAATTTATCTCAGAAGATTACTTATGAAACTTTGGTCCCTGACAGATAGAAACACTGAGCTGAAGTGTTTCGTGACCCACAACAAAAACCCTCTGTAGGGATTAAAAAGATGCAGGTGCCACACGTAATAATCTCACCGTCAAACCCGCTGCCACTTTTACTGACATTCAGTGTTAGTTCACATTAATAACACACCAAGCTTTTGAACAGCACATTTTAATCCGCGCAATTTATTACATCATCCATCAGGTATAAATTACTACAAGCCTGCATCAGAAACAGAATACAAAGTATTCTGTAAAAAAGAACGTCTTTATTAAAATAGTTTTTTTAGTGAGTGTGTTATTTCTTTTCTTTTCTTTTCCCCGTGTTCTTCGAAGGGACGCGCTGAGGACACTGCCCAGTCTCATAGTTTATCTTTCAGCCTTTAAAGTAGAGAAATGGATGTGCAGGGGGAAGCGTTTTTCATTTGGTTTGTTGAACTTCTCTCTGAGCTGAAAGCAGCCGCTCGCTGCGTGACTCTCTTTCTCTCTCTCTTTTGATGAGGAGAGAACGTGACACTGCAAATGGACCTCCAGCGTCATAAATTAATTCATTAATTCAAGAAATTAATTAAATTATTCTTTTTTCAAAAACAAAAACAAGTCAACACTCTCATTTCCAGTATGAAGCCTTCAAGCCTGCTCACAAGAATACTGAGAGTCCGGCTCCAATGGAAGTTTTGGTCCTGCAGTCAATATTCTTCTCAGTCTTGCTTTTCGGTCACAGCCTCGACTGCCTCTCAGTGTTTAGAACATGAACAAACATGTGACCTTTGCTTCCAGTTCAAGAAAAGGTACAAAAACAGTATCAGTGCTTGATATTAACAATAATGCAATAGTCCACCAAAATATTTTCCCTTTCAAGTCCTCACTAACGGCTTTCTTTAGCTAACAAAGACGTTTTTCCTCCTGCAGGACATCCTGGTGACTCCAGCCTGCAGCCATGCGTACTTCCACACTCGCTCATGCTAACGTGGAGTTGCTTTGTTTTGGTTTAAATCAAATTGTTGGAGGATAACAAGCAAAGACGACACTGATTACACAGGATGATGCTCTTCTTTGTTTTTCTGCCTGACATGTGTCGGACTCTTTTGCGGTTGTTAGCCGCCTGCCACCATTAGCGTCAAGCTAAATCCAGGTGGCTCGCTCTCTCTGCAGTCTGGAGTCAAAGAGGTGGTGCCAGGATGAAAAATGAGCATCTGTCTGAGCTCAAGCCACCTTCAGTATTTGTGAGCACTCGAAAGACAAAATATACGTTGAAGTTGAAGTTGAAGTTTGGCTTTAAAGAAATCGATAGCCGTTATTTAACGGAAGAATCGCATCACATGCAGTGGCTAATGCCCGTTTAAGCTATTAGATGCTACAAAACATCCACGACGTTCAAATCAAGACCTTATTCTGTGTTGCCATAATTTTACTCACCGTTTCTTGTGCTGCCGTGTGTTACGTGTCAATTTCGACTCCCCCCCCCCCCACAGACCCTCTAAGCTCACCACCCACCAGTGGAGAAACTGTTTTGGTGGATCTTCTCCCATCACGATCACGTTCAGATTTTCTTAAGTTTTTCAATCCAGAGGTTGATTGTCGTTGCAAACAGCACCCGGGTGCTTCGAGTCAAACGTCGCCGAATGAAGAGCTTCTGTCAGGAGGGTCCTCAAAAGGTTGGACCCTTCAACTGTCTGGGGAGGCTCAGCCCATTAAGACTCGAGGAGCCCTGTGCTGCGCGGAGCTGCCTACTGAGACACCTTAAGCGCCGCCGCGGCTGACTTTGCATCATCTAACACGCCATTACTCAAAGAGACGCTGAACAAAGGCCTCCCTGCTAAAGCTGACAGAAGAAACCTGTCTGCCGCTGGAACGCGTCAAACCCGGCTCTGCTCTACTTGCCTGCTGTTACGTCGCGCCGTTTTGTTGTGTTTGGCCGTCTAAGCGGTGGAATAATAGAGAATTCTCTGCGTATTACGTCTGCAGGCCGCTGGGATGGATGTCACCACCCCACCACACCCACAAGTTTAAAAGCCAAAATGTAAAAAAATAAGAAGAAAGAAATAAAAGAAAAGAAAATCAATCTTTTCAATCTAAATCACAAAGTAGCTCTGGGTGAAGCTAACGGTCTGACTGAGGTGGGAATCAATTGAACAGTTTATCTAACAATTGCCCAGATGAGTGAGAGCCACTGAGAGGACATCGGCTCCTGAATCTGCTTGAAACTTCAGAGTGAAACCCGAATGGTCTCCAGAGAGCGAGCACACGCTCCACAAAAGAGACTGATTTACTTCTGACCCGCTTCCTCTCTTATCTCTTCGGTATCAATCTTCAGCCACAGCCTGGAAAGGTAAACATGAGTGATTCTGGCTGCAGCTTACTGACAATTATGGAAGGCGCTAAATCCTCCGGAGGACAAAAGGCCTTGAGGAGCTCCACAGATCTAAAAACCGAATCCAACGCCTACGGGTCAAAGATCACAAACCATTCAAGTCCAGGTACGGAAGCCCACAGGGGACTCGGTTAAAATACAGATATGAACTTGAAAACTAACAGGTATATGGAAGAGTATTAGGGCCACCCATGAGGAAAAAAAAAAGAGAGGACGTAGATTTGTTTCCATCACGCGCTTCAAGAAAAAAGTCGAGGTGTTCGTCCCTAACACTTCCTTCCTTCCCTCCTTCGAAACAGTCACAGTTTTCTGCACCGTCTCTTCAAAGTCCTAAAACTGATAACGACTGCGTGTTTGTGAGCTACAAAAGGAAGTAGTTCCTTGTTCCTGAAGCTGAGTCCCAAGTACAGTTTCACCGTTTAGTAGAAGCAGTCACACGCGCCGCTTGTTACAGTCTCAAAAGGTCGGCTTAATTCTCGACATTGTATTTCAACTTTTTTTTGAGAAAAAAAAAGTATCTCCTCTCATTTTTTTTTCTCAAGCGTGGCCCTGACCCTCTTCCGTACGAGTATATCTGTCTCATCAGAGGACAGGTTTTCGTCTCCCCATCCCTGCGTGGCTGTCGTTTGACCCCATCAGGAAGGAAATGGAAAAAGAAATGGTTTCAAATTTGTACCCCACTGTGGACAATATTTGAATTCTAATTAAAAAACAGATAGAAATTGAAACATCATGTGAACAACGTAGAATGGTGTAGACTTCGCAAAAGCATCACTGAAACGTAAAAACTAAACAAGAACGACATTTTCTGACCGCGCAAAGAAAATGGAAATCTGCCTTTGACATCATGAAAGTGATCATGGATGCCGCGCCTCCAGGGGTGTAGCACGGAATCCTGGGTCCCGCTCACGTGATGTGTGTGTGTGTGTGTGTGTGTGTCACATGTCCCTCGCACATGCTTCCACACTCATGATAAACAACTGAGCCTGAAACTGTGAGTGAACCTTCAGTCGTCACGCTGGCTCAGCTTGAGCAGCTGCGTTACATGCAGAGCTCGTAAGGTTATGTTTTGTTTATTATAAATACAGAGAAAACGTTTGAAATTGACATTGATTTTGATGATCATGTCAGTCACCCCCCCCCCCCACGCGTAACGTGTTTGGTTTGTTTTTTCAGCTTCACAAATGTTTTCTTTCGAACAGAAATGAAAACTGTAGTTATTCCATTCCCAAGTTGCTAGGACGGCAGCTTTTTCTGCTAATCGAAGAAATCGATGGACTCCCGGAGGAAGTCGTCAGCAGAGAAATTAATCAACAACAACAATTACTTGCATTCGCCTCAAAACAACTCCAACTCAACAAGCAAGTCATTACAACCCAGCTCCTATAATAACGATGTAGGAATAGTGATTAAATGATATAAAATTGAAAGTCAAAGACATTTACTTTCTTCTTTCAGTACCGAGTCCTCCTGCGCGTGCCGTTCAGTGTCAGACCGTTACTTTCGCGGAGTTATTTCAGTCTCCCTCCACCGCAGGAACAAAAGACAAGCGAGCTTGGGAATCGCACCCGCGCTTCAGGATAGAGCTCAGCCTGACAGAGGAGGGAAGGCTGACGTCACGGTGGCGTCACGCTGCAACTGCGGGCTGGAAGAGGAGAAACATCCAGATCTGGAGCTCACCAGCACCACTGATGAAAGCCTCTCTGGGAGCTTCAAAACCAGAATGCCAAATTCTCATTTGATCCAATTATTGACATCTGTGTCAATAAAGAAGATCAAATCACTGCTAATTAGAGAAATAAACCCCAGATCTAAATCACTGCTAACTGCAGCTCGGAGCATGTGTTGGGAATATGACTCATCTGCTCTTCACGCCTCGCCAGGTTGTTAATACGGAGGATTGATAAACTCCCATCCGAGCGCGTCGTTGCATCCAAATTAATGGCACGTTTAGTGTTCGCTGAACTCTCACTGTGCAACATCCCCGCCGCTTACTCCTCATGTGGGTGAAGCGCCCCATTGTTTACCGTCATCCACCTGATGATCACGGTTAGTGGAAGTGGGATCACACAGCCACAGCACCAACCGACCGCCAGCGGCTGTCAGGCTTCAGGAGCTCAAATTTGAGACGTTTAAGAACCTTATCCAGGATCAAATACACAACACAAAAGAGAAGTCCTGCATCGCTGCTTTATGCCTGGACAATCTGTGCCTCAAACAGTGACCCTTGACCTTTGACCACCAACATTTTTTTCAGTTCATCCTCCTTCATTTGGAAAATCCCCCCTCACCGTCGTTCCAGAGAAGTTGCATATATTTTCACAATACGTGAACAACCAACAGCTCAGTCGCAAACATGGGAACGTCGAATAACTCTCACCAACGAACAAAATGAGCATCAGCTCCACCTTCCACCACCAACATCTGTTCAGTTCATCCTTGAGTCCAAGTGGACAACTGAAGTAAATTTGAAGCAAGTGACTCAAAGGGTTCCGGAGGTAACGCGTAAACGAGAGCGGGCCGGTGTATTCGGGGAACCTTCTTGGGGCGTCAAGATCCAGCAGCGGGTAGGGAAACCCCAACACCGAGAAGCACCAGCAGTGCTCTTAGCATCGCTGGCTGCTTGCTATGAAGCGGCGGTGCGGAGGGCTCGTAGACTCTGCTTTGGCCTCCTCCATCACTTCAGTTACAGCTGTGGAGTCCTTGTTGGTGGTGAAATGGCTCCTGTCACTCTCAGGGTTTGATCCATTTGGTCTGATAACATTTGGCAAGTCTGCAGGAGCTGCAAGATTAAGGCTCGCGGATGCGCGTCTCTCTGGGCTGGCGCTTGTCCGCTCGCCCTCCTCCATCCTCTGCGTTTTTTTTGTCATGATTACTTTTGCCTACCAGGATGAAAGCGGATATTTGAATCATTGGACACGAACCCTTGGTTTGTCTCTTCCTGTATTTGAAATCATCCGATGTCACAATTTGATATTTGATATCAACCCAGGAGAAAGGGAATGTCAGGTTTGAGCCAACGTAATATGACCTTTTTTTTTGGGCCTGCTTCCGTAGTTGACAACATTTTAGAGAAAATTATCACTGAGATTATTTTTTTAGAACAAGATTAGTGCTGTCAAATGCAAATCGGCTTTTGCTGCTTTTTCTGTTTTAAGAAGATTACATCACGACGTCTAACTGATGGGATGAATTCTCTTTTTTTCAAACAGAGACTTTTGGAGCAACATTTCTACTGATTCCCAAATGGAACAAGCACATCAGCAGCACGCCGTTTATTTATCCGTTGAGGGCTTTCAAGCTGATTTCCTGACTCGTCTCTACTTGTCTGCTCTTCCCAACCTCCAACGAACCAAAAAAAAAAAGAAAGAAAAGAAAAAAAGAACTGCTTCATCTTAAAATCTCCTAAACCAGCGGGTGACGCTAGCCTGTAGGACATGCCTCTTAGAGGTGCATCTCTACCCATCCGTCCATTTTCTACACCGCTTATCTGTTAAGGGTCACAGGGGGTGGAGCCTATCTCAGCTGACATTGGGTGAGAGGCGGGGTTCACCCTGGACGGGTCACCAGTCCGTCGCAGGGCCATCAGGAGCAGTTAGGGTTCAGTATCTTGCTCGCGGACACTTGGACATGGTCGCCGGGGGAAGTGGGGATTGAACCAGCGACCCTCTGAGCCACGCCGCCCCTGCTGGCGCATCTGTTGGGACTATTTTCAGTGACAGATTCCTACATATTTCCTGCTCCTGTGAGTGTTTCTGTTCGCTCGTGAGGAAACGCGTCACCTCGCGCGCACCGCGCGTTTTTAACACGAACCGGTTGATGGTTGGATTTGGTCTGTGGTGGGATCTGCTGACACTGAAGCACAGCCCATCACCAGCTTCAGGCCCTTGGGAGCCCACATTTGCCTGCCACTATCTTCTTCTCTGTTATCAGGAATTTTACACTGAGTTGTCGTTCACGCCCAGTTGTCCAAGGAGCAAAATGACTTAGGACACGTCAAACGACCACGACCGCCTCCTCACCGATGTGTTACAGCAGCAGAGTTGATGTGTTTCTGTAGGTCAACCCAGACGCTTGCATCGCCATGACGGCAGAAAATGAACTGTCTAGCAAGCAGAGGCTTGTGCTCCACACAGGTTTTGTTCAGCAGGATTATCTTTGCGCCGCACCTCCCACTTGCATGTGATTTAATTTGAGAAAACCTCTGTAGTCTCGTTGAGCCACTTGTTACTAATCTCAGTCTTTAAGACACACAAATGCCTCCAAACTCACCAGAGGGTTACTAAACCAAACATTCAGATACACGAAGCCGGTGTTAACCACAGATGGAAACAACCCCTAAAATCCCAGGGACTCTGACACCCAGGAACCGGACGGTCAGCGGTTCAACCTGCTTGTGTGTTTTACGTCTCTCTGCTTCTCCACTCCTAAGGTCAGCGAGGGTCTGTGGGTGACCGACCCAACAACCTTCAGGCCCTGGAACTGAAGCTTCCCTTGGCCTGTTGTCGTCTGTCTTTTGACCGGCGCGCGACGGAGAGGAAAGTGAGTCTGCTGCGCTATGCTTTCTAATTACAGGTCGCTAATTCTCATTCGCGCCAGATGTCATCATCGGCACATGAAGCTAGCAAAGCTTGTGAGCGTCGTTATTGCCTGAATCCCCGACAACGAGGTGCCAAGGAGCATTATTTAGTTCCAGGAGCTTCTGCTTTAATAAGTTGTCTTGCATGGATGTTTTTTTTTTGCTGGAGTCGAACAGAAGAAGAGGTGATTCTTTATTCCGTGTTCTTGTCTGAGAAAATAACTTCTTTTTTGGGGGCTTGGAAGCTTAATGCGTTTGAGCAAAGCTGCTGAATAATGAAGGAGAACGATGGCTTGCACAAGATTTCTCCATAAAAAAGAAAGATGGGCAGCAGTTGTGTCCTCGGAGGATTTCAGTGCTTATGAATGTGATCCTCATCCGGAACTACATGACGGAGATCGCAACAAAATGCCTCAATTCGTCAGCTGGGAGGCCGGTGAATTCAGGACCGCACGGAGCAACAGCGCAGCAACGAAAACCCAACTAAAGCGGCTAAAAACACAGCCTCTGTTTTTAGCTGGACTGCTTCCTTCAGAGTGTCTGGTGAAAACATTGGGAGGTCAGAGGTCGGGGTCAGGCTGTGAACCTTTCCCGCGACGCCAACAGATGCCTGCCCGAACGATCTTTGCTCTTAAAACAACATCCAAGCCTCTGCAGCCCCGCACCCCCCATCTCAGTATCAGCTGGACTGTATTTATTCACAAACTGCTGCACCTGTGAGTTTTCCTCCTCTGAAACTCAGTGAGCAGCTGTTGAAGATGAATTTTTAATGCAACTTTTAGTGCAGCAGATCTCGGTGTAACAAACGATAAGAAACTTCGTATTGGAATTGTTTGAAGCCTTTGGATAGACTTTCTCTGAATAATCGACTTCTTTAGCTTCAGCGCGCTGTTGATTTATTTGGGTGATGTTGTGTACACGGAGAACAATGCGGCTTCGCACCACGTTGGAGGTGCTACTAAGAGCAGAGAGAGGCAAAGGAAGGAGCGGTTCATCCAGAGTTCATCCAGATTAAACGGCTCAGCCTTCTCTGCTATTCCGATGCGTTAATTTAGCACCATTTTAAAATGTACAATTAAAGCAAGAAAGTGTCCCGCTCGGATGAGGCGATGGCGCAGACACATAAACGGTGCTACTGTGGGTCTGGCGTTCCATTTATGGCAGCAGTTACACGTGTGACCGGCGTTCATTCAACAGTAACGTCACAAAGCGGCTGAACTGAACATGAGAACTGGAGAGGCAACGATCCACATTTTTTTTTCAAAGATCAGATTCAGATGCCAGGACTTCCTCCTTGATCGATTCCTCCACAGTCCAAAGACATCAAGAGGGACCAGGTTAATCCAGACTCTAAATTGACCGTAGGCGTGGCTGGGAGAGCCAATGGTTGTCTGTCTCTATGTGTTGGCCCTGCCATGGACTGGTGACCCGTCCAGGGGGAGGGCTGCTGGGATAGGCTCCACCCCCACCACCCTCAACAGGAGAAGATGGAGGGATGGATGGGTCTTGGCTCCTGTTACAGGACGTGAGAGTGACCAGCATCTCTGACACGAGTGAGTTTGCGGCTCCTTCCTAACCCGCTGCACGTGTGAAGTCAGACTGACGAAGCTTTTGTGTTTTACTGATTTGTGTCGAGCTTTCAAACGCTTCACTAAAACTTTTCTTAAAAATCTACAGAGTTGACAGCACGTACCTGCCTACTGATGCCAGTGCGTCGTTTCATCGGTTGGCATAGATCCTTAATCACAGAAGGAGAGGGAAACAGCCTGAGAAGGAGAAGAAGACGAAGAAGAAGAAGCAGAACAATTGAGATGCATTTTCACCTCTGTGTCCTCTCATGAACTGTCTGGCTGTTCCAGACGAGGACGGCGCGTTGACTCGGGCTTACAGCGAGAGACCAGACTCACACAGTGCAGCAGCTCGCTGCCCAACACGCGTGACAAAAACACCACAATCCCTAAAAATAACCCAAACTTTCCAGCGTCTGGAACTAGACCTGATTTAGTCGGCGCCTGTAAACCATCGCCATTTCTTCATGCATATCGAACGCAAAAGCTTTTCTAGAGGGGAAAATCCGCTTGATTAGCAGCAGAGTTGTTCATGGAACCCGATGTGCCGGTGAGTGTCTGCCGTCACCCTGAGGCGTCGGCGCTGCGCGCTTGGACCTGATGCAACTAACATGTTCTGCTGTGTCTTCTGTTCCTTCTTAATACAAGATGCTAAACTGCAGGAGTGGGAGGGGTTTTTTTTTTGTTGCAAGGCTGCAGTGTTGATGAAGAAAAAAAAATTCTGCTGTGAGCAGATGGCCGTGCAGACTTTGCTCGCTTGTTTTTATACGTAGGCAGTCCACCCACCTTCCATATTTTTTACACTGAATTCTATCGAAGGGAACGCTGAAAGAAGGTCAGCGAGGCCCCCCCCCCCCCAAAATAAAATCTAAATTAAGTTCTCATGTATACTTTCATAAGAAACGCTAAAATTGATCACCTGAAAGATGACAAGGGGGACAGGACGGATTTGTCACCTGGAAGATTCAGTAAAATCAATTAACTCCATTTAACTCTCATAAGGATTTGAACGGCTGTGCATTAACAGCAAATCTGAGCGATGGGCAACCCTTCCAATGCAGTAATTTGACACGTGGTCATCAGCTGACATTCGTCTTTTAGGCCCTGAGCCTGAAGGCACTTGAGGCGAAGACCCTATTATGCTGGGCAGATCAACACATTAGCAGCACTAAAACACTACAAACACACACTAACCAGTGTCCCAGCCCCCCAACACCCATGAGGCAACTGGGCCAGACGGCCTGGAGCCGGTTTACACATCCACACCATTCAAAACCTGGTCCTGGACTGTTCTTGCTCTCAATGACTGCGCGTGCAATATGCGCATTATGTAATCTCACCCCCTGAACATGCATGAAATTCGGCACACTTGTCCGGTCTGGCTAAACACTCACTAATCTCACAAAAAAGTCTATAGCGCCACCTAGGGAGCCACACAACTACAAGATAATTTTTGATAATTTTCAGCGCTATAACTCCTCCCAGGAATGTCCCACAAACATGGGACCAACACCGTTGGACTCGTCTCATCAAGACGCACAATTCCTACACTCTGACCCCTCACCTATCTACAACAGAATGTCCACAATTTGGACAAAACTGTCAAAATGAGGACTTTTTTTACTCCCCCGAACAAAATCTATCTCCTCCTAGGGCATTAATGCTATCGCTTCCAAACTTTCACACATTGATCACACAACTCTGCTCTTCAAAAATCTTTAAAAGTTTTTATATGAATCATTTGGTTTGGATTTTACAAGCCGTCAAAGTGGGGGAGACACGTTTCACCTTCCAATGGAAGTCTATGGGGAGACGGTGTCCTCTCAGGTACATACTGTCAAACAAACGCTTCTCACGTCTACACCATCCATCCCACAGCTCTACCAACCACACCACTGCATTCCTGACAAAAACCCCTCCAAGAACATGGTGTTCTGTGTCCCTCTGGACCAGCGTATGCTGACTTCTTCCTCTTGTCCCACTCCAGTCCTGGTGCTCGTCCTCTCTCTCCACTCTAGCACAGATCAAAGACAGAGCCGTGGGGGAGGGGTTCTTAAAGGGCCAGCTCTCAGCTCTGCTCTCACTCTAGCACAGATCAAAGACAGAGCAGTGGGGAGGGGTTCTTAAAGGGCCAGCTCTCAGCTCTGCTCTCCACTCTAGCACAGATCAGAGACAGAGCAGTGGGGGAGGGGTTCTTAAAGGGCCAGCTCTCAGCTCTGCTCTCACTCTAGCACAGATCAAAGACAGAGCAGTGGGGGAGGGGTTCTTAAAGGGCCAGCTCTCAGCTCTGCTCACTCTAGCACAGATCAGAGACAGAGCAGTGGGGAGGGGTTCTTAAAGGGCCAGCTCTCAGCTCTGCTCTCCACTCTAGCACAGATCAGAGACAGAGCAGTGGGGGAGGGGTTCTTAAAGGGCCAGCTCTCAGCTCTGCTCACTCTAGCACAGATCAGAGACAGAGCAGTGGGGGAGGGGTTCTTAAAGGGCCAGCTCTCAGCTCTGCTCTCACTCTAGCACAGATCAAAGACAGAGCAGTGGGGAGGGGTTCTTAAAGGGCGAGCTCTCAGCTCTGCTCTCACTCTAGCACAGATCAAAGACAGAGCAGTGGGGAGGGGTTCTTAAAGGGCCAGCTCTCAGCTCTGCTCTCCACTCTAGCACAGATCAAAGACAGAGCAGTGGGGAGGGGTTCTTAAAGGGCCAGCTCTCAGCTCTGCTCTCACTCTAGCACAGATCAGAGACAGAGTAGTGGGGGAGGGGTTCTTAAAGGGCCAGCTCTCAGCTCTGCTCTCACTCTAGCACAGATCAGAGACAGAGTAGTGGGGAGGGGTTCTTAAAGGGCCAGCTCTCAGCTCTGCTCTCCACTCTAGCACAGATCAAAGACAGAGCAGTGGGGGAGGGGTTCTTAAAGGGCCAGCTCTCAGCTCTGCTCTCACTCTAACACAGATCAAAGACAGAGCCGTGGGGGAGGGGTTCTTAAAGGGCCAGCTCTCAGCTCTGCTCTCACTCTAGCACAGATCAGAGACAGAGCCGTGGGGGAGGGGTTCTTAAAGGGCCAGCTCTCAGCTCTGCTCTCACTCTAACACAGATCAGAGACAGAGCAGTGGGGGAGGGGTTCTTAAAGGGCCAGCTCTCAGCTCTGCTCTCCACTCTAGCACAGATCAAAGACAGAGCAGTGGGGGAGGGGTTCTTAAAGGGCCAGCTCTCAGCTCTGCTCTCACCCTAGCACAGATCAAAGACAGAGCAGTGGGGGAGGGGTTCTTAAAGGGCCAGCTCTCAGCTCTGCTCTCACTCTAGCACAGATCAGAGACAGAGCAGTGGGGAGGGGTTCTTAAAGGGCCAGCTCTCAGCTCTGCTCTCACTCTAGCACAGATCAAAGACAGAGCAGTGGGGAGGGGTTCTTAAAGGGCCAGCTCTCAGCTCTGCTCTCACTCTAGCACAGAACAGAGACAGAGCAGTGGGGGAGGGGTTCTTAAAGGGCCAGCTCTCAGCTCTGCTCTCACTCGAGCATAGATCAGAGACAGAGCAGTGGGGAGGGGTTCTTAAAGGGCCAGCTCTCAGCTCTGCTCTCCACTCTAGCACAGATCAAAGACAGAGCAGTGGGGGAGGGGTTCTTAAAGGGCCAGCTCTCAGCTCTGCTCTCACTCTAGCACAGATCAGAGACAGAGCAGCGGGGGAGGGGTTCTTAAAGGGCCAGCTCTCAGCTCTGCTCTCACTCTCTGATCAGACTCAGGCTTCTAACTCCTCAACTACAAGGCCTCCACCCTGGACCAGGACACCCTGGGATTCAGGCCAGGGCTCAGGCCCTCACAACGCTGCGTGCAGCTTGAATTAGGGCCTGAGCCTGAAGGTACTTCCGGCCAAGACCCTATAATGTTTGCTCGTTTTTATTTGAATTTTGTTGATCATGAATCAACATCTTTTCAGTCCTGAAAGGGTTAAATTGTTAGTTTTGGGAAGGATCTGATTACAGCCGGGTTTGTGTAGAGTTCTGGTTGCCATTGGTCGGGGACAATCTCAAGACGTGTGGAAAAAAAATCCTGTTTTTATAAAAGTGCCCCCCCCCCCCCCCCCCCACAGTGCAGCATGCGCATGACACTTCGGTCATTCCCGAAGGTTCCATGATGTTAAGACATTCAAAGTTAGAAAAAAGCTTTAGCAATGCACGGCCTCTGCAAAGAAAGAAAGCTGCACGTCTGCTAGCGTATTTATCCTTCGTCTCAAGGTCATCCAGTCTCTCCTGAGAGGGTCTGAAGTGCAGATTTGCCCCTTTTATGATAGCAGGGTCAGACGAGCCCTCGTCAGGGCACCTTGACAACGTCTAGCAGAGAAAAACGTCAGCTTGTCACCGCAGCACCAGAATGTGGACTGAACATGAATCTTCCTGGTCTCAGCCATGCCTCGCCTCTGCGTTCTCCCTAACGGCCAGCAGGGGGTGAATTAAGTGGTGGCACAAAGAAGTCAGACTGGAACTTTATTAAAAAAACAAAACAGATG
This sequence comes from Aulostomus chinensis, assembly GCF_037954235.1. NCBI lineage: Eukaryota > Metazoa > Chordata > Actinopteri > Syngnathiformes > Aulostomidae > Aulostomus > Aulostomus chinensis. The sequence goes on along the minus strand of NC_141326.1, from coordinate 28,877,231 downwards.
AAGTGGACTTTGTTTTAGTTCACCGCCTCATCTGCTAGTTTCAAGTAATTTTCAAAACAGCAGGACGTTATTTTTTTAAAATTATGGAGCCATTTTAGACAAAAATGGACAATAAATCAGGTCGTGGCTGATTGACAGCCCTCGTCTTTTTCCAGCTCCACCACCGTGTCCAAATATAGTCGACTGGTTGCAAAACACCAAGATGGTGACGGTCAAACCAGACCAGAGACGTTTGCGCCGCCCCTCTCAAACAATCAACCCTGTGTTGCCGGATGCATGTCGCGTCCAAAAGCAGACGTTTACACACTGCCTGGAAAGAAGAAAGAATCGAAAAGATCATGAAGTGCATCCTATGAACTGTTTAGTTGATGAGAAAGTCTTCCCACGCGCGGCGAAGTCTAGTCGTGTGCTTGTAAGTGGTTCTGACATTAGCAGAATCCTGCTGATTTGTCCGTCTACCAGCCTGAGATGCTGTTAAATTTGTTCACTGCCTGCATCGCTTCCCCCTCACATTGTTTCTGCCAGTTCATTGATCCTCGCCAGAGAGCTGCTCTCCCCTCACTGTGGTGCTGAAACTTTAATACGCTGTCTGAAATTCAAAAGTAGATAATTAATGTCCTGAAAAGAAGAAAAGAAACCCAAACGATGAACTTGGGAAGAACTTCAGTGAAGCTCACAGATGAGGTCAAGCCAGGTAAGAGCTATTTTCCTTTATTGATCGCTGCTAAATCGGTTCCAATCACATCACGGCCGAGGGGATGCAGGTAATGAGAGGTGAAAAGCATTGTTGAGCTGAGAGAGGACCGAATGTGCAGGAGCTGGAGATCGATAGCAGAGACGACCCCGATGCTCTGCACGTTCAACCGAGTTTGTGGGCCAACTAGCAGGAGCCGTCCTCTGCTGAGGGAGTGATGGAGGTCCTCGCCGACGGAGAACCACGCCGGCAATAAATGTAACTTCTAATTTTAACAGGTCCATTAATTCTTGTCCGGCACCTCCGCCAGACGTTTGATGAGGGTCAGGAGGAGAGCCAGCATTAATAACAGCTGTCATCTTACAAGTGGACCGCTGACGAGAGTATGACAGCGTCCTCTCCAACCTAACGTATGGCGCCATTATGTGCCATTATGGGTCAAACCACACACAAACACGAACGCGGCTGATGAGAGCAGCAGTAAATCACTGTAATCCAGCCTGAGACGGAGGCAGGTTATTCCCACGTCGCCGAGGGGACGAGGATTTGTGTCACCAGCTGAGCTGCAGTTTACCAGCTTGAGTCATGATGAAAGCTGTGATAGAGCTCAGCTGTCGCTCAGGAGGCTGAGCCACAAATCTCTGATAACCTGGCTTCTACACTTCCCACACACACACACACACACACACGGCACGCCTCAGTCGGTGAAGGGATGCTCGCGGAGAGATCCTGCTCTTTTTTAGTCACTAAGTCCTGATGCAGAAGGAAATTTTCCTCAGCTGTGTTACGAAATCCACCTCCCCCCCCCAAAAAAAGCTAAAATAATGCAGTGTGAAATCTGACAAGCAGCCTGGGCCTTCTTACTGTTGGATTATCTCTTCTAGAGTCAGATCAGGATGATCAACACTGAAATGCAGCAACATTCCTGCTCCCTCGAGCAGAGATTTGACAATTCTCCCTCTCATCCTCTTAAACCATCACCCCCCCCCCCCGAACTCGTCCGTCAACGCAAAGACACTAAACGCGGCTCAGAGAAACTGCAGCAAGCCGCTCACACTTCCCAACATCGCTGCCCGAGCACAGACAGGGAGGAGAAACCTGGAAACAAAGGCAAACTAACCTCAAGACCCCAAACTCTGCAGAAGTTGAAGAGAAGAGGAGCAGATCAAAGCCAGCAGAGCAGTGGAAATGACAGGCGGACGGACGCAGAGCGAGCTTACCTGCCCACCACCGCGCAGACACAAACGGATCTGTGGCTCTGCTGCTGCTCCACTCACCTAAATCACTCCCATGACTCACGCAGGGGGGAGAGAACCGGCTCTCAGGAAAAGTCAAGTAAACACTGGTTGCAAAGGCGAGCAGGGCTCTGGCTCTCACTGCAGAGCTGCTGTAGCTCATCCTCGCCTCTCCTCCTCCGTCTCTTCCTCTGCTTTGATCTCTCCCTCTCTCTCTATCCAGCGGTGCCCCCCTCCCTCCTTCCCTATCTCTCCCTCTCCCTCTATGCCACCCCCTCACTCTCCACCACAAGGTGTCACAAACAGAGTGCACCAATTGCCTCTCATTGGCTTCTCTTTTCTCTCTCCCTCACTCGGCCACTCCTCTCCCTCTCACTCTCTCCCTCTCTCAGCGATGCCACAGTTGCACGTCCGTATCGAGCCGGCTGCGTTTGAAAGTTTAGGCGTGGAAAAACAACTAAATAGCATTTTCACATTCCTAAAGAGTTCCACTTTTCAAATCCCAGGCGACGGCGTGGGGACGGCTGAGGGACGGACACACTCGCTCAGCTCAGGCTCAGCTGGCTGAACCCCAGTCACTTCACACATCACGCGTCTCCTTCGAGGACGCCGCACTGGATATTCTCCCAATAAAAAAAAACCCTCAAATTGACTGTCTTCTAAGCAACAGGAGACGCAGGTGTTAGACATCAATGTGGATGAATTAATGGAGTTTAAGTGTTTTATGTGTTTTCCAGCCGGCTGCATATACGCTCCTTCTCAAGGTTCTCGTCTTTGCATTCTTCATAAAAGCACGCAGAGCCTGAATGAGAGGACAGAACGTTCGGCCTGGGAGCCGTAGGTCGTGACAGCAGAGGACCGTCCCTGAAAGCTGGAGCAGCTCAGTCAAACCACAGACGCTATTGAGTTTACGTGATGCGTCCCTGCTGGGAAGCACGAGGGAGTGACGGGCCTTCATGACATCACCAGCCTGCCGGCTTCGGTCAGTTCCAGCGTTACGGTGCCACTTCAGAATCTGGGTTCTGACTGTAAAACCTTGATGTTCTTTCAGAACTTTACAGCCGGACGTTTTCATTTTCCTTCAATAAAAAAAGAATTCAAAACCAACCCAAACCATGAACACATTGTTATCACGCCTCGCTCGTATGATGCGTGTGGTTCGACATCACATTCTGGTGGAGGGTTCCTCTCATTAGGAGCACCTGGGGTTCAGTTTGCTCAAGGACACTTTGGCACTGTCAGCTGGGCAGGTGGGAATGGAACCAGCAACCCTTTGGTTAGACAACATTTGATGCCTTTACCGTGGAGCAAACCCCTCCCCTTCGCTGTCTGTGGGCTCTTACACGAACAGCCCCGCAATATTCCACACCTGGTTTTAAAGCTGCAGTGTGACACTGTTGTCTCCATCTGCTGGGGGTGAGAGGTATAACAAACAACTGTGGCCACTAATGCTGATGTCATACGCGCTTGTGGCACAGCGTCTGCTGTCGTTGTGATCATTGTTACATCATCACATGACAAAATGACCAAGTTCACCACCAGAATTTGAATTTCCACATTTGGAGGGTTTAGAAGAGCGACCGTGTACGGCTCAGTGATTTATCCACATCCAGAGGTGAAGGGAGCAAGATACTGAACCCGATTGCTCCCAGGGACGCAGGCTTGATTATGTGAGTGAGTGAGTGAGTGAGTGAATGAATGAATGAATGAAAATCTATCCCAAAACCTGAAAGAGGGCTGAACAACAAAGAAGATTCCCCTTCTGAAGGAGGTGCGCTGAGTGTGTGCTTTGCCCACAGAGCATGCTCAGTAGGACAAACACAGACCGCGGGACTTCATCGGGTGAGCACTTGAATGTAGGGGACGCTGATTTCTGCGTAACAGCGTCGGACCAAAACCAGTTCGGATAGCACACGTTGACACACTGAACTTCAAATTTAAGGTGAAAACAGAGGAAACGTTCACGTTAGGAACTGAATGTAAAAACCGACTCCTCCAGTTGTGAGGGATGGTCTGTTTGAACAACATTTTATGAGTTATTGATCAGGAAAGTTATAATCTGGGATTATCTCTACAAACTATGCTGAAGTTGTGTGCACGTCTTCTCTGCACATTCGTCCTTTATAAACTGACTTTGTAGCTGGAGCTGCAACGCCGACCCGTTCGGTCCTGGAGGATGGCGTGTGATATCCCGCAGTCGTGCACTGGTTACAGCATCACGTCGTGTGAGCAGGCAGCGTTTATTAAAATACACCAAATAAAACACACCAGCGAACAAAGAAAAGAAAAACAACAACAACCCAAAACCTGAGGTTTAAAAAGCCGAAGAGCAAACTGGCCTGACTGAGAGAACCTGGAATTTGGAGCGGAAGCAGGCTTTAATGACCAGCTCGTGCTGGGTCTGAGCAGAGCCACCAATGAAAGAGGACCAGGAGTCAAGTTGCCAATTTGCAATTATAATTAGCCTCCTAGCCCCTGAAAATGTAGATTGCATATATTCTCCATGCCGCCATGTCCTCGCGTGGTATTCCTTTAATTCGGCATGAAAACAGATTAATGGCAGAAGAGGAGATGGAGCTGGTGCTGAGGGCGCCGAGCGCTCTCCGTGTTGTTGTGTTTGGGCTGCAGCTGTTTTAAAATATAAGCGTTCGAAATAATTCGCATCACACCGTGTAACACCAGGCTCCAACACAGTGTCTCCGCTGTTGGGAGGCTCCTGTAAGAATTAGCTGAAACTGCTTGAGACAGGATGAGACCTCAAAGAGAAACGCTGGAAGTTTCTGGTACGAAATGGGAAGTGCAGTGCGATGGGAAGTCGTCGTGTGTATTTGAATGTTCAGTTTTGTACTAATCTGTTCGTTAGCCTGAAGAAATCCCATGTAACTTGGAGATATTGCAGTCTGAACCAGCTGATTTTACACAGACCAGCTTCAAATGGCTCCGGAAAAGGGACTTTATACAAGCCTCTTAAAGCGCTTCTTCACTCTGAAGTGTATTTTGCCTTTCAAGTACTTCCTAACAGGAGTCTTGAGCTCCTGAAGGGGTTTTTCCTCTCTTCCATCACGTCTTTGGGACTCCAGAATTCAGTAAGAGCCAGCCACGTACATTTGGGTAGATGGAAGCATGCAGGAGGGGACAGCAACGTCAGGAAGCCTGTGAGTGAGCACCACGATGGCATTTCTCTCACTTTGGAACATGTTTCCAAAGTGAAACTCAAACATTTTGTGTTAAGTGAGTTAAAGTATGTACTTTATACAGCCAAAAATATCAAATCAGTTCGCCTCGATCTGTACCAGGCGGAAAGATCTTAAACGACCACACAAAAAACACGAACAGTTAAAAAACAAAGCTGTGCTCACAGAAGCACAGAAAATGGCCGCGACCTCTGATGGCTGCATGGTGGTGGCAGCAAAACGTCTGTTCACATCATAAACCAGCGCCACAGAAACATCAGCAACGGAAAAGCTATTCGGATCCTTTTGCGGCGTAGAAGTGGGACTGGGATGGTTCTCAGACATTCATCTCCCACTGAAAATTCTGCCGTTTGCTGCCAATGAATGTACAGCAACTTCCGGCCTGCTGCATGACGTTGGTGCACCAGTGAATTCCTGTCCTCGCCGCCACGGTGGCGCACGCTAGCGCCATTGCCGCGGTGATGGTGTGTGTTGTGTTCAAAGTGCGTTGCGTGAAGAGTCAGGGTCAGCTCACGTAGTTTCTGAGAGATGATACTGGAAAACACGGAAGAGCCTTTGAGGAGGGATTCATCTCCCAACATTGAGCAACCTCAGATGTAGCCAAGTCGCCCCCGAGCCACATGACCCCCACGATGATGCAGAGTTAATACGGTGATTCGATCTGGAGCCAAAAGCAGCTGTCAGCGAGCACTCAGAGCGCTCGAACAGATTCAGACGGTCCCTCGATGTTCTCCACACGCCTGATTAATGCCACTTTCTGAAGCTGTATTTCATCTCTAAGATCTTGACTCTAATTTCAACAATCTCCTTGTGGGAGCAACTTCATTAAAATGTAAAAAAAAAAAAATCATCTTCTTCTCTCAGCGGAAAACCACCTGGAACCATTAGCAGCCATTATGATGAGTGACAGTCAGCTGACTATTGCCACGGCGAGGGAATGCGATGAGACGTCGAGGGGCCTGGTGCGTACTTTAGATATTCATGTGTGCTCGGCAGACAAGCTCATTCATGAATAGATGAATAAATCAATTAAGAATTGATGAGGCGATGCAAAGTCCTGCTCAAAAACATCCACGGATGGCTGCTCGCCTGCCGATGTGTCACATGACCTTCTTCTTTCAGAAATATGAATATGGATTGGAAATCAGCGCTGAATGTGTCAGGACAACTGTATTAAAAGTTCAAGTTAATCAGACGGTGTTGACACTTGAAACAATCGCAGCTACGGGAGTGAAGAGAAAGAGATTGGATTTTTTTTTCTTCCTGTAAGCAGTTTGACGAAGGCTCATCCTGCCTGATAACGCATGCAAATGACTCTTTGCTCCATCTGGGACACATTAGATGGAAGACCTTCTCATATTTAGCTGCCAAACAAAGTTCCAACCATGACAACATGGCGCATGGGTCGCCTTGCAGCCAGCCAGAGAGTGAGCGCCTCACAGTTACACACCGGTGACAAAGAGGAATCTACTGTTTGTGTCTGACTCATGTCATCAGGGTGAACTTCGGGAGTTTGAAACCTCTCTGGACTACTCACTTTTCACTTTCCGTCGCATATGAAAACAGCATTATTTTGAAAACAGAGGCAATGAAAGACTAATAGCTGCAGGACCTTGAGGTACGAGACGAGAGTGATGATTGCGCGAGGTAAAAACATCAATACTTCCCCTCGTCTCCTCATACATCATGAGATTTCCAATCATAGAGGGAATGCAGTGGATCAGAGCGGCAGATTTTTCCTTCATCTCCAGCGGCCGGCGGCGCTTTACATCACCTCTGTGGGTGAACCTGATCTCCATCCATTAGGCTGTCAGAAACCTAGAATGGGAATTGATTCCCTTCACCATAATTATTCATCTGTCTCCATTATTTATTGTTGTGACAACAGTGGTGGTGCGTTTGGTTTGATTCTGATTTAGAATTCAGACGATGGCCTGAGAGACCAGACAGTGTGTGTAGGCAGCTTCTCGGACCAGGAGCAGGGGTCTGGTTTCCCCAGACTGATGCCTGCAAACTCTATTTTTAGGTTTTAGTTATTTGTCATTGTTACGCACACCAACAAAACCAGCCTGGAGACAGAAGACAAGAAGAATGACGAGACTTTGAGGCATTGTTTCCTCAAGGACACCTGTTTCCCTGACAGTGACAGGTGACTGAGCGGAAACAATGCAGCTGATTATGAAAACAAAAATCCCTCCAAACCTAAACAAGACCTGTGTTCCAATGATGGCCTGCAAAAGGAGAAATGGCAGCAGATTCTGCTTCACAATGAAGAACAATGAGTTTCAATATCTTGTGCCACGAATGGCGAACAGGGCTGTGACGAGAACAAACAAGGACACGGTGGCGTGGAGGCGCGAAAGTTCAGCAGCACAGCAGTGAAACCGCGTCGGCTGAGCGACGCCTGCAGACACGGTCCACTAACAACCGTCCATCCCGGCTGGAAAAATATGCATGAGCACAGAGCTGCAGGGCGACAGCCGCCTTGCAGGCCAGTTGCATTTGTTTAACTGTGAACAAAAGTTTGACTTTTTTTCCAGTAAGAACATTTCCACCACGAAACACCACTTTAAGGATTTTTTTTTAAAGGGTAAATGAAATTGTTACAGATGAGGAATTCTCAAGTGTGGCGTTTACTGCCGGATTTCATCTTTTAGGGGAAAGCGAGGAGGAGGAGGAGGCAACCAGATGTTTAACAATGTCAGCTCATCTCCTTCATCTTCTCTGCACGGGAAGGAGGGTTTCGCTACGATTCCCAACTCGTGCTTCTCTTTTCAGTGGTCCACCACGAGCATGGATGAGCTCAAGCTTGTGCTCTAGTTTGTGTGTTTTTAGCTCAAATCGAAGTGTTTGCGGCGTGGAGAACCTGGGTTCTGGTCTGCGATGCGTTCGGATGCTTGTCAGCCGAGGATTTGGACATTTTAGCTGTAGTTGTTTGGTCACAATTAGCTTCACGCTACACAGCCGCTGTCGAGTTCCTCTTGACTCCACAAGTTGTGCTTGAGAAGGTGAAGGTCGGGATTTTATGTCCAGGCATTTACGACCGCTTGAGGAAGCGAATGCTACTTGTGCTTGTGTAGAGCGTTAAACTGAAGCCTGGCACTAATTTATATACAAATGAACGTCCAGCCCTTGAGTGACAGGCTGAGACGGTGACACAGAAGGACAGTTAAAACTTTATGGATGTATTTTTTTATGGGCTATCGGCGCGTGTCCTGCAGGGGACAAAAGATCAAGAGCATTTCCTGCCACATGCAAAAAACCCAACAAAAACCCAACCACACTTCAACTGCCTTGTAGCATCTTGACTTTGAAAAAGACAGCAGATTAAAAATACCTCAGCTGGCGGGTGATTTTTTTTATATCCGATTGATTCCAGTTTTAAGGAATTATGAAAGTATTTGTGAAGTGCAAATGACTCTTTTCTGCCTCCTCAAACATGTCAACAGGAACACCTTCCGTGAGTTCAGTTGTTTTAGAGCAGGAGCGCTCACAGGAAGCAGGAGGTCGATCGTCAGAGCGCCAAGCCTGTTCATTCTGTGTGGATTCACACGTTTTTCATTCTGGGATGTGCGATTTCACCTCTCAGTAGAGCTTTGACTGTGAAACACCAGCATGAGTTGCAAATAGTTCTGATTTATACGTTAATTATTCATAAGAAGCTCGGCTGTATCCAACGCTTGTGTGAGCGGGTTCCTTTAAACTGCTGTTTGTATGTTTAATTATAGATCACGAAAGCTACATTTGACGCCTCAGCAGCACTTTTTTTCGCCAGTCTGACACGTTGAGCATCACAAATTTGCTTCGCAGCTGGGAAAGTTGTGGCTCTGCGCGCTTTACTTAACTTGAACCCCCGAGATGGTGCTTTGAAAACCACATAAGCATAAACTAACATTCAAGCATCATGAATATTTTAGGAGCTCATTTTTCATAAAGACGTCTGACCACACCTCGTAGTTGCAGCCCCCCAGTCGCCCCGCTGGGATTTTTATCTCAGGTAATACACAACAGCTCACTGAGTTTCAGTGCACCCGTCTGTAAACTGCAGTAATTCAAACTGCCTGCACCATAATTACATGCCTGACGGCCATGAAGGGTGTCCGTGAACACCAGTGGAAGGTGAAAGCTCAGTTACATGTTGAGCTAAAGGGAATTCAATCACCCAATCAGCTGCTCCGTCCCTGCAGAGGCGGGGTCTGAATATTTCACAACCATTAATCTGAAGGCTTGCATGAGCTCCCGCTGTGACTAAACATGCCATGAAGCCCCACTGACCTGCTGGACCGGCGTCAAAGGCTCCCCTCCACCGGCGCTCTGGCCAGAATCCCCTCTGCCGACTCTCAGGGTCAAACTTTCTGAAACGGGATGAAAGATTCTGTCATGAATTTAAAACAGAGCTGCAGAAAGGTTCCTGACAGAATTCCAGAAAACTCTCTAAATCACCTCGTCAGCGTTCTGTTGCTATGCAGAAGAATTGAGAGGCTGAGACATGCAGTCAAGTAGTTTCCAGGACAGATTAGACAACAGATGAATCCTTCCTGTCCCCCTCCAACGATGGTGCCTGGCGGCGGTTTGTCAAACGAGGAGCTTTAAGACTTTCACTGTTGTAAACATAAAGTCCTTACGTTGCGCCCCCGCAACCAGAAACGTCTCGAAGAAGACACTCAACTGTGGGGAAATTTCATTGAATAGCGACGAGTTTTTGAAAATAAATCAAGTAAATAAAAACTACTTTTGAGTGCTTCTGCAGTGGCAGCGACCTTGAGGGGAAAATATAAAGGCTGCAATGTTAAGTTCAGATAAACGCTTGTGCAACCTTCTCAGAGCATCTGGCCCTTGGAAAGGTAATAATCTGTATCAGACAAACGTGGCGTTTTCTCGCCATCTTTCTTTGTTGAGTGAGTCATTTATTGGACTTGGTGTCATAAAGATGATTAAAGTCGACACTTTCTTCCCGCTGCTGATGGTAGATTCAACCTGCTTTCACCGACACCATCGTTTGCTTCTCTACAGTGTTTTCTTCATGTGTGGCTCGTTTCCCGTGACGGCTTCTGCTGTCGGGGACACTCGTGTTTTTAGAATGTTGATCTACATCTTCAGCTCTCTGAAGACGGAGCTCATATCAAACGCAGAGTGTGAGCGCCACACCTGCACCTTTACTAGAGTCACCGGTGAAATCCCATCAAACAAACATGCTGATAAAGTTAGCAAGGAGCCGTCAGCCCCAGAGCAGCAAACACGCTGAGTCATACCAGCGGCGTTACGCTTGCCTCGAGTCAGACGGTCTCTTTCTAAACGGTCCCTGACATGTTTGAAACACATAAACACACGTGATAAACATGTAGGAGAGCTGCTGTCAGATCACGGTGGTGGTCAAGGTCACAGGAGGCTGAGTCATTCAGTGAAAAGAAAAGTAAAATGCAAATGCGCCGTATGTTTTATGCACAGAGAAAAACAAAAACTGGTCATCTGAATGTTGTTGATCATCAAAATGATGAAATGATGATTCAAAACAAGAAACAGCTATTAGTGGGATCCCTCGCAGTAAAGAGGCTGCGATGTAAAAAATGTTCTGGAGCTTCTGGGTGTCCTGGACTGACACTCGCTGTGGTTCACGCCGTAACGAAGGCAGCAGGATTCAAACTGCTGTTCACTGATGTTTGGCAAAAGCAGCTGCTGTGGGCTCCGACATGAAACCCCAGGCTGCAGATCATTTGGAGATCCTTCGGAAAAAATGGTTTGGACGTTTTACTTCAGGCCGGCACTCGCTGCTCTGATCAAACCTCGAGGGTCCTCCAGAGCCTGACGCACTCCAAGCCCTCTGCCCACTGGACGTCTCTGGAACAAAGCATTTGGCTCAGCCTCTCATCTGTAATCAATGTGAAGAGACCATTTAACAGGACTGATACAAGATGGGTGTTTTTAGAGCGGCGCGTGCATCCAAACACAAAGCTGCAGCGCGGCGCCGAGAGGAGGCTGAAGAGGAGGCCGCTCTTCCAAAGCAGAAGTTTTTGTTTGAATGTGAATGACAGTGAATAATGAATTCCTCCTACTTGTTGTTGGAAGTGAAGACGTTCCCTCTTAAATGAAGGCAGCTGGACAGCGCGGAGACGGATCTGAGAGGCATCCTAATCATTCAAGAACAAGACTTGCGTCTGAGAGAAACCACTGTAAAATATGAATCTTATAACCTTACATAAGATCCCAGCATGCAGATGATTTCATCTCTTTTTTCAGGGCACTAGTTGGCGTGTAACGTGTACGGCACTGATGATAACACGATCATGTATTTCATCTTAAGCACCCATTAAGATGAAGAAAGACGCTGCAAAACAAGGCGCATTTGTACCCGACCGTCGTACAACCAAAAACAAAACATCAGAGCTCTGGGGCCTGAATGCAAATATCATACAAAAAGTAACACAAGCAGAGCTCCCAGCGGCTTGTTTGACTCGCTCATCTGAGCGTGTCAAACACAACAGAGCAGTGATGGACGTGGCTCCTGTCTCGCTGGGTTTCCTCCACTGGAATATGAATAATGGATGAGATGTTTGGTCTTCACAAGAGCCTCTGTTTGGAAAAGACCCTCCTGCACACGCAACCACGTGCAGCGTCTTGTAGCGCATCGCGCTGAGAGATGGTGGTGGAGTGGATGCGCGCCAGGGTGAATCTGGGTCATGGCTGCCGCCTGGAACGAGCGGCCCAGCGAGCTCCGCTTATTTCTAATGTGACGGATGTTTTCAACACACTGGGACATCGTGGGAGACCGGCTGGCACCTGAAACACCTCCATGCCACGGCGGAATGAAATGAGCTGCTTGTAGAAATGTCTGGAACTCTATAGGGGAGGACGGGGTTAGTTGAGCCAGCAGGTCAAACGCCCCCCCCCCCCAGCGAGAGCTTCCTTCCCACTGGCTGAAAAAAAAAACAGCGAACACCTGTGTTTTCTCTGAAAATGAGGGCAGCTTTAATCAGCATCCTTAATCAGGGAACGTCATCAAACAATCATTCAACAACCGTCATCATTAGAGGACTTGGCTTAATTTCCATGGTTACACTGTGCCACAACCAGAATACAACTTCCTGCTGTTCAACCACCACTGCCTCACACAACGCACAGGAACAGAAATGCGAACAATTCACCGCCGACGTCTACGATCACAAGCTTTGCGGCACACAGGCAAATGGCGCCAGGGTCGGGCTGGAGGGTTGTTGCTGCTGGTCATCACGCGTACCATTGTTTGGCAAACACAAAGCTTCGCCGCTGCGTGGGAAGAAGTGTGTTTATATGAAGTGGTCAGAGCAGCTAGAACAGAAAACAGAAGCTCCCCTGTGAGGCGTGTTTGCTCGGCCCGGTATGTGGAGCAGCACCAGCTGGGAGAGCTTCCAGCTCTGGCTGTCAAAAATGAAGCAAGTGAACACAACACTGTGTTTGCCTGATCACATGACGTCTCCACAGGCCTCCGCAGTCTGATCATACAGCGTTACACCATCATCATTAACGTCTATTACACTACCAAAAGGAAGACGGCGTATTTGCCGAGACCAGACTTCCGTGAAGGTTCTCTCACTCTGTCATTTCCAACATGAATATTTGAATTCAGCCTTGTTGTGACGTTTTTAAGAGCGATTGACCACAAAATAAATAAAAGCCTGAATAAAACTGCAGTCACGCAGCGGTGCGCCGACCCTGGCGTCTCCATCCTCGCTTCTACAGGCTTTGTGTGTTATTGTGGAAGTCCCTGGCTACAGTTGTTTCAGAGAACATTGTGGTTCTGTCAATGCGCCGTGTAAACACAGCCATGTTTAGATATCATAAAAAAATTCATACTTTTGAATACTTTAGTAATTTCCCCAGCAGATTCTCGAGAACTCTACAGATGGAGTGAGAGAACAACGTTTCGAGGCCACAAGATGCGACTCGTATCAGGTTACACCTACTTGTTGTTGTCATAGCTCCAGGAGTTTTTGTGGCGTCTGCTTGTTTGTCAGGTTTTTCCGACCCCTCACTGTAAACCCCTGAGACGCTGCTACATGAGCGTCCACGCCCTCAGTCGCAACAGTCAAACCTGTCCAGCACCGACAACCACGCCTCCTTCAAAGCCACTCAAACCACGTCTCTTCCCCATTCTGACGCCTGGTTTGAACCTCAGCACTTCCTCCTGACCACAGGGACGCTTCAGTGACTTCCTGCGACATGATTGGCTGAGTCCGTGTGTGCTTTAATGAGCAGCTGAAGCAAATAAAGTGTCCGCCAAGGGTCAAGTACCTTTGGCTGGCTGCCGTGACCGTCAAGACATAAAGGAACATTGAACAATTCATGGACTCGCCTCCCCCGTATCCTCTGAGCCAACGCCGCCTCTCCCCCGTTCACAGCAAGAGATCCAAACTGATGCTCTAATGAGCTGCTGAGCGTTCGGCTACAGGCCGTCTCTGATGACACAGAATGCTGTCACTCGCATTTCATAGCAGCAGCCTCGGCGCCACTGAATCACCATCCGAGTCTCTCACAGCCCCACGTCTGATCAAAGACAACTTCTAAAACAATCTAAATGTGATCCCTGGTGTCAGACGGAACTCTCCTGAGTGTCTGGGTTTCATTGTTCATCCAGACAGGTCCAGGACGTATTCTTGCCTTCACCAGTGAACCGCAGCGATGATGTGTCACACCATCCTCCTGCCTCTGCTGGATGCCTCTTCAGCTCTGACGGGGCAGTCGGGGCCAGAGTGCCATGCTCAAAGGCACAAATGTCACATTACTCTGCTCTGAACCACACAAACCAGAGCTGGACAAAAGTTTCTGGGGCAACGCAAAGATTAAACTGTTGTTAGGCAGCAAAACTTGTCTGAAACGACCCTCTGGATCTGGATTCGCTCGCCTCCTGTGTGATCAAACTGCTGTTCAACACCTTTGTTTCAAAGTGTGTACAAAACTATTCAGGCAACATGTGTGATTGTAATGAAACATCAGATTTGTAGAGGGAGAGTGACACTGACCTTTGACCATCAAAAACGTCTCCGTTCACCCTTGAGTCCCAGTGGATGTTTGAACCAAATTTACAAGGTTCGTCAAGGCGTTCCAAGAATTTTCGGCTTAACAGGACGGACGGATGGACGGAGAAGGTGAACACCACATGCCTCCAGCCTGCGCTTGTTGTTGCCTCAGAGGCTTACAAAAAGAAGTCGTTTTGTTGAAGCTGATATCGTGTAAAATTAGCCGTCTCTTTTCTAGACGTTGACGTTCACAGAAGTTGAAAGGGTTGCTTACTGGAGTTCCTCACGTTCAGTCCCGTCTCAGGCGTCGCTCAGCGGCAGCGAGCGCAATATTTCTTCTGTGGAAAAAAGCAAGGTCAGAGGAATCAGGTGGGAAGGTCAAATATCCCACCTCGGCCTGTGCCAGCTGCTTGGAGCCCAGTCAGAGAATGTGTGCTGTACTTACAGATCCAGAGGTGCTGCCAGCTGCTTTTGAGTCACTGTCAGCCTCTTCGATGTCGATGTGTCGCAACCTTTTCTCAGTCGTTTCGAACATCAGCTTAAAACAGATTTTAAAAGATCTGAAGGTCCTAGAAATCTTTGTTGAAGCTCAAAAGAGGCGTTTGTTCTTCCTAAAGATGAGCAGATTCCATTCAGCCTGACGCTGAATAATTAGAGACATTGCAGTCTCACCTCCGCCAAAGTGCTGGCGTGTCCTCCGCTGCTGCTCACCATCACAGAGAGCAGGGGTGTCAAACTGGACCAGTAAAGGGCCGTGTGGCTGCAGGTTTTCATTCCAACCCAGCAAAAGCAACACCTGATCCAGCAAATGAGCTGTGTGGACACAGCTTAGTTGATTTAAGTAGAATCAGGTGTTGCTTTTGCTGGGTTGGAATGAAAACCTGCAGCCACACGGCCCTTTACTGGCCCAGTTTGACACCCCTGACATAGAGCCTGAACATACATGTGCATCATGTTTTAGCAACTGGAGAAAAGCCTCCCCTGTTTTAGTTTGAAATGACAACCCAGAGCCTGAGAAGACTGCAGGACTCACAAATGTATTCAGTTTTCAAGAGGATCAATTGTGTCCACAATCACCCCTCTGGAAGAATCGAGGGGTGACGTGTCGCTGCCCCGCCTCCCCAACACTCCTCACATTTGGGATGACAGTCATGCAGGTCCGCGCTAACATCTAGATGTCCTTGAGAACGTGACCGTAGCCACAGAGAGCTTTATTAGGTAGAACCTGTGTCTCCAGTAAAAGGGACGAAAGGTTTGGCTGCAACTCAAGAGGGAGGTCCACCGGGTATCAATCACTCCAGGCGACTGGGTGTCAAATAAAAGCAGTGCTGGGTAATTTGACAGGATGCCAGTCAATGTAGTCAAAACATGCAATCATCAAGGAACGCCTGCTTTTATCAGATTTGTCACTGGAAACTTATTTCCAACCCAACCACCTTGAGGCTAACTGGCTTTAACTTAGCTGGATGACGCCAAGAACCTCGACCATAACCGGATACTGACAATGAGGGGAAATGTTCTGATTGGGAATCCTGATTAGGAAGTGCCTGCAACAACGATTATGATTGATTAAACTGCAGAGTTTTTTGCTTGATTCAGGAATAGGTGCTAAATCTGGGGGCAATAGCACACTTTTAGCAGCCCAAATGTAATTCCGGGGAAAGCACTGAACAGAATTTCATTACATATTGAACAGTAAGTGATGTTTCCCTGGATTTCGCACTCGAGTCCAACTTTTACCTCCCATTAATGCATATATGCATGAGCATGAAGAGGCAGCGTGTGCTCTGAGCCACCGGCGACCTGCCATACATGCATCAAGACTGCTCCTGAGACAGGCCCTAACATACCAGCGCTCATGAACGTGGTGGCTCTAAACGCCGCAGCCAGCTACTTTCATTACAGACTGATCCTTTTTTCCTCAAAAGAAGCTGGTAAACATAGAAAAAATTCATAATTAATAATAATAAATAATAAAGAACCGCTCACACTGGGATTGTGATGTCCTAATTTGCCCAAATGTACTGATAACCATCATAATAGCAATACAGAAAAGTCTTGAATCTCTACTTGACAGTTAGGAAAAGCTTGAATAACTGCCCCCCCCCCCAGTTTTGCTTTTAAAATCAATTCATTTATTAACATATTATCCAAATTATTGTCAACAAATCCTCCCTTTGATCATCAGGTCTACTAATCGATTACAAATCTGATAAAAGCGGCCTTTCCTCAGCATCCTCGAACTCAAACTTGTTGCTCGACAAATGAAAAGCTTCTGCTGCAGATCAAAGCAACTACAACCGTCACAGCCGGTTCTTTGTATTCAATAATTAAATCGTGTCTCTCGACTGGAAAGTAAATCCATCCAAGTGTGTCACTAAAAGGTAATTAGATTTTTTTTTTTTTTTTTAATAAACTGACATTTCAGTGATAGTCCAGACTCAAAAGAGTTCTATTACCTTTCTTGTGTTGAACGGAAGCTCAGCCTGGAAGGACGAGGGTTCTCATCCCACTTTTTTTCCCCGTGTTTCCAAGTTTGAGAGAGCAAAACAGGGAAGGAAAAGGGACCAAACCAGCCTTTGATTTATATTCAAATGAGAGGTATACAGGGGAAATTGGATTTCTCTTTCATTTCAAAGAATGAATTTCCGGGTGGTGGATTGTATAATATCATCATGCAGTGTTAATATCCAGCACTGAGCATCAGGAACTATTCTTTATTACAAAGATTCAGGGGAACTTTTACAGCGCGTCGCCACACAATGCAGCGTCGATTCAAACAACAGCCCCCAGGCCATTTTAGACATTTTTCAGTCGTTTTAATTTACACATGAAAGGCAGCAACATATCAAAGGAGTTCTGCTTTTAATTCAAAAGTAATCTTGCCTTATGTCAACGCGCCAAGCTAGCTCTGCACCTCAAAGCAAGCCAGCCGCAGGAGGATCCTTTTGGAGGTGTAATTGAGTTCAGTGTGTTTCAATGCACGGATGACAAACTGCTCCCGAGTATCCATATCACTGGCTCACGTGCAGAGGACATCATCCACCGCTGTTAGCAGCAAGTTTCCCAAAGGAAAATCCTCTTAATGCCTCATTCAGACCAGAGCTTTGAGGCAGATTCATACAAGCGGCGTCTCCTCGTGATGCTCGTCAACACTTCTGTGGTCCCATGAAACCAAGAGTGCAAACACTTGGACCAGCTGAGGGCTGGAGAGGTGGCGTTCGTCATGCAGGTTTTAAAGTAGCTCAGCCTACTGAGACCACTTCCTCACGCAGCCCTTCAGTCAGCATCATTCAGCAGAAAACTTCAGAAAAGTTCTACTTATCTGAAATCACTTATTTGGACCAATTGGCTGTGATAAGAATCTCTGGCTCCACCTTGTGGTCAAACACAATCTTCTGCTAGCTCACGGCTGCCACAATAATCACAATGGCATGATTTTTTTTTGCCCCAAATTAATTCACCTCCATCCTGCTGTCCTGGAGAGAAATATCACCACAAATTAGTAGAATTTACATCAGACAGACGAGCCCAACAAGTTACAGTGACCTCCGTCTTCAACCTGAAGACCAACTTTTCCCCAAGCGTTGAAGACGTTTCAGGACACGCACATTTTTGTGAATACGTGACGTTGAACGTGGTTTGCATGAAGGTCTGTCTGACAGTTAACGTTTTCTGCCCACCTCTTCATCCCTCCCCTCCAACATTCAGCCCAAAAAATATCTGAAGGGTTTCTAGCTCTCACTTTTCAACTCTGCATGCAAACAGTCTTGGTGCTACTGCCAGGCAATGGTATCCAAATGTATTAAAGTCAAGCGTTGCCTCCAGGGAGAGTGCGGTTCAAAAGTTCATGAGAATATTTCAGACTCGGCTCTGTCCACAGGGTGTTGTGGCGGAAGAGGTTTCTCATTTTACTCCAATTGAAGATCCAAGCTTGTTGTGTAATCCGATCCTTCTCGGCTCTCACAGTCTCGTGGACAGAATAATCCAAAACGCTGCGGCAATACTGTGCAGCAACAAGACCGACAGGTGGAACGTGAAGGTCCATCACTGATGCAACGTCGACTCTTGAGTGGTTCTGATGATTTAGATCAGTGGTTCTCCAACTTTTAGAGTCGTGACTGAATAAATGAAGTTGGTGTTCATGACCACCAATCCTGCCTGCTCCCTGAAGTCTGGTTCTTTTGCCCATCAACTGAATAATGGATTCAATTTAAGCTTCACTGCTAAAGAACGACAGAGTTACTGCACCATCGCAGTCACCATGCAGTCTTCAGGCCGACAAGACAAACAACGGAGAGAAACGCAGTCTCATGAACTGCGCCTGTTGGTCTGGAAATGTACAACCTTATAGAGTCTGACAGACCTTAGCTGTCTTTGTAGTTGTTATAGTTATAGTCTGTCCTAGTTTTAGTTTATGCTAGGAGGCACGTGACCCTCCCATAATAAAAGACAGCAAGACAGATTTATCACTGAACAGAGTGCTAAGAAGGGGACGGAACGGCAAAAAGATGTTCTTATTTATCGTCCGTGAAAAATCATCTTGTGAACCCAGTGTGGGTCCCAACCCCCAAGTTGAGAACCACTGATTTAGATGATCTTGTAACTGAAAACATGATATCAACTTTTAAGTCGCTCGTCCCAACATCAGCTTCACAACACATCAGCAAGGCCAGTTTCAGGAGCATTGGAGCTCATTCTCTCCACTCATAAAGATGAAAGACACCCTGACGTATTTACAGCAGGAGGCGGACTGCTGATAATCATCATGCCTCCTGCAAGTGGCGCTGGGGAAACTGAACCACAGCACCTTGTAAGCAAGAATCTACATGGAGCCATGGAGCTCATCTGTAGCAGGAAGTTGCGGCGGAGCTCAGAGGGAAGCGTGTGAGGAGAAGAACCGGAGTAACAGAGATGCTGCTGACGAACAACAGCAGCAAAAAAGATCATAACCTGAGAGCTGCTCCACAGTCAGAATGGGCAAACGTTTTTCACTCTTTTAGGAAGTGAGAATCCCTACCACCGGACAGAGGACTGGCTCCGGCAGGAAGCAGCTGCTCTGATTTTAAGGAGGCTACTTGGTGGCAGACTCCCCCTCCGGCCTCATGCTGAAGGGTTCCAGCCGCTCGCTCTCAGGCAGCATGTTGTTGAGGCGCTCCATCAGAGGCACCGTCTGGTCGATGCCCATCTGGATGCGTCTAAGGATCATCGACATCTCATTGACCTTCTGGATCTGCTCTGCGTATTTGGCATAGCGCTTCTGACGCTCCTGCATTATGCTGAACAAGGTTTCTACAGATAAGTCCATCTGGGGAGGAAGAAGGAAGAAAGAACAAGCATAATAGTCAGAACTCTCGCGCTGCCGCATACATGGACACCATCAACAGTAGAGAGCAAACCAGACGATCCAACATGACGGGTACAGTTTCAGGGCATCTTCACAGCTCCAGCTCAGAACCAAGGATCACATTTCTGCTGCGTTACACACTTTTGATCTGGCTACTTTTGATTTCATATTGCTTTCTGGAAGACACGCCCACATCCTCCCTCACCGTGCAGTGCTTCCACCCTGCATGTGAACTGCATCACTGGCCTGTTCGCACTTGGTTTAACATGTTACTATGGTGAGCAGATCACAAGTAGACGGCGAGACGTGTCCTCGCTTACACGTGTCTGATGCGTCTCCAAATGTGCCTACATGACCACGCATGTTCAGGTTTCGTTGCTGCCTATGTCACTTCCTCTAATTAACATCCATGCACACACATTCACGTCTTAGTCGTGCACTGGGTGAGCTGTGGTCACAAGCTGCTCACCATCACCAAAACAACCAGCAGGTCCAGCCCTGATGATGTTCTCTGTCCTTGTCAGAGACATTTCAGGACACATTAGCATTCAAACTATGGGGTATTTGGTCAACTGTGTCCCAGACCACCTCAGCGAGTGGATGGCTGGCTGCACCAGAGTGCGTCACGGTCATTCACGCCTCTATTTCGTGCTGACTGCTCGTCCCAGGCACTTTTTAAAAACAGGATCAAAGGGTCCACTTGATCTGGACTGAGACCGCCACTTTCTTTGGGAAATAATTAATCAATCAGTGGTTTTGTGTATGACAGGTCAAACGTGATAAAAACTGATTATTAAATTTCCCTCATCCACATCATTGCATTATACACAAGAAGCAGAAAATACACCCGAGAAGGTGGAAGAATTGAATTTAGTATTTACAGACCTTATAAAATGAACGACTACCCTAAAAGGGTTGGATTTTCTAATAATCAGCTCATTATTCAAGGTTTTTTCATGGCTGTAGATTTTACATTTCATTGTAAAAGTGCAACTAGTCCTCGGTTTGAGGAAAAAAGCAACTAACGAGACTCTGTGTGGGGACTGATATGTGAGAAGTACAGCCTGCAATCGACTCCTACTTCTTTGATCCTCTTGACGAGGGCGTTCTGGTCGAAGGCGACAGCTTCGGCACACTGGTGTAGGTGGTCCTGGTAACGGATGCAGAGTTGAAGAACCTGGGAAGCGTCCAGCCTTTCCAGACACACGCTGCTGGGAGACGTCTGACCGCTAAGCACTCCTGGGGAGAACCAAGACCAAATGATTTCAGCAGGGTTCATGCACATTTCTACCAACATTTACTTGAATACTTTACAATGAACCCATAGAGATTCTTCCGAGACAATCTTCACTGATCATACACTTTGATATCCAGATATGTGTGGGAAAGTTCCATGACTTTTCCAAAACACTCTGGCTTTCAACTTCTCCAGTCCTGGATTCTGGCATGTTCCAATTCCACTACTTTTAAAGGCTTTTCATGACTGTATGAACTCTGTTCAATACAGCGAGACAAGCTGCACCAGAATAACACTTGCCAATGGCGTAATTGCTGGTGATTATTGTCACTGGCTCTGCAAAAAATATGACATAACGATCCCTCTGCTATTTCAGGAGTGGCTCTACACATCACTTGGCTGATTATTCATCTTCTAACACAGCGCTAATGGATTGCAGCGACAATTAGCTCCACAACACAGAATTTGAGAAGAGCCTGGTGGGAATTGCCAAAAAAACCAAATGAAAGTCAAAATGACTGAAACACCTGACTGTATCAGGAAAGTGTTCTTATTTTTCTTCTTGTGTTCTTGAACTGAGTGGAAATGTAGCTTCGTACCAAGCTAGCTGTTGTGCAGCGCAGGGAGGTGAGCACTTCAGCTGGCTGGGTTCCACGTGTGGCTCTGTACATCACATTTGACTCAGATGTTGATTTATTGAAATTGTTTCTATAGAGGAAGCGGAATTGATTTGGTGCCCTGATGCACCCATGGCAGTCCATAGTGACAAGAGCATCCCTGTTTATCAGGCTCTGCTGAGCAGCCGCACCACCACTTGATCAATGACTTATATATATATATATATATATATATATATATATATATATATATATATATATATATATATATATATATATATATATATATATATATGATATTGAATGAATAAGTAATCGTTTTGCATTTTTCTTCCGTTTCTATAAGGTTAATTATTTCTCCATTATCATGAGTATTCATACACCATGAATCCTCATAAATGCACTTAAGTTGTGTTTTAATGTTGCAAATCTGCAAGTCAACAGAAGCGCTAAATTTTCCTTTTGCACATAGCAAAATATGTCTCTAAAACGGTGCATACATAGGACAACTTCCAGATTAATTTGAATAAAAATACAAATAAATCAGGAACGTGTTGGCGTGCAGCCCAGTGGAACAGATGCTCAACGGCAGCACATGTAGGATGAATCAGAACCATAAACTGGAACCGAAACAGCTGTGTGGAGGATTAAAACTGACAGACAGCTACGCAAAAAAGTGGCATTGCTAAAGAAGCGACAAGCCAAGCACAGCAGCAAGGAACACAGCGGTCCTTCAGCATCAGTGAACAAAAAGAAAACCAAGTGAAACAGTAACAGAAAACAGGAAGGTTGAGTTCAAACCCTGAATGCTGGAAAACTTGTGGCAAAAAATCATTGATACCAAAAATACTTGCGTATGCACAACAACACCAGAACTGGGAAAATGGCAGCAGTTGCTTTGGATGTGCAGAAATGTGAAATATTTGTTTCTAATGGAAAGCAGGTTGTGCGATGGAGGGCTGGGAGCAGCACCAGTATGAGGGTGAGGTAGTTTGCAATTTTAAGGAGTTAACAGTCTCATCGATGCTGAGACATACATGCAGACTCTCATTATATCATCCAGCACCATCAGGGACCAACATTCACTCAGCAACATCATGACAACCTTAAGCTACACTCAAGAGTCACCAGGAATGACAAGAACAAGAGTCCTGCAGCATTCAGTGAGGCAACAGAGGCCTGATCTCAATATCATCCAGTCCGTCTGGAATTACCCCCACAGAGAGAAGTGACAGGGTGTAAATCCAGTCATCTACTAAAGAACTCAGAAAGGCTTTTCCAAGATGACAACCGACCAAGAAAACACGTGTAACCATGACGAGACAACGGCTGTACACACACGCACACCAAGTGTTGATCTCAGGTTTGATCCGTTCACTGCACTTTGTGACTTAAATTGACAAATGACAACTATTTGCTAGATCGTTATTGTCTACATGTGGCTTTTGCAGTGCTCTATATTTCTCAGGCCCCAGGAACGCATCTACTGGAGGCAGAAAATATCTGTCAGAGTGGAGGATTTCTGCACGGATCCCTCTTTAATGTAATCCCTCTTGAGGGGTTTTATAAAGACAGCGCAGGAATTCATGCGGGAAACCAACAATTTACCTTTCAAAAGTGGCTGAAAGGTGGGTATCTCCTGTAGTTTGATCACGTCTGGATCATTGTGGATGTTTCGCATGGACTGGGTCCCCTGGGCCACAACAACGATATCATCCATCTTTGCCTTCTGCTTTGCTGGAGACGGAACCACTGCAGACACAAAATTCAGATCTTAATATTCATGTTGATGGCCAAATTCCCTTGTTTCCTTCAAACTGTAGCCATAAACATGGCAATTGTTAAATTTTGTGTTTTTTTGAAAAAAAATTGGTTTCCAGTAATTATTGAAGGAATATACTTTCATGAACAGCTCAGACTAAATGGCAAGTGGTCTGTGAGGAGCATGTAATAAAGACGATACGAATTACATGCAGCCCTTTACACATAATACATCGGTGATGTGTGGGTCCTCTATAACCTTTGCTAAATAAAGAGGAATATGAAAGAGGAAGTTGCTATGTGTCTTCACTCACTTCTACCTACGTGGCCAGCAGTCAGCATGTTTGCACCTGTTTCATGAAAATAATGAAAATTACACATCCGTCATAATGTTAGTGTTGAATGTAGGAGGAGCTACATAATCACCTGAAGAGCTGTAGTCGGAGTGTTTGTGCTCCGCGTCTCCGCTCTGCTCGGCCCCCATGGTGTTAGCTAGCAGTTAGCTTCCGTTAACGCTTCCAGATTCTGCAGTCAAATCACTCGATACTTGACGAGACACAACACTGAACGATCTCATGCGACCTTCACACACAGCCGGAATGACAACCTCAGTACCGGCTTCGTACAAAAATAAAAAAGGGAACTGGAAGTCAGGGAGTGCAACGGCGAGAACGTTCCATCAGCTAGCCTCCTGGTTAACACTCATGCTAGCGTTTACTAGCTAGCAGGACTCCGAACGTGCGGAGTAGTACACTTTCATGGTGGAGTTACGTGATAACCCCAAAATAATGATCTTATTTTAGTAATAACCTCCGATAGGACGCCAACGAACATGAGATACTGGTGGGAAAACACTTCCGTAAATATTGATCACGAGGTCTGATTGTCTCACCGCCCACACAGAAATGACGTCACCAGACGAAATCAACCTGATATAGTTTATTAGTTAAAGGCATATATTAAGAAAGGCGAATAAAAACTCAGCCACTGACCCTCAAAACAGAACAGAGTTGTGAGAGTTACGGTGTTAAATTTAGTAAAAACCTAAAGGATTGTAAAGCAACTGCGCCCCCATGAGGCCAGCTCTGATAATACACAACAAACATGTACATCATCCTCAGGGCTGATCATTTACACAACAGAGCTGAAGGCACACTCAACTCATTAACAAATATAAAAGCACATGAATCACCTGTGAACCAGGAGAAATGATTAACAAAAACCACACACATTTTGGATCAGAACCAAATCCTCACTTAACTATTACCCTCTAGTTATAGTTATCCTATAACTACTATCCTATTCAAATACACTCAACAAACTTTCAAGAATTTACACATCACCCTGACGAACGATTGGACGAATCCAGTCAGATGCTGAACACCATCAAGTTTTTCACAGATACCTCAGATAAAATCAATCTAAATTCAGTTTTTTGGAAAAGGATTTGACGGAACATAGAATTAAGTATTTTACTGTCACTGAATAGAAAGCTTGAACTGTAACTTTAAAAACAGGACTTACATATCTACGGGGCAAAGACTCAAACATGTTGCCCCAGCAGTTTGGCCACTGAACATCAAGGTAAGAGAAACATGAAGGGTTGCTGCAGGTGAGTTCAGGCTACATCACTCCTGTGTTCTGTCCTCTCTGGGTTCCGTCTGTGCTCCGTTCTCATCCTCAACCACAGGGTAGGGACGGAGGTCAAGGCTCAGAATGCGACTGAACATGCATCCATTAAACTGTGAGGGAGAGAACACAGCAGTGACGGCACGGTCCCGGTGTACACAGACTCCCACACAGACAGTCAACATTTTCTCTGGATAATTACATCTGGGTAAACTCCCAGCAAAGCGTCCGCCTTGGAGAAGAACTCCTCCTTCAGGGAGATGACGATGATCTGCATGTTCTCCCTGGATTCCCGCCTGATGAAACTGGTCACCTGAATGAAAACGAAAACACAAGAGACACACAAGACAAATCACAGGAAGCAGACACGGGTGTCAATGTTCAAGTTGTTTTGTGTCCTTCGCTGTGTGGCTTGAATCAGAATCTGTTTATTGGCCAAACAGAAGGATCTGGGGATTTGATCCTAAGACACTAAAAGAATAAATCACGAGAATTACCTCTACAAACCAGCCTCTGCTTGGACTACAACGCAATGGGCAATAATGAATGGTGGTTTGCTTAACACGTTGCAGTGTGAACACATAACGGACCTAATAAAAAATGCAACAAAGCAACTTTCAGACCTAAGAAAACTAACGGGCTTGAACGCCTCATAAATACCCAACACAAACCTCCCTACAAACACAATCTAACATGGAAGGAAGCTTTGCTT
The DNA here is from genome assembly GCF_037954235.1 of Aulostomus chinensis. NCBI lineage: Eukaryota > Metazoa > Chordata > Actinopteri > Syngnathiformes > Aulostomidae > Aulostomus > Aulostomus chinensis. The sequence goes on along the minus strand of NC_141326.1, from coordinate 28,851,812 downwards.
TAAAAATAGTCTCCTGGGTGTAGGTCATGTAATTGGATCCACACACTTCTGTGTCCAGGGGTAATCTATCTTTTGACTAAGAGAGGGGCTGCTGATCTGAGGATTCTCACCTTGCCAATGTTCGAGTTGTCCAGGGCAGCATCCACCTCGTCCAGAACGAAGAACGGAGCCGGCCGGAAACTAAGAAGACACAAAAACAGTGTGACCAACAGCAAAGACGCAGTAAACAACGAGTGGAGGAAAATATCAGAGGCACAATGATGCAACAACTGCTACTGAAGGAAAGAAGGGTTTGATTAAAAAAGCACAGAAGGGAGGAAGAATTAGTTCAAGTACAAAGACTAGAAAAGGAGTATAGGTGATCGAGTTCAGTGGTGTACTGCAGCGTCAAATATTGAAGTTTTTCATGTAGAGTTGAAGTGAGTTCATTGTGCTTTATTAGATAAACTTTGTATCCTCTGAGTAATTCCTCTGTAACCTTAGTTATATGTATGTCACTCACCTCTGTTTTACACTCATTTCATTTACTGAAATCTTTCAGAGTGCAGCTTCACCTGTGGATGGCGAAAACTAGGGCCAGGGCTGCGATGGCTTTCTCTCCACCGGAAAGGTTGTCCATGGTCATGAAGCGTTTGCCTGGAGCCACACAGTTGTAGTTGATGCCCCCCAGGTACGGCTCGTCTGGATTCTCTGCGCTCAAACTAGCCTGGAGCAGACACAGCAGTCTATTTTATTTCACTACATCTTGTGTTTTAGGGCATCATGTTCCTGTTTTTAACATCTAAGGTTTCACTTCTGAAAATCAAAAGTTTCCCCCGTGAGGGAAACCGAAATGAAAATTGCAGTGTTGTCCCCGCCAGAATAAATTCAAAGGTGAACCAGTTTGTTGTAACTTCTGGCAAAAATGCAACGTTTTAATTTACGAGCTGTTTCACAAATGAGACAGACGGCGACCAAGAACAACAAACTGGAAGAACTGTGAGTGTTTGTGGTTGAGATGCTTCACCTGTGCGCTGTTGTTCTTGCACATGCTTTTATAGATCTGGTCAATCACAACAGACACGTGCTCAAAGCACTGGCTGAAGAGGTGGAAGCGCCGGGCTTTGACTTGTTCAAACTCTTGGCTGCACTTCCTGGCTGCTCTGGTGCTGGCATCAAAAGCTGAGTCACGGAAAAGAAACTGGGATTACTACTGAGTCCATAAGTGACCCTGTAACTCAGCATTATCACAACATAATAACGTAACGTTGAAATCTAACGTAGGCGTGTTGGTGGGCAAGAACAAAAACCTTCTGTCAACCCCTGTAGCTTGTCCTTCACTTCCCTCATCTTCTCTAGAGCTTTTAGATTCGGAGCAGAGGTGCGATGCAGCAATCCTTCTAAGGAGGAAAGCGACTGCCTCAGCTTCTCCAGTTTGGCATCCACCTCCTCCTCCTCCCTCACATTCTGGACACAAATATCACAACATGTTGGTCATGTGAATAAACAGCACACAGAGAATTCAAGAATGTAAAAATGACGGCGTCTACGCTTGTTGTCTCACTCTGAGATCATCTTCCAGGCCAGAGAAGTCGATAATTAGTTGGGCCTCCCTCTCGTAGACGTGTATGGTGGCTGAAGTGCTTTCAGATTCTGCATCCAGCTGCAGAGACCCAGAAAATCAGTCATCGCACAAGACTAACGTGCTTCAAGTCCTTCAAGGTCTCTCATGGATCACAGAGATTTAAGAAAAAGAAATATTCCATTGATATCCAGTGATTTTTCCCTGATTTGACAGGACTAAGACAAAATCAAGGCACTGTTGGAGGTCTCTTTTTACCTGCACCTCACTGATGTCATCCAGGCTCCCGGAGAGCAGAATGACGGGAAGTCCCTGGATCTTGCAGGCCAGCAGTAAGTTGTGTCTGGCCAGACGTCTCTGCTCCAAGGCAGTCTCGGCAGACATCACCTCCCGCTGAAGCTTCACCAATTGTCTGAGACAGAGAATGCAAAAATGTTTGATGGTTATCTCACGCCACACCGGGAATCTAATTAAAATAAATGGCAGAACAGCAATTTATCCAACGTAATGATCCCGTTTGACCAGAAACAGATGATATCGCAGAGACAAGATCCAACAGAAAAACTATTTTTCTGTGACTTTAATGTCCTTAAAGTGTCACGTCTGATTAAGTTTGAAACAAAACAAAATTCTGCGATTTAAAAAAAAGAATATTACAGGTAAAAAAAACATAAACAAAAACCTTAATGCAAGAGAAAATCACTGATAAAATAAATAAAGTCCATAAATTTAATGACTTACAAAAAACAAACATCAGATACAGATACAAACCCTCTGCAACAGCAGCAAATTACATATTAGAATAAGTAACAGCAGCAGTAGCAGCTGTATTAGTAGCTCAACACCCCAGCTACTGCTGCTGTAGTCCTGGACTTATAAGCAGTACGCTACTTGTTGATCTCATGGAGGCCCTGGGTTTTCTGGTCCACCTCAGCTTTGGCAGCAGTTACTCCCTTCTTCTGAGACAGCAGTTGGTTCTTCAACTCTTGTAGTTTGTTCTCTACCTGCTCCACTGCAGCCAGCAGCTTCTCCTCATCCTGTGAAAGAGGGAAACATTCACCGGGCAGAGAAAGTTTTCATTAAACAACTTCAATACACACTGAAGTTGCATACATATACACACAATGCTTTATGCTGATCTCTTTGTAGCTGATGGTTGGTTGACTGGGGACATTCCAGGCTCTGATTACCGAGATAACTTGGAAATTCAGGAACGTCCATCAGTAGAACCATCCCCTGGTGTATTTGCTTCCCTTTAGGGCTGCAACGATTAGTCGACGTTGTCGACAAAAATCGATAATAGCAACAGTCGACCATGGATTCCATTGTCGACTGTTGTCGCCAGACGCGTTTTTCCAACAGAGTGAGGCATCTCTCTTGATTATAATCTCTGCCGAGAGTCGCTCATGCGCAATAGCGTCTCTGTCTCTGAGTGGTAACATACAGGTACACGGCGTCAACATCAGGTACGCGTACCAAAACTTCTAAAGTTTGTTGGCATTTTAGCCTGGATACGGCGAATAAAAAGACTACTTGTAAAGGTTGCAAAGCAGACCGTGCGTATCATTGCGGTGATGCACGAACATTTAAAGGAGCCCATCGGGCAGTTGAACGACCGGAGTCTGACTCGCCTCGGTGAGACTGAAGTAACATTCAAGGCAGTAAGGTTTTTATGACACACATTGTACATTTTATAAGCGTATTTTTGCTGTAACAGAGAGCTCTAGCGTCATTCCAGACTGTGCCTAACAAACGTATTTTAAATTAATGAATGTTCAATAAAAGATGGATTTTTCATTGTACCCATCTTTCTTGTTTATTATCATCTGCCACATAATTAAATCAACTGCATGCCAAATTTAAGAAAAAATTAATAATTATCTGATTAGTCGACTAATCGTTTCAATAGTCGGTGACTAGTCGACTATTAAAATAGTCGTTAGTTGCAGCCCTACTTCCCTTTATACTTACTAATGTAGAGTGTTATTATCATGAGTCATGATAATAGGCTACTCTCAACATAAGTAATGTGACATAGATTTTTTTGGCAAATATCTCCTCGGGGAGGAACAAAGCCTCACCACTACAAAACTCTGGAGACCCAGGATGAGGTAATCTGACAGCGGCCATGTTAACGCTGAGTACCAGCCTGTGAAACTGACCTTCCTCTGCTCAGCCATAGTTTTCTCCTCCTTCTCAACGGTCTCCTGCAGTATATGGAGCTTCTTCCTCTGCTTCTCTAGCTGCTCTTGTTCATACTCCAGCTTTGCGCTCAAGCGGGTGCAGTGAGTCTCAAACTCCAACCTGGAGAGACAGACGGACCACAGTGCTAGCACAAAGTGTAACTCAAACTTACTTTCTTGTATATTTTTCTTAGTAATAATAAATATTAAATGCTCTGCGAATGGTGGATGCCCCGAGAAAATGTGTCATGTTGTACTTTTTCTTGTCATGCTCGGCCTGCAGTTTCAGCTGCTCCTGCTCATATTCTCTGATGCTGCCCACGCCGATCTCAGCACAGAAGTCAGAGAATACCAAATCCTCCATCTGAATAAACAAAACATCCACACTGTTATATGACGAGACACCTGACAGATATTGTAAACATGTCTGCTTTATTGCTTTATTCAGAGACATACCTGTAAAGACAGATGTCCAGGACTGTCTAATTTTCTGAATGTAATTGGACTTTCTGACTGCTAACGATAGGTCGAGGAAAGTACCTGGTCAATCTGGTCTCTTATCTTCTTCACGGCTGCATTCTTTGCCTCTTCACTTTCCTGCTGCATCTTGATCTGAGAGTCCAGATTGGCCAATTCACTCTCCAAACGAGAAATATCCTAAAAACAACCAGCAGCAAATGGTGAGAGAAGAGAAAGTGCTGTCAAACAATACACATACGAATTGTATACATCATGCACAACTTTGGTGTCCAGTGGAAGTGACGAACATCACAGTCAAGCAAACAAACACCTTCCTGGTTTTTGATACTACGTTTGTTACATTTAAATCATTTTTCCTACCACTTGGCATTTGTGGATGTTTTTCTTCCGAATGTTATCCAGCTCATTTTTGGAGTATTTGAGGCGGGTCTGAGCCCCCTGAGCCTGAGCGATGATCTGGGTCAGGTCCGACTCCTTCCGTGTAAGCTTCATCAGTTCCTGTCACAAGCCCAAAAAACAGCAGGACTGATAATTGCGAATAAACTATCCACTCTTCAAACAAATGAATTCAGAACAACCATGTAGTCTTAATCATGACAAATTTACTGTGCGCTACTTTGTATTTCAGGAATAAACATAAAATAATCCAAAAGGTAGCAGTTTACCACTGCTTACACGTGTTGACTTACACGCAACTCAGCTGTCAGACGGTCTTTGCGTTCCTTCAGCCTTGTCATTTCCTTTTCATCCCAGCAGCGAGCTTTGGTCCGCAGGTCACTGGAGCCCCCAGAGATCACACCTGACTTTGCAAACAGTGTCCCATCCAGAGATACTGTCTGCAAAGAATAAATTTGATTTCCCCTATGAACAAAGTATTTCCCTTACAATTTGAGGATCCAGTTGTCAATATTGTTGGTGTTGCTGTTTTGACAAACGTGTCTGGGACTGGAGGCCAAGCTTACCTTAATGCGCTCCTTCCTGTCAAAGGCCACACTCTTTGCCTCTTTGATGGTCTCACACACCAGAGCGTTACCACAGACAAACTGCACCACCTTCCTCAGATGAGTGGCACCTGAGGCAGCATTAACCTGAACCACATCCACCACCATCTTGGCCCCTGGTACCTCTCTCAGTCGCTCCATCAGAGGATTCACCTGAACATACAATAGTGCTGGATATCTCTGCAGATTTTCAACCAGTTTATGTAAAAACCATCTTTGCTTTGATGCAAAATTTGAATGAAAACACTGAGCTTAAATGATCACAGCCGTTATTTTCAGCCATTACATTTTAGACACCCTGTAAAGTTGTCATGCTTGTATGACTTACATCCAAGTAGTCAATAGGCAAGAAGGTCTCGGGTTCAGCTCGTTCCTCCTTGAGAAAACGGATGCAGTCACGCGCTACTTTCTCAGAGGCCACAACAATGGCTTTCATGTAGTGGCCGAAAACCTTGGTGACAGCAAGCTGGTACTTCTTATGAATGGGGCTGCACAGGTCACACAGACGGCCATACTGGGAAGAGGAAGTTAACAAATAGTTCCAGAACAATTTGTAGATTAGATTAAAAAAGACCCAAATATTCTTTGTTCATTGGACAAGGGTTTCTTTTGTTCTTCTTTTGTTTAATGCTAGCTATGAATACACAAATTAACCATACAAACAACAAGACAGCAGAACAACACAACATTGTCTCCGACCACATTAGATTATATTTGTAGAGGCGACTGACAATGGGGCTGTGACAAGTGAGACCTCAATTACGCACACAAAATAATACGCACAGCCCCACGGAACAAACTGTGCTGCAGCAGCTGTGGAGCTTATAGCCTTTTGTTTATACATCTGTGTTGTCTGCTTCAATTCTATTTTCTCAGTGGAGACTGTGTGACGCACAGAGTTTGATGCTCCGAGGCTGTTCGCATTTATCTGCTTTAAGTGGAATATTCTCTTTCTTGAGTTTGAAATTTAAAAGGAAACTACTGACTAGTTTGGTTGCCAACTAAAGTCCAGCATGTAAAATATTCAAGTGAGCTATGGAAAGTTCAAAGTTCACTGTGCACATCCGATGTTAAATTATTTCTCAGAGAATGAAGCAGTAAAAATAAACAAGTATTTGCAATTCCATGGATTCTGGGTATCTCAAGGCAGATGGAGTATATGTAATATAAATCATTTCTCTAGTTTATTGAATGCTTTTATAGACAACACTAAAGGGCAGAATTGCGTCCTTCTGACACCGTCAGATCAATGACTGCATTCCATTTTCCTCACGTTCTCCTCTTACCACAGTATCAGGGAAGAGTCTGTGGAGTTTCTCCAGCAGCTCTTTGCGCTGCAGTTGGCGTTTGCTCTCCTGAGTGTCCAGGCGGGCATTCCCCAGCTCCTCCAGCACCTGGCTCAGCTCTTCTTTCACCTCTGCAGTGTGCTGGCGGCCCCACTGCAGCTCTGCACTCAGGCTCTCCTCCCGCTGACCATACTCTTCAAGGGATGACCTGAGGCAAACGCGGTCTCCATGAAGTACACTCATTCTCTGACATTATGGTTTCACCAACAAGAAATAATCTGACTTATTAAGCCTGACAAAAGTTCTACTTGCAAGCATTACAAAGCGCAGTCATGGGGTTGAAGGTATACACAGCAGGACATACTTGCAGGCCTGGATGTATTCCTCCAGCTTCTCTGCTCTGCGTGTCAAATCATCCAGCTGACAATGGTTGTTCCTGATGAGAGACTACAACAGATGTTGTTCCATGAGTGGTATAAAAACAGATTCATAACAGACTCACAAGTGTGAAACACAATTGGGTACCTGTACATTTCAGCAGCTGTTTAACATGGATGTGTTGTGTCCATGACAATACCTCCACTTCCTTCTCTCTGCGCTGATCGAATGCCATCTTCTCATAGTCTGCTCTCCCCTCCCAGTGCAGCTTATCAGCCTGCTGGCTCAGGACAGCACCCTGTTTTCTTGCAAGCTCCTTTAGCTCTTTGTATCTCTCGAGCTGCAGAAGAAATCAATTCAAAAACATACGTAGGCTTCTATACTTTCATTATTTGTGCATTTATAGCTTGACTTTGACAGATTTTCAAAGCATGGAAATCCATTTTGGATTTTGAATGAGAGGATGCATCAAAATTTTCTCTGTACATAATTTAGATAAGAACTAAAATTAAATAGCATCTCAGCCCGTAAGGCAGTTAAGAGCTTTCTACTGAAGTGGTACAGGCTTTCCCAATCAACAGGATCACATCTAGGGTCTCTGTCTCTGTCATCACAGCCATTTTATTCACTGTAAAGTCATCATGCATACATGTAGAATTGATTTCTGCTTTTTCAGATATTCTCCAATCTATCGAACAAAGATAAATTGATGTATTGTAAACATGTAGTATATTCACGCTCAAATTACACTGTTGTTGTTTATTATGTATGACACACACGACAAAATCAATAGGAATGACTTAAGAGGCTGAGAAATGACATTCTTGGACACACACTGACCTGTTCCTCATTCAAATGGACATCCTGCCCCTGGGATACTCGCTGCTCCTGGAACCGTTTCTCGTAGTTCCTCCACGCCCTCTCCAGCTCAGCCTTTTCCTGCTGACCTTCTGCAAGCTCCTGCTCTTTAAAAGCCACGGCTTTCTGGCTCTTTTTTATGGCATTACGTATTTCGCCTGCCTTTTTCATTTGATGGGAGGTGTTCACCTTGGCTTTGATGTACTGAGACCGAGACTGGGATAGGACATGCTCCTGGGTACTGGGGGAGAGGGTCAATTAAATGTTGCGCTCCATTAATTATGATAATTATGCCAATTTTTTTCCTCCAAAATATAAAAAGCAAATATGTTCACTCCCTTGTTGAACTGCCCCTAAAACATCCATCCATCCATCGTCGTCTTCCGCTTATTCCTTACTAGTAAGGGTCGCGGGGGGTGGAGCCTATCCCAGCATCTACAGGCGAGAGGCGGGGATCACCCTGGACAGGCCGCCAGTCCATCGCAGGACCAACATAGAGAGACGAACAACCATTCACACTCACAGTCACACCTACGGTCAATTTAGAGAATCCAATCAGCCTCGTCCCCAAATTGATGTCTTTGGACTGTGGAGGAAGCCGGGGTATCAAAGAGAACCCACGCAGACACGGTGAGAACATGGAGACTCACACAGAAAGATCCCGTGCCCGAGCCGGGACTCGAACCCGGAACCTTCTTGCTGTGAGGCCACAGCGCTGACCACTGCACCACCGTGCAGCCCCCCTAAAACATATAAAAATGAAATAAAGACCAATTTGGCACATTCATATGTACCGGATTTCCTTCTCCTTGTGCTGCTGCTCTCTGTTGAGGCGTCCATGTTGCTTCTTGAGCTCTTTAACTGTCTGCTCCCAGTTCACCAGTTTATTGTTCTGAGCAGCTGCGGCCTGCTGTTTCTCACTCAGGGTATCGCTGAGGGTGTTGATGCTCCTCCCATTGTGATAAAGCTCAGCAAGGCTCAGCTGCAGGCGCGTTTGCTCAAGCTCATCCACTAGCGCTTGGTACCTCTGGGCCTGGAAAAGAGGAGCGTGGGTGGTGATGCACAGGAAACTGCAAGAGAAGCCACTAAACAACGGTCAGGTTGATGCCCTTCCTGTGAGCACGTCAGATGTTTGTGGAAGTATATATCAGGCATCACTCACACAGATATGAATCTAGGTCTACATCTTTTACACTACTTTACCTCTATTTTCTCCTGGGACACCTGCTTCCTCTCAACAGTGGCAGATTTCTTTTTGTTGAACTGAAACTGTGTGTCCTCTTTGGCCTTCCTCAGAGCCTCTTTCTTCCTATCATACTCTGCAGCATAATCCTTGGATTGTGAGATTAACTCAAACATCGCTGTTCTCTCCTTTGGGTCCTTCAAAGCAATGGACTCCACTGTCCCCTGGTGAGGAGCACATCAGGTAATATTGCTCACATTCATGCAAAAGGTATTTAATGTCATTTCATATGTAAGTCAGCATTGTTTACATTTCTTTGTCTTTTTTTCCTCATGTATTCTTTGTTTATTCTTCTATCTATACATATTCTGATGTTTATCACAAACTACAAGTGCACCAAGTCCACCAAAAGAAAAAAAAATCCTGAATAATTTGATCTGAGTTTGAAATTCGATCAATTTCAGTCACTCAGTCCGCTGGCATTTTACCTGGAAGACCAAACAGTTCCGAGCTTTGGTCACAATGCCAATCTTCTCAAGTTCCTCTGTGTATTTAGCGAAAGTAACACGAACGGCGTTGATGCAATATTCAGATGAATCACCTGAAACCAAGACCATAAATGGAAGTTTTAAGACAGATAACTGGCAATCAATTGTTCTAAAGGGAGGCAGGAACTGGACTCTAATTTCACCACCACTTCAAAGGTTTTAACACTCATGTCTGTCCTAGCAGCTCTTCGCTCATAAATGTCCATATATCAAGAACAAGGAATGATATATTGTTCCAATAAATTCCGGCGTAAGTGATATTTTGGGTGTCACGGTGGAGCAGTGGTCCTCACTGTGGCCCCCCACCAAGAAGATTGTGGGTGGAGCGCCGGCTGGAGCACGGGGTCTTTCTGGGTGAGTCTCCATGTTCTCCCTGTTCCTGCTGGGTTCTCTCTGGTACTCCAGCTTCCTCCACAGTCCAAAGACATCAAGAGGGGACCAGGTTAATCCAGACTCTAAATTGACCGTAGGCGTGGCTGGGAGAGCCAATGGTTGTCTGTCTCTATGTGTTGGCCCTGCCATGGACTGGTGACCTGTCCAGGGTGAACCCCACCTCTCACCTGAAGGCTGCTGAGATAGGCTCCACCCCCCACCACCCTTAACAGGATAAGAGGGAGAAAATGGATGGGACATTTGTTCATGTATTTCTAGCATGCCAAGTGTGTTTTTTAGAGTATGTGGTTTCTAGAATATAGTTTACATCAAAGATAAAGTGAAGGACTCGTGGTAAAAGGACCCAGCTGATGTGGTTCAGGCATCTAGTAAGGATGCCCCCTGCGTGTCTCCCTAGGGAGATTTTACAAGCCTGTCCAACTGGGAGGATGGAGATCAGTTGGTGAAATTTTTTTCCCCACACATGACCAGACATTCTCTAAAAGACCTGTTTACAAATGAGAAGTAAACAGAGAAATCTGTCAAAATTTACCAGCGCATTAATGACAAGCTACTGCTCCGACACACACATAAAGTAAGTACGTTGTACTTTGTTCTTTTTTCTTTACTTACCTAAAAAAAAAAATAATAAAGTATTGGAAATGGCTATTTTCATAGCCATGACTTTCCTGGTTTTTCATTGCAAGAACCCTGACATTCCAGATAAGCAGTTGAAAATGGATGGATGGAGCTTTTAGTGTCATCATAAATCAAAATATGCATGAACCAATACAACCCCAGAAGATAGTTAATAGCAGCCTGAATAAGACCCCACCATCCTCCTAATATCAGGAAAGAAAAAAAGCATCAGCTTTTTAAAACATATTGTAAAATGGTACAGTGTTGAGCCAAGCTGTCATTCATGGAGGCTCCCTGAACGACATTAAATACCATAATAACCTATCAAACTGACCGGAGATGCTCCGACGGAAGGCGGCCTCTTGGTCCCGATCATCGCAGTACCGCATGGTGACGCTGGCTCTGTCCGCCACCGGCCTCCCGACGTTGGCTCCATGAATCAGGTCCCTTAGGTGCTTCACTCGGAGGGAGGCGGGCCGCTCCCCCATGGCAAAGCTCAGGGCATCCATCACATTTGACTTGCCTGGTTACATTTTTTTTTTTTTAATTTCATGTAAAAAAAAAAACAAAACAAACTACAGTAAAAACTCAACTTAAAACTTACCTTTTTTGTTTAAGCAAAATTATCAGATGACTTAAACTGCTTTTTATAACATTATAGAATATATCGTCATATTTACCTCACATGCATACTATTATGTAGTTGTTTATATCTTCATGTATGTACAGATGATCTAACTAGCAAAACCGCCAGTGTCCACTTTGTTTCAGGTAAGGTAGCTAGCAACGGGTTAGCGTTAGCGTTAGCATTAGCTGGCTAATTTCAAATGTCAGGACTTCGCTTACCGGAACCATTGATGCCAATTATACAGTTAAACCGCATAAATGGACCGATGACCTGCTTCCCTCGCCACGACTTGAAGTTTTCTATATCAATTTGTCTCAGGTAACCCATTTTTCAAGTCAACTCGGGCCAGTTTTCTTGATCAGCTACTTCAATGTCACAGGCGACGTCCTGAGGAATCAGCTAGCGACTGACCGGCGGGAAGAAGAAAAACAACAATACAACGGTTCTAAGCATTGTTTGAAACATTACCTTTAAAGCACACAGCGCAATTAATAATTAATAGTAATAAATTACTTACACAAGTAATTTTTTCAGAATGCTATCTGTAACACAATTCTTTATAACAACATTTCAGGACATTAAAGTTATTGCAAAAAATATATTCTTCATCACAACACTTAAGCATAGTTAAGCAATATGAAGTACACTGATGGTGCAAAATATACTTCATTGAAACATTAATGCATTGTTTTATATATATATATATATATATATATATATATATATATATATATGATCTACTTTATTGCATACAACTATTTACAACAGTATTGTTATAAATACTAAATTGATATTTGTGATCCTCCTAAAACTGCCTGTTAAACGGTTTTAGAACCACTTAAAAAAAACACAAGAACATAATATTTGTATTTCTTCTGCTAGACTCCCAGTCCTGCAAATTCATTTTCTCCATTTCATAGCCTTTTTTAATTGAGCCTTTTCCATTTGCTTAATTGCGATGTGGCTGGTTTTATTGCCTACTTAACAGCTGCTCTTTCAATTTAAAGAAGTAGTTACTGTCTGTTTTGTTCATGAGCGTCGGTGTTCTACCACGTAATAGTTTTCTGATTGAAGACATAAACTACCAAGTATAGTTTGTGTGTGACTTGTGAGATTGTGATTAATACGGAACTTAGAAAAACAAGACAACGAAAATGAAGCAGTTTGTTTGCGGTTCACTTCCACAAAGTGGTGCTTGGTTTCTTTTCTTTTTTTTTTACATTTTGTTGTTTCCTCCTGGTGGCTCAACCAGATCCATCTCATATTTGCAGGTGTAATAAAAAGTTTGGCTTCACACCATTTGAAAACAACAAAAGAGTCATGAGACACGGCGGTGCAGTGGAGCCTTCTTGCTGTGAGGCGACAGAGCTGATTACTGCGCCACCGTGCCGCCGCCCTCCATTAAAAAGTATCTTACATTAATGAAACACAGACAAGACCCATATTAAAGTATTTATTGGCTCCTGATTAACTAAGATGTGTCCGTGACATCAGTAGGGATGGTCACGGACGTACTCCATGATGTGTTTCAGGGCCAGCCAGGTCTCAGAAGCAGTGGGGATGATCTGATTGGCTGGCAGGATGAAACCGTAGCGTCCGGTGTCCCTCAGCTCGAAGGCATAAGAGTGCTTGATGCCCATGTCGTAGGACCAGTCGATGCTGCCACCACTGGCTTGGTCTGAGGGCAGAGAGCAGACGTGGAAGCACAAACTGCAGCTACTTGTTTGTTTTACGTTCACTGCGTTAAGTACCCAGCGGCAGCGGCAGTGTTTTACTCACTCACTCAAGTCAAGACTCACATTTTTGCACTTGGTCACATTTAAAACAGGAATAGTTGATGAAGGCTACTTTGAAGAGGCATGGACAAAGATTTTTATTGAAAAAAAAACAAAAAAAAGTACTTACAGATAATTTTACAGATGCTCCCGACCTTGTACCTGGTGCCATGGAGGGAGGACAGTTTCTGCACTGCAGCCCTGCCAACAGAGTCCTACCACAACCGCAGAGAACCAGGAGTTACAAAACAAGCAGGGCACTGGTTTATTACTCAAAAAAGACCCAGATCCTATAGAACAAGTACAGGAAAGGAAGGTGAATAAGATAATCTCAAAAGGTTTGCTGGAAGCCAGGTGAATTATACATCTATAGTCCAAATCCCCAAATGTACCTCGCCAGATTCAGAACTAATTAATAATTCGTCCCTTTCAGACACTGACGATATTATATTTACAATCACAGTCTCATGAGATGGCAAACTCACTGGACAGCTGGATTTTATTTGCCATATGCGTCCTGACTCTTCACTTCCTTACCAGCTCGGGCTGATGGGGCACGTTTTTGCAGGAGTGTCCATAGGGATACATGAGCAGCTGGGAGTAGGCGTGGACGGAGATGAAGGACTTGAAGTTGCCGTGGCTTTTGATCAGATTCACCACGTTCTTCACCTCGATCTCAGAGTGAGCTGAGGGGCCGTGGTAAGAATCGGAGCAGGGGTTCCTACTGGCTCCGGGGCCTGCAGGGAAGAACCGATGTCAAAATATACATCCTGCAGAGGCAACAAATGATACATGATAATACATCCTGGCGAGTGGAACCAATCAGCAGAGGGCACCTACACTGACGACAATCCCAAGGGACACTGTCATATGAGCAGATGTGTCACCCCTCATAAGTTTAAGAACACCCCCTTTTCTCTCATTTGTATCAATATTGATGCACCGTGGCTGGTGGTCGAGCTCGGAGGCTTGTGGCATCAAGCGGTGCCACGCTTGGCTGTCACGTAACCATGTTTGATAGACTCGGTTTACAACTGGTGAGCTGTTTGACACCAAGCAGTGCTTCTCTCAAACTGATTCACTGACTTACTCTGCATCTGTAAAATACACGTTTTGACAGGAGCTGTTGCTCTCTGCTCTTTAATACAAACATCAAGCATTCACTGCACTGACCGCCAAAGCCCGCATCCCAGTTCCTGTTGGGATCGACTCCACGGCACGGAGACCCTGAGTTCCTGGAGCGAGTCTTACGCCACATACGATCCTGTGCAGTAGACGGTTTCAGTTAGTCTCGAACAGTGTTTCCGGCAACAAATATGGAGCCTGTCTGAACTAGGGCCCCCAATTAGAAAGTTCAGAATGTGAGACAAAGAGGATCGTGGGTGAATCTGTGGTTGGTCCTGCTGAGGGGACACGACATACGTTGGAATGGGTGTAGGCGTAACCATCAGGGTTGGCCAGGATCAGCATGTAAATGTCCATGGTGTCCAGAAGGGAGGTCAGAGAAGCATCTGTGCCATAATCAGTGGCAATCTAAATACGAACACACGGAAGAAATGATTGAGTGTATTCATTGCATATATACACTACATGCATGTTCAGTTTTATCAGCGTCAAAGTGTCTGCATAAAGAGAAAATTCCAGGGTTTCGTTCAGACTGCAGGGAAGTCAGATTTGTTCCTCACATGGCTTTAATCTCCAATCAGACGATTCTGGCTCTGATCTTTTTCCGTTTGTATCGTTACTTGGAAATGATGACATCTGATGTGTTCCAGCGCTGCCAACCTGCCTACCTGACACAAACTAAAGGTAGCCAACATCCACGGAGAGAAGGGATGTGAGCGATTTGAGCACCCAGACTGCTGATTTGATCCTTGAATGGAATTTGCAAAAAAAATCCAGTCTTTCATGGTTTTTGGCAGCCCAGACTGTCTAAAATCAATCTGGATGTGTCAAACATCCGATTTTTACTGGCAGTCTGAGCAAGGCCGACGGTTACGAACGAGACATGTAAAAACTAACGCACCCAGCAAACTGTGACACGCTGAGTCTACAAACTAGGATACATTTATTATCACATCCATCGTTGCATCAAAATGGAAACTATGTCATGGTAAAGACTTTGTAATATCATACAAATATTAACATGAATCTTTGCTGTTCTGTTTAGCCTTCAGAGAACATACTGCACCATATCACAGTACTTAATGGTGGGTGTACTGTACCTTGTTGGCGGTCCACACTCCGGTAGCCTGAGACACCCATTCTCTAGAGTGGATACCGGTGTCGATCCAGATGGCAGGGCGCCTGTGGCCCCCGGTGCTGAACTAAACACATTGTTACTCTGTAAACAAACTTCGTTCAATATCACAATTCAATTTTCTGTAACAGTTCAGAAAACCTCCATTATTGGATCGTTCTCCACAGGCGAGTATCAGTCTGGCTCATGTACTGATGAGGCGCTACCGTAGTGAGAACGTGCCACCCTACCTTGAGCACATACATGGGTCTGTTCTCGTAGGATCTGCCAATTTGCTCCTTGGTGACCAGGTTCGGGTGCTGAGCCACCAGGGTGTCCATCCAGCTGTAGATCTGTGGGGGGGCATCATAACACCACCCAAATTTAGGGATTGCAAAAGTCTCAGCAGATCTGTTTTTGTGTTAAACTATAAAGAAGATGCAAGAAATGACGGATTTCTGATAGATGGTGGGAGGAGAACGTTGTCCTCAGACTTACTGTCTCCAGACGATGATAAGCGCCGAAGTTGAAGCTCTTGGTGCTGCGCTCCCTCATCTGGTTGTCCTCCATCTCTGCTTTCTCCTCATCAAGAAGCTCCTGAATATGACAGATGGGATTTTAAATCCTCTGATTCATAAACTGAGAATGAAGTGGAAGCAAGGACACAGTGAGCTGACCAGTGACAACACTGGCTAACTGGCCTGCTGCAGTTATGAGGCAACAGATTCATCGGAGGATTTAGTTGGATTGTAGAACAACAAACTTGGATGTTGTCGATGAGGACAGCGAAGGGCATGTAGTGGACGTCGAGGTAGTCCTTCACAGCTCTCAAACTGGAGCGTGGCACTCGGATGTCAACAGGAAGCTCAGTGGAGACGGGGTGGAGCCAGAAGTCCAGCTGGAGAGCGATGAAGACAACAAAGTAAGAGAATGTACTCGATATTATAGGGACGCACACTTACTTTTACAGAAATATCAGTATCTGTCAGATGGCTTATAATTATACTGTCCCAGTTTTGTTCTCTTGATTCATCTTTACTCATGATGAGGAAACAACAACTATATCATCAGTGGGGTTAGTTAGGGATAAAAATGTATGTAGTCCATCCATCCATTGTCGTCTTCTGCTTATTCCTTACTAGTAAGGAATAAGCAGGGGGGTGGAGCCTATCCCAGCATCTACTGGCGAGAGGCAGGATTCACCCTGGACAGGTCGCCAGTCCATCGCAGGACCAACAAACAGAGACGAACAACCATTCACACTCACACCTACGGTCAATTTAGAGAATCCAATCAGCCTCGTCCCCAAATTGATGTCTTTGGACTGTGGGAGGAAGCTGGAGTACCAGAGAGAACCCAGCAGGAACAGGGAGACATGGAGACTCCACACAGAAAGACCCCGCGCCCGAGCCGGGACTCGAACCCGGAACCTTCTTGCTGTGAGGCCACAGTGCTGAGCACTGCACCACCGTGCAGCCGTATGTATGTAGTCGTTTTTTTATTATTATTATTATATTTGTTTGCTTGTTTCTTATGAACAAAAAGATATTTATTTCATAAGACAATGATGGACAAACAGAGGCTGTTTCTCACTTTCTGACATGTGAGGATGACTCGAACCTGCTTCACTCTCCAGCTGTGGCTCGTTTGCATTTACATATTTCATTGCCATGAGCAGTTTAGAAACCCGTATACGTGTGTGTGTGTGCGCGTGTGTGTGTGTGTGTGTGTGTGTGTGTGTGTGTGTGTGTGTGTACCTCCCACTCTTCGTTGGCCTCCAGAGCCTGCAGGAGTTCGATCTGTTCCTCCGATTGCACATTGACCCTGATAACTTGATCCCTGGAGGAAAATCACTTCAGCCTCTCAACATTCATATTCATATTTTATGTTTTGGGATCACGTTCTTGCTTACTGAGTTCACTAACAGAGAGAGCGTCCATCCATGGTTTATCAGTGGAACAGGTAGTTACAAAAGACGGGAACAGCTCTACTCTCAGAGAATCATGAAGTGTCCGCAGATATCAGACATGCTGAAGAAAACCCCATCTTATGTGTCCTAATATCGCCTAATAACTGCGTCTGCTTCCTCTAAGCACAAGTGGATGATGAATTAATGGGGTATTATTTCTCAAACTTTATTCAGCAAAAGAGAATGATTCTATTACAAAAGGGTGCTTTAATTCCACTGACTGGCTCCCTGGTGTCGTATCATTTTAATACATCTCTGTATTTTTGGGCCATTGATGCAGTTTTATGTGTCACAATTGAAGTGCCCTTAATTATATCGACGTTATCTGTGAAATTAGCATTATTCTTCTCAAAGAAAAGCTTGATAATTACACATAAAAAAAGAGAAGCAGGCCGGGACTTGAAGGTCACTGAAGAATTTGAAAAAGTGCGCGGATGAACTCACCCTGTAAAGACGCGCTCAGCTTTGGCCACAGCCACGAGCACCAACAAGAACCAGAGGCCTCTCATCTTCCCGCTGCGTTCCTGAGTGAGTAGAGGCTCAGTTCCTCTACTCTCTTAATATCTCCAGGTGACAGGTGGAGGGTTCCCATGCAGGGAACACTCTGCTGATAATCACACAGCTCTCTGCACTGGAAAAAAAGATTAATCTGGCTGAGGAACATGCTGAGCAAGCTTTAGTTGATCTTTCCAGCTGACAGCTGCAGATTATGACATTTTCCACAGACACTTATATTAATGAAGTGATCCAATAAACCTAAACACAATGTTTCATTTAGTTACTTAGGATTTAACACCCATTAGCGTTAAAATGCAACAGCCTTTCATTTCTGGGTCCACAAGGCAAAATACACACGACATAAATGCATCAGGACAAAAGCAAAGCAGGAAAGCAGGATAGAAACGAGAGCGCTGGGCTGTTGCCACGTGATATGAACTTTTCACTCAGTTTAGTTATTTTGAAGCCACGAGATATAACTTGTGTCTTCAATTTAAGTCATTTGAAGAAACTAATTGTCTTGGTGTCTATGGTAACAAATGAACCAAACAGTGGGAACGGGTAATATTTTCAAATCAGATTGCCGGAGCGAGGTGCTTTATATCTCGTGGCCACAAATCGATCGAGTTAACGGAGCACGTCGCGTCTCGTGGCCTCGAAATATCAAGACTGAGTGAACAAGTTATATGTCGTTGCCACAAATTAACCAAACTTCTTCACATTGGTTTACAAAGTTTGTGAAATGCAACTATAAAATTCAGATTTTTACTCAGTCAGCATTGAAAATTGACCGTCATTGTGTATATTTGCTTATCTGCAGTACTGCACCTGTACGCCTCCTTTCCCTCACCACCCTTATTCCCTCATTGGTGAGGGTAATAATTACTCGATACTGCGAGATTGTGATATTTACTGTACTGCAAAAATCTCATCTGACTGCAACCCTCCTGTACATTTAGAACTATGCAAACACAACTGTCAACGTGCGCTTGCAAACCTTTGACTTATGAGTGTCATTGATGGTGAAATAATGCTCAATAATGTTCTTTCAACCTTGCCAAACCCTTGCAACCGGATTCCAGATGTTGCGGTGTCCCTTCTGGGTAGTCAGACACAGAACCTTAGGGAAGTTAAAGATGAAGATTCTCCGTCTTGCTGTGTCGTGGTCAACTGGGCTGTTTCGGTGTACTTGAAGACGTTCGGCCTCTCATCCAAGAGGCTTCTTCACGTCTAAGCACATGTGTTATTGCGCGTGTTCACAGTCACCAGCAGGTGGCAGTGTGCTACCAAGTATTGATGGAATGCCACACAGCAAAAACACCCTCCATTTGTGGCTCCTGAGAGACATCAGACAAAGCTGGATGGAATTACCCCCTAAATTAAAAATTAAATTAATCCCTAAATTATTGATCACCCACTGAGTTGTTTTTTGTTTGTTTTTTTAAATCAGAAGTCAAGTTGGTTACAGAGAGTGTGCTTGTGACTTTTTTTTTTTGGTCTAATAATAGTTTGAAAGAATACAGAACAATCCCAGTAAGCTGTTTGTGCACAGTTTTCTGTTATAACTTTAACTCTTTCAACTGCCGGCTCTTCTACAGTACGTGATCTGATGAAGTGTCATATAATTCGTGTCGTGTACGTTTTCATCAGATCAACTGTCTGTGTGGTGAGACGGTAACAACAGGGACCCTTAGGATGTGATGGGTTCGGCACTGCGTATCTTGCGGCCTCCCGGCTTCCACTCAGCTGCTATGACACTGTGCCAAAAACACTCCCTCCTCTAAGAATTAATAAAAAGAGGTTTTAACGTGTCACTTCCCCTCCCTTTCACTCCCAAACAATCCCATGAGACAAAGTGAGGGGGCTTGGAGGCTACAGGCGAAGAGGGAGCCGAGCCAGGGCTTTCCGTCTTTCTCAGTGCGGAAATTATTTATCGCTGCTCCTGCTGTGTGTGTGTGTGTGTCTCTGAAAGTTTAATGTCCCCATGAAAAGTGACTTTACATGCAAATGTGGGTGTAGTGTGTGTTTTTAACCTCTTTTCTCCCCTGTCATTTGCCTCTAAAAGCTATATGTACAAGGCGCCTCGACTAGCTTGTTCCACTTGACTTCCTCTGCTGCACTATAAATAGATCCATTTACATTGAATTTCATGGCTGAGCTCGCTCTCAATATTTCAGAGGCCCACCAGTAAATTGACCATGAATTATTCATCACTCGTTTGTTCGTAATTTTTGCACATCACATGTGCTTAGAATGTACGAATTTACTAAAATTCTTAAAAGAAGAAAAAAACTGTGCTTTGATATTTCCTCTCCACAAACTAACAGCACAAGAGAAAGAAAAACAACAACTCCTCCTCCTCCAGGGACTCGTGGAGCTGCCTGACTAGGATGTCGGTCACCTGAGCATGCGTCACTCTCGTCAACCCCTCAGTCCGGTGGTCAGATGACAGTCGAGGAGACGCCGGTCACCTGGGACATCTCTTTGTGATGACAAATCTTTTCTCTGATTATGTTACAGCGGGAGGCATCAGAATGAATGTGCTTGGGTGGTGCAGACCAGCTCCTCTCCCTGGCTCATGACCCCCCAAGTTGACCCTCAGTAGAATGCAGGTCTCATGTGAGGTGGTTTTCCTCCATAAGAACTCTCATGCCCAGATATTTTGGTAGAAGTTGCTCTCAGATGTGTTAACAAACCCCCTCTCTTGTTCCTGTTGGCGTTTATTAATTCAAAACTTTTTTTGAGAACTTGCTTGTCACCTTTTCTACTTGAAAACTCCAATTGTTTTTTTAAAAAAAAAGTTAGAAAAGAGAAAGGAAATTCTGTTCAAAATGTGTTTTTCAATGCATCAGAAACTACATTCGAAGCTTGAAGTATATTCAAAGGTGAAATCAATGAGCATCAAGGATTTGTTAAAAGTCAAGACAAAATATTCATGGTCTTGCTGAGCTTGTCACCAACAAACAAACAAACAAACAAGATACAACTTGTAAAACAGTGGGAAAACTTGGGAGCCGTCACAAAACAAGAACAAGAAAATTATACCTCAAATTATCAAATAGATTTGGAAGTCAGAACAGTGACCTTGTGCTAGATATCCCCATTTATAAAAGTCATGTCAAAGTCAAAATATTGCTCATTTTGCTGAGGACCTGCTGGAAGGCAGTTAATGACCCCCAAAAGTTCCCAGACCTCACTTTGGGAACCTCTGCCTGATGTTCACAAGTACAGTAAGTGTGGAAAATATCGAGGGAGAAAGTGAGAGGGAGAAAGCAGCAAGCGGCGTATCCACCTGTGAAAACGTCACATTTAATATTCACTGCAATGTGCAAGTGGCGCGGCTCAGAGGCGGAGCAGCTGTCTAGCAACCGAAGGGTCGCTGGTTCGATCCCCGCTTCCACTGGTGACCATGTCCAAGTGTCCTTGAGCAAGATACTGAACCCCTGATGGCCCTGCTATGGACTGGTGACCCGTCCAGAGTGAACCCCACCTCTTGCCCAATGTCAGCTTGGATAGGCTCCGCCCCCCACCCCCCACAGATAAGCAGCATGGAAAATGGACGGATGTAATGTGCAACTGAAATTTCCACTTAAGTGTTTCTTAGTGTCTGATTCTGATACTTTGGAGAGAATTTAGGCTAAAATCCACATATCAGATTGGTGTTTGCAGCTGATGTAATCCAACAACTTAATGACAGCAAATGATAACAAAAATGTGCTGAACTATGCACATATGTACGCATTCTACCTTGAATGAAACAAAGTTTTAAGCTCCATGAGCGACGTGAGAGCACTTTGCAAACATTGTCAGCCGTAAATCATCAGGCTGATTAATCAACCGTCCCTCACGACTAAACAACCTAAACCAGGAGGCTATTAGTCTGTGTTGGTGTGAGAACATTTCAGATTAATGGTTAGACGTGAAAACGCCTCTACACTCGTGCTTGTTTACAATCATCATGCTGTTGTGGCAAATTCGTTAGTAAGTGATTGAGCAACGCTGGTATCTGCCTGCCTGGCGCCTTCCTGAAATATGAGGTTTCACTCTGCTAAAAGTCAGAGGAGCAGCAACTTCGGGTTTGGTCTTCTAGCTTGTTTTCACTGCTGTTGTTGTGGTGATAGAAAATTGGAATTGTCTACCTGACACAAACATGAATTCATTTATCACTGTTGTCACCAGTGTTTGTCGGCCTGCCTACAGTCTTGTTTGCACACAGCTGCTCACTGCCTCTGCTGCAGCGCGGTGATAATGCTCTGTGGATTAGCTGCGATCAGCAACCGCATAATGCATGTAATCATTTTAGTGTTCCAATCTCTGAGATAGAACATCCACTAAAATAACCAAAACTTCTTAAAGGAACACATCAACTTATATGGAAATTGCGCTCATGGTCCATCCTGCCACGAGCTAAAGAAGAAAATAAGAGGCCCACAGTCACCAGCTGACTGCTAGTTAGCTTAGCAAAGTGAATGGTAATGGATGGGCTGTGTAGCATACTTCAATTTGCCCACTCAGCTTCCCAAACCATCAGGATCCTGGCTGGTCCAGAAGTAATTCTGCTCGGCGGCGGCCGTGATCGGCAGCAGCAGACTCTAATCCTCAACAAAGATTTGACTTTGAAAGCGAAAGTTTTGAGGCGCTGATGCTGGCGTCTGCTGCTGCGAGGTCTGGTGTTTGTTGGTCCTCAGCACCACTGCGGAACGACTCCAACAGCAGGGACGTCAACGTGTCACGTGACATTTGAACCAGGGGGAAAGGATCCTGTAATTAAACTGTAATTAAGAATATTACTATTCTGTGAGACGTTACTGGGACTTAATCATCAGCACTCTCAGTATATAAAAAGCGTAACGAAAAACGTTGCACTTTTCATCATGTTGCTTTTTTTGACAGTATTTCCCATTCACATGGAATCATTCAGGCCTTCACGCTGATTTGTGTAAGTATTATATAAGCTCTGAAATGGAGCCACAACTCATGAAAATCCTCTGTGGCGTTGTCACATTTAAATTCCCCATATTTGCCAATTGAGTGTTGATGGAGGCGTACGTGTGCGCGACATCAAAGATGCAGAGACCGGACAGGCTCCACTGGCTGCGTTTCTCGGTATGGCGGCGAATGTTAACTGTCCCAAGGCGCGTATTTTAATGCTTGAAATTGGCCTCCACTTTCAGTTCCTCTTAAATGTTGCATACTCAAGATGACATGCCTCCCCGAAGACTAACTCACTACCTTTCCCTCCCTGAGCTGACAAGCCGTCCTTCAGGCTCTTTAACCCTGCAAGAGTCCAGCGCGCACTCGTCTTCTCTGCCACCAGAATTCTCACAGAAATTTCAACAACAAGCTGCATCAGAACCTGCCGGATCTGTGTCTTATGGTTTTTCATCACTGCACTCAAAATCTTGACTGGATGACGGAACATTCTCTTCCTCTGCATCATTGCCTTAAGATTTGTTTATTATGTAAGAGTCTAAGAAAAGACGACCACAGCCAAAGAAGGCCTGAGATTGTGTAAAAATAGAACGGCAGGCACAAAACGATCTGGCTATATTTAGAACAGCCATCCTCCTTCCTGCGTCCACATCTAAGAATAGCAGAGATGTTTGATATTCGTCCTCACTATGCCTTGTACTTGCCAGGACGATTCTATGCCTGTACTCTCTGAGTCAAATGGACAGAGGCTGCCTTCTGCAGGGTTGGTGTGTGTGTTTTCTGCTGGCTGCAGGGTTTTTGAGGTGCATGTCATCAAAATTTTACACACTATTCCTTATTCCATTACTCATCACCACCTATTTCAGCATGCAGGCATCTCACTTTTGATGAGCTTATAAAGGGTGAGCTGGGGAAATAAAACTGGCATACATGGCAGCTCGGAGATTCCGATGGCTCCCCGAATCAGCTCAAGAGATATTAGATTCATGCTGAGCTTGTTCATGTCTCCTTTATTGCTTTAGAGTCTCAGGGCAGGTGCAGGTGGACCCTGGAGAGGGACACACAGGATGTGGGATTTCCTGAGAGGTGCGCATGAAAGGGCCAGAGTGTGGAATTAGTTATTTGTTAGTGACAGTACTTAGTCAGTTAGTTATCAATATGGAAGGGGCTGTTACAAATCAAATAAGTCACCAAACAAGAAGAGGAACGCCGATGTCTTCACGTGCCTTAAAGTGTCTTGATCAGACCGCAGTAATGGCAGCCTCCGGCCTCTGCGTCTGGACTGCGCGCCCGTGTGGAAACCAGCTGACACACTGGTCGTACCGACAATGTTAGCCATGCTAGTTAACAGGCCTTTAAAAATGAACAGGGAAATGTTAAATAATATACTGCATACAACCTGCAAAGTCATTTTCTCAGCATTTGCCTGAAATGTGCATTTTTTTTGTTTGACGTTGCCGGTGTCAAAGTACTTACTTACACACAAGACGCTGTGTGTGTGTGTGTGTGTGTGTGTGTGTGTGTGTGTGTGTGTGTGTGTGTGTGTGTAGATCTAGAAAAGTAGAAGCTCTGTCTATTGAAGTTTCTTTTGTATTTTTCCTCTGTCTTTCCTCAAACCTGAGCAAGTGGCCCCACCGACCAGAGGGGGCGCTAGTGCCGAACCCAGGACACATCCCGCTTCTCACACAGACAGACGGGCCGTGTGGTGGTGTGTATTTTCCACGTTTACATATTCAAGGAACTAATTATTGGTGGCCTGGAAAACCCTTAATAAAAATAAACACATTTTGGTTTGTTTTGTGCCATTTGTTGCACTATTGTTTATTGCTGTCATTATTTTGAAAGGTAATGTTGTTGATAAAATGAGTCCCAAAGCATTCCTACCAGTAAATGCTACAGATGATCTCCCTACATGACATTTCTGTTCTTTCTTATTTTGCTATTTCTGTCCGTGGGTGGGTAGGTGTGTGTGTGTGTGTGTGTGGTTTGAGCGTACCAATTAAACCTTCTGATTATAGCTTAAAGTAGGAGGCAATCATAATAATATAATAACTCAACATAAAGTTAAAAGTCATATGCTGATAAACATCAGCGATGGATTTAATGGGCGCTAATTAAATCTTGGACAGCACTGAAAGAAGGAAGAGGGAAAAAAACAGTGGACTGGCTGTAATTAGTATACTGTCACTTGTTACAAAGCAGCCCACGCTCCTACAGTAGCATGTCAGATCGCTCCCCAATACCATCAACCCATTGTTTTGTTCCCTTTCAGAACAGCAGGAAACGATTTATATCCAACTAGGTTGGCGGTCTCTCGCCATCAGATGTTTTCTGTGGCTGTGTCACGGAACATTTGAGCGAATGCGTGCAAAAACCGTGCCAGGTAATAAGGCAGAACTGCCTCATTTAATTGAATGTATTTATAGTCAGGAGGCCACTCCACTCTCACACATCACCTCTGCGTCAGGGTGTTCGTATCAACAACCCACCAAATAAACAACACAACCCTCCAAAAGCAGGATTTGCACACTCACGAATCATGTTTTTTATTTGGGTTGTAAATGTGAAAGGTCGGATTTTCTGCACCATGAAGCAGATGTCATCATGGGCTCCTGTTCGCTGCGCGCTGGCAAAAACACGCTCTTGCCTTTCGTCTGTCCTGACTCTTAAATAATGAAGCAGCGATTCCATAAAATGTAATCATACAAAGAATGTCACTGTCACACGCCGTAAGATGCTGAAGTGATTGGAGGAACTCCTCAACCGTAAACTGGAAGGGCTCAGCGGGAAAACCCCTCCGTATCCGACGGCATGTCCACCGACGTCTGACAGGGAACGATACACTCACAAACCCTTGGTATCCAACCAGAAAATTCTTCAGCTCTAAACACAGTCCTGCTTTTATTGGGCGGTTGATTCTGAGCTACAGGAAAGATTCCTTAGTTAAGAGCATCGGTTTGTGAGAACGCCAGCAACTGACAGCTAAAAGCCAGAAGAGGAGCAGCACCGCGTGGCTTCCATCGCTGCTTTTGACTTTTACAATGGAAAGATGAGGCACGTCCATGACGGTTTATGACCTGCCGACCATCCTCAACTACCGCCTTCCCCCAAAATGAGAAATTCTTTGTTTGTCTTGTGTCTTAGGTCAGAAATGTTCTTGGATCAAGATGTACAAACTATTGTTACATCGGTTGGAAGTTTCACAAAACCAAGAGGAGCAGCCACCCATCGTCATCTTCATTTCACCCACCATGCAGGTAAACACAGTGACGATTAATCATGACAAAACCAATACTTTCATTGACGATTCCTGATGGGAATAAACCTCATTATCGGATTGAATTCCTTTTCTAGCACAGAGACAACAACAAAAAAGGGTTTGATACGAATATTTATTTAAAGAGTTCAATTCTTACAGAAATAGTTATTTTAAATCAATTTTCAGTGATGCTTGTGTGTCATATTAGAACAGTAAAACCTGTGCAGTCTCTTCATGTCACAAACCAATAATTCATTTGAAATTACTGCATGTATCGTTGGCAAGATCTCGTCAGTTGTCAGTGTTGAATGAGAATCATGCAAAAGCCATCAATCGCCTGTTTGATTCCCAATGAGGACTGAGAGTAATTAACTGAATTTAGGCAGATGAAAGGCTTCATCGCCAAGAAAGATCAGGTCTGCGGAGGGTTCAAACATGGCCGTATGAGGCGGGGCGTCATCGTTCCCAGCGTTAACGCTTCTTTGCCTCCTCCGAGAGCGAGACAGCCCAGTTTTTTTCCTGCTCATGTCACTCTCGCTCTTACTCGCGTCACTTCAAGCTCTGAGAACAACGCTGATGTTCTCTGGCGAAGGAGTGGCTGTGCATGAACACACCGAGAGAAAACAAAACAAAACCCCCCACAAAAACAGAAAACAGTCTTCAAAAGGAACATCTGAAGGCATTGCAGAATTCCAAGATTGATCCGTGAGATTTTTAAGGCAAAAAAGTTCTGTACGAAAGAACGCATGTAACAATTGTTCTTTTCTTTTTTTTCTGGTTCATCTGTTAGAAAACAAAAAGTACACATGCAAACTCAATGCATGCTATTTTAAAAAATCAAACAGGATATTCATCACGAGCATTCATTTATATTTGTTTATATCATAATGTACAGTAAACAACTTCCATGTTACAGGTGTGAAGGGTACATCAACGCTCGTATGGCCTGGCATGCTGGAACAGCACCGCCTTGGCAGAGTGACGTGAATGCGGTGAAGCAGTAGGAGGCGGCGAGGTGTAAGCCTACTTCATTAAAGCCATTTGTCCACCGGTGGCGCGGGTTTTCTCGCCTCGCTGTCTCCTACACAGTAAATGCTTTTGATTGTTACTCCTACACTGACACAGCCTCAGAGGAACAGTGATTTCACACATGCCATGTGATAAAGCCGTCGGAGGACTTCAACTCCACCGTGTCTCCATGAAAACAGTGTTTCATTTCTCTTCCTGAGAGCCAAAGAACAAATCTGTCTGGTTTAAAGTTATCATCAAAATCGATGTTTCGAGTGCTGGTCGTCACCAAGCTCGTTGGTGGCCTAACGTGATTTTAAATGGTAACTTAGAATTAGTTCCTGGTAAAACTTGTTTCTATGTTGATGCCTCATTTTGCATCTGCTGGAATGATTTTTTGCAGCTTTACGTCCTTCCCGCCATGTCCGTATGTGGAGGGTTGTCAGATGACGTCTGAACTCAGCAAGTGAGTAGCACACAAGAGGCGGTGTTAGCCTTCAGACAGAAAGCAGCAAAAACACATCCAAGCCTGAGAAGAGGTGTTGTGTAACGGACAGTAGTCCAGGCAACAGGGAGCATTTACACACATCTGAATTCAAATCTGCATCATTGGACTTCCATGCTACTCAAACGGCTGACTACACCAGATCGCTTTAGCGAACAACTCTGGAAACGAGCATCTAAGTGTATCGGATGCAAAACAAAAGCGTTATCTGAGCATTCTTAGCTCATGTTTGAGATGGGAAGAGATTTAGCAGCATCTGTCGCTCAAGCGATCACGAGGTTCAACCCCGGAAAAGGTCAGGTTTGGTGACAGCAGGTGCTTCAACCAAATGTTTGGCACTCACACCAACAAGCGCTGCGCTGGCAGGTTCTTATTTGATAGGAGCTGAAATCCAAGTGTACGGGGTTCACTGCAGGTCCAAAAGGTTGCCACTAGTTTCAGGCTACACAGACGTGGCTGGCTCTTACCACTTCCACCAGACGCAGAAAAGAGCTGCGGTCGCACGCGAGGCCCACTTCACTTGAGAGGCCAAATACACTCTTTGAGTCACATTTACAGAAGGGGATTGTGTAGCCCGGGCAGAGATCTTTCAATGAATAGGCGCTTCCTCGCTCGCATGTAATATACTTGAATTTGCGTGCAGTGACGTTCCAGCTCTATTTTGCAGCCGGGAACAAACGCGCGGTCCCAGGCGGAAACAGAGTGAGAAAATCTGCTTTTAAAGGCGCTGATGCTTCAATAAACAGCAAGTGACATTATCTGTGAAACCACTGTTTCTCTGAGAAAAACAAACCTTCCCCTTCACTCAACCTTCGCCTTGTTATATAAGTGCCATGCATGTTTCATACACAAATACATGTCCTGGATGTACAGTATATATGAGAGTGTGGGTGTGAGATGAAGTTGACAACTTGTCATGATAAATAAATGAAAGGCCCTGCCTTGTGATTCAAGAGGACAGTCAGAGAGTCCCTGCAAGACGACTCCCCACAAACCAGACAGTATATACAGAAAAACACAAAGATATATACACACATAAAAAAGACTGCTCTTATCTGCTGCAGTCTGCTGTTGCTCCAGTCCAAGACCAGTGCTACATATGTGCAGTGTAGAACCCCCACTGTCACACCAGGGGCCTCGAGATGGAACAACAATACATCAGAGTATAAAATCTGTCGGATCACCTCTCCCTACCCTGCGGGACCCTATTCAGTCAAACTGAATAACCAGCTTTTCTAGGATCAGCCAACCCCCAGACGCTACATTTAACAACATCTCCCATTTGGCAGAAAGATTTTGCTACCAAGTGTACTTCACCACTACGAGGGCTTACATCTCGCACACTTATTAACCACACACATTTGGAAAAATATAATACAGGCCTGTCATTCATGATTTAAATATGAATAACTTAAGTATAAATATGAATAAGGCCTGCTAGTCATGATTTAAATATGATTACAGGCCTCAGTCTAGAACACAATACTTACATCAGCTGTAAAAGAGGCAGCATTGCACAAACTGACCACGACACAAAAAAGGCAAACATTTTTGTACAGTGTATAAAAATAAATAATAAGCAGTTCATAAGCAGACGTTTCAGTTGCGCATCATCAGCGAGGATGTTTGTGATGATTTTGAGGCGAGTTTAGACGAATGCTGTAAACCTTCTCTTACACTGGTGACTGAATAGGGCCCTAAATAGTCGCAGTAACAGTTTTCCTAGTACAGTGTAGCAGCATAAAATACATCAATGCCACTTAATAAAAAGGGATTCAGCTTGTTTGATAAGAAATGGTTTGTGCTTTGCTTAAAGTTACACCGGGCGAGAAACAGCGGGGATGCATTTCACCCATAAACTTGGCCAGAAGTGACAGTGCAGTTACCTGTTTCGGATCGTCCTTAACAGAATTCTGCACCCAATATGAAATATTCAGCACCTGTCGGGCTGAAAGGTGACCCTGAAAAGTTGGCAGCGGTTTCTGGACCATGGACTGTACAAAAGAATAGGACACAGTCTTAAAAGCTGTAAATAAATCAAGTGCTTCAGTGTCTAAAACCTGCATTTGTTCTAGCAGCCAGCAGGGGGCGACTCCTCTCAGTCCAATTCTCAAGATCTCAATGTTGTTCATTTAAATGTTGAATGATGGTTATTTTGTAAATCACGGCTCCTTTTAGAGCAGAGTGGGCAATGAAGCCAGGTGTGGTTTAGGGTGCGACTTGATTGACAAGCCGCTACCGTGGCGACTACAGTGGTTATGTCCGCTTCTTTTACACAGTCTACTACTCCGAAATAACTCGAGTGACAAATGGGAGCTGCTCAGCTTATGGACAGGCAGAGGGCGAATTTCACTGCAGGATAAATTCGAAAGGTCGGCCAATATTTTCTTTCTTCGCCAAAATAAGTGCAATTAAAAGCCGAGTAATCATATAAAATTGTTATTTTGTTCTCACTTCATGAGTGACTGATGCGGTGGTCAGTTGTTTTCTCTTTGAGTCACTGAGTCTGAGAGTGTCTGCTGTCGTCTGTAGATACCAGATCGCCTCCATGACATCAGATATTTATAAAAGCTGAGTTACACTCCACCAAACTATACGCGCGTGGTTTGATCCGATTCGACTGACGGCAGTGTGGCCACACAAGTAAACAGCAGAACAGCCGACACCACAAAGAGTTTCAAAACACTGTGTTTAAAAGAAGCCTCTGGACAAAAAGTCAGAGAAATGTTGTTTCTAATTTTCCTCTTTTTGGGGTGGAAGACGGGTCCAAGTGCTACAATTGGGCTTCAGCCACCGTTGCTATGGAGAAGAAGCCGTCAGAGGCTCTGACTCAGAGCAACAGCAAACTGAAAATGTTTTGTTGATGAGTTTCAGAACACATTGGTTCCAGTATTAATCCAGCAGTGACCCCGGCTGGCAGGGGCAACTTGGATTCGAGGGCAGGAGTCAACTCCTCGTAGAACCAAAATGTGTCACTTTTACACTCCACCTTGAAAGCCATACCTGACTCAACATGTATTACAACATTCTGCCGCTTCTGCGCTACTTGTTTGGGAGTCCAGAATGCAGAAAGAGCCAGCCATGAATATTCAACTTGAAGCGTGGCGGCACCAAGCGCCACCAGCCAGCGCTTTTAGCTGAGCCAACTCGCAGAAGCTCACTCATGCCTGCAACAAAGCAGAAGCGCCCGTTTGTTTGCAGCTCGAATAAAAAGCGTTTGTATTTTACAAAGCATCAAGATGTGACCTTCCTGGAGGACGCAGTTCAGAGTTTGTACGCAGACGCTTTGGACTGCCTGGCTGTATCTAGTAGCTGTCCGTGAGGGTCACCCAGAGCTTCAAGCTAAATATACTCAAATAAGAAGTAACGCAGTAACGCTAGAAACCAGTTTGTGAGTCGCTGATCCACTTGTTGTGTGATGTATCGTCTTAACTCTAACATTCAGATCTCCTCGTAGCCTGACTTGGTCTTGCAATAGAAGTCAGATCAGCTGCGAGCTGATGTTTCCTGCTTCGACGCTCTGCTAACAGGCTACTAAACATTTAACAATACGGACATGAGAATAGTATCTATTTTACTCCTGGCATCATGACAAATCTATTAACTTACATCTTTTTATCCTGGCTGCAAACCGAGGACGATCACCAAAAAAGTGTGGGTGGTGATTTGGATGTTTTTCTCTGCCATCGCGCCCAGAGAGATCAAGCTACCAACTTTTCAGAGCAGACTTTGGAGGGTTTAGTGCTGAAAAAGAAAAGGTTTCAACAGAGTATTGATTTGAGCGGATGGATGGCTAAATGCTACTCATTTTAGGGGCTTGTAACTACTGGCTTCAGCTACAGTGTTGGAGAACATTAAGCAAAAAATCATGCTCACAATCACTCCTTTGTTGGGTAGCAGTTGAGAGAAAAGCGTCTCTGCATTTCCATCAATTTAACTTGTTCTCTGTGCATATATTCACAGTGAGTTGCTACCACAGAAGTGTGAGTCACCTGATCCAATAGCAACCGACGTGCTATAATTTTCAACCTTCATTTTGGCAAATATTTTGTGAATATTAAGTGAGAAAGAAATTCTACGAATGTACCAAAAATCACAGACAGGCCGACACTTGGGGTTTTTTTTTTGTTTGTTTTTTGGGGATTTTTTTAAACAACGTTTGTTTGTTTTTTGGCAATAGTAAACAAAGTGAGAGGTAGAAAGACGTCAAACAAAACAGAATCTGAAGTACAATGTTGAGACTTAACACAGTCAGGTATGGAAGTGAAATGCGTGTTTTTGACTTCTGGGCTTGGAGATCCACATTTCCAGAACCCATGCTGAACACAGTGCCTGTGAATGTTATCAGAGAAAAGAGTAAGGCTGGTTCAAGTCCCTGCTGCATTTGATTTGTCCAAACTCCCAGGGAGCAGAGCTTCCCTCTGAGTCAAGGCAGGTGGACGGAGCAGAAAGTGGGAGCGTGGGAAGATTTCAGGTGGGTGATGGGTTTGCTCTTAATGGAACATGGCAGTGGTGGTGAGATGGTAGGGGGTTTTGTGTGGGAGGGACAAAGCCCTGAGTGCAGGACAACAGTGCATGCTTCTATTTAACTAGCACATGCTCCATTTATTTATATAAAAAATCATACACACTCTGTAACAAAGAATGCGACCCCTGCGGCTGAACATTTTTATACAAAGTCACACACTCCAGTTTCTGCAGCCGAAAAATAGTAATCTGAAAGGTTTCACATTGATCGGTATAAAGTATGTTTCCTCCTGAAAAAAAATCCCAGTCCAGTCCACCATTTTGTAAACATTTATATACGGAGAGACATGATTTTTGTGAAAGACAGAGGAAGTGGGAAAAGAAATAGTAAATCCCTTGCAGTCCAAAATCCGGTTTGTGTTCGGGTTCACACTTCCTTGTGCGGTTGGGTGAGCTCAGACCCACCACGACCCTTCAGAACCACACTACCGTAAAGTCCCTTCCTCCAAAAGTGGACTTGTCACGTCCAAATGTTCTCAAGTGCAACAAGACAGAGCTGGCGAGATTCGCTGTGTGCTCAAAAGCTTCCAGTGAAGAGCAGGAAGAAGAAGAAGCAGAGAAAGGAGAGACCGGCATTTGGGCGAGGCCTTGGCGCTTAGATTCGGCTTACCCGTCTGGCGAGGAGGGGGTGGATGGCTGGTGGTGGACAGGGGGTGTACGGAGGTGGTAGGGGCCCTGGTTTGATTCCTCGGGTCCTCATGTAGGAGAGGAACTGGTCAGGGATTTCAGCAAGCACTTCCTTAGCCAGCCGAGCCATGCTGAGAATGTGGTTTCCTCTTCGGTCAATGTAGTCTCGGAAAGGAACGAACTGAGGAAGAGGAGGACACAGGGGAAGAAGGTAGTTATGCATTAGATGAGTGAGACTGAGGAGGGGTGATAGAAATGGAAGAACTCTCAAGAGGGTCAAACCCTGTGACCTTCTCCCTTTGACCTCAAATCAATCAATGAGGCGTCACGCCGAGCGAGGAGCCTCACAGCCAGTTAGTCGCTCCCGGGGGATATTTCATACCTGTACAATGTCCCTCTCGGCGTATCGTCCCTGGGATGAGATTCTTTCCTCGTCTCCGTCCAGCTCGATCATTTCTGAGGATGGAACCACAACAGTCACGCTCTGTCAGGAGGCTCAAGCTGCCAGAGCACAGCGAGCAAACATGACATGCATTCACTGTATTAATTTACTGAAGCTGTTATCATGCGTTTCCTCCGAGTGTTGACAATGCCAAGCGTGGCATGAGCACACAGAGTTCCTGGCTGCGGTGTGTGAAGCCATCGGCCTGTAAATTGCACACAATGCTACACACAGGGGAGAGATGCTAGTGTATGTGTAAGCGAGAGTCAACCATGTGCACCACGGGGACATCATGCAATCGTGAAAAACAGATAAGCGTGAGAAATGCTCATCACGAGCGAGCTTTTGGTTTGTTTTTTTTAATGGAGGAATCGTAAACATGAGCAAGAGGTGAAGACTTTGGCTGTTCAGAAAAGCAACACCTCGGGGGTGACAACTGAGCATTTCCACGTCCACTTAACCTCAGTGGAGGAGGGGAGAAGAAAAGACTTGCCACATGAGGGAGGACTGAACCATGTGGGAGGCGAGATAGAGAGTAGAATGAAGGATTACTGCATGCAAATACACACACACACACACACACACACACATGCATGTGATCTTCACTCTGCTTACCATCAAATTCTGCTGGTCCAACCCCAACTATTATAATTGACATGGGCAGAGATGCAGCCTGTAAAGGGTGAGAGGAGAAAGAATAGGGCCATCAAAGGCGGGAGGATTGTTCTTTCACTGTTTGCTATCTTAAACGCCGCAGGCTGTCAGAGAAATACTCTGGCTAATTACTAACTGTTCACTACCAGTCCGTAGAAAGGAGGCTCAATTGCAAAATGCAGTACCATTGTTCAGAGAGACAGGGTTCATCCCATTCAGTCTGCCCTCTGCAGCCAGTTTCATAAACCCCTCTTGTCTGGTCAGTTGTGGAGTTTTCTAATTTCATGCATCTATAACTTTGTGTAAATCTCCTAAAGCCTGACAGCTTAAAAATGACTCCCATTTACATCTTCCTCTGCCCTCAGCAGTCGCTGAATAAAAGGCCCGCATCGCAATATTGTTTATTAAATCTGAGCTGAGTGGGAAGGCAAAGTACAGTTGCGGTGATGAATGATGAATGAAGGTTTGTCAGTGCTTCATAACTTCAGTGGTTATTGGATGGACGCGCAAATTGCCTGAGATACGAGGGGCGCGGATCCTCCGCGGCAGGTGAGCAGCTACTCTCCAATCTTAATTTACAACAGCATGACATCATGGGCAGTGAGGTCTGTGTGATGCAGATCAGCGAGTGCCAGTGAGTGAGGCTCTGAATATTGAGCCCCCCCCCCCCAAATAATTGTTACACACATCAACCCTGGTCTCCTCGTTAGAAAGCAAGAGCTATTAGAGCTGGATGTGGCAGGGCTGAGGGACGCAGGAGGGGGAGAGATGGGGGGTGTTGATCCGGTTAGCCCCTCTTCTCTCTCTCCTCTCATTATTGAGGAGGGGGAGGCACCGGAGAACAAGACTGTAGCTGGATTGCTTTTATGTTCTTGTAATCGTGTTTGTTGGTTATGAGGATTTCACTGCAGGATCGTCTGTTGCTCATCCTCACTTGTTCTTCAGTCACATAACAGCGCGCACGGACATTTCGCTGTGGTTTAAAGCTGCAAATTTCACCGTTCGCACCGTCAGATGATCGTAGGCATGTGCCGATGCGTGTGAAAGTGTTGTGGTACTGTACATTGACGATGGACTCCTTGGTCTGAGCCATGTCCGTGATCACGCCATCAGAGATGATGAGCAGGATGAAGTATTGTGAGCCATCTGTCACTGCTGATGCATACCTGGTGTGGCGAGAGAGCAGAGGTCAAAGGTCAGGTGAGCGACAACAAAACAGAACAACAGCCAGATGGAAATTGTGCATGACTCAAAATAAAAAAAAACCTTAGCAGGTAAAAACTCATGTCATGTGATGTCAAATCATGTTAGATAATGTTCTTACCAACAAACAATTTCACAAGTCAGCATAAATAATCATTCATTTGTTGTTTAACCGTGAAAGTGAACAGCTACCGACTTTCACTGCTTTACATTTCATCAGCTGTCCCTGGACAGGTTGATGCGACAGACAATTCCAGCATGAAATGTTAACATCGGCAATCGTACCACGCAGTGAATGGAAGCTGCATCATGAACGGACATGACTTTATTGGAAAGAGCATGCTGTGGTTCTCTACACCTGAGCAAGTGCAGTTTATGTATTTTTAGGATTCCCTTTTCTTTTCTATTAAACCTAATAAACCGGGGTCAAACATTTCAGGTATAAAACAGATTCATTAGGAATTTCATGAGACTTTATGGGTTTTACTCCTGGAGGGATGTCTTCCCGGGTTTTAGTGCTCCACAGAAACAAGCAATGAACAATGTGGTCGTTCTCCGAGTGAGTGGGCGCCTGGCACTTGTAAAGAGATGGGATTTGAAAGCCAGTGATGAAAGGTGAGACAAGTGCATGTTCCAGTCAGTCGAGAGGATCATAAGACTCGATCTGGCAGTCGCGAGCGTCAGGTGGGAGTCTGAGAAAGGCTCTGCAACACTTATTTAATACGGTCATTTGTGTAAATTGGCCTGCTGACAGCTCCATGTAGCCAACAGGAGGAAACGCCGTCCGCTGTACAGTGAAGTCGACGTAGCTGAAAAGACGTGTTGCCATCTCGTGTCTATAGGGATGCCCGTTGAACTGCTGGAGGTCTGACATTTATCGCAGCATCACAATCACAGCAGCTCTTCTTCATCCGTGCACGAGGATTCCTTGCTGTCATTTGCGCCTCTCTGAAGAAGCCCGTCACGCAGGCCGGTTCACCTCCCGGGTCACCGTCATGATTGTAAGACTGATCCCTCCTCCGGTGATAGAGGCATTAGCATGTTATTTTCATCCTTGCATCAGCCCACTCACGGCGAGAAATTCACAGATGGAAGTGTTTCAATTTACATCATGGACGCTGCATAGCGGTGCCACACTCCTTCATGCCATGCACGCGTGTGTCAGCCTACATGCTTCGTGATTATAGAGGACCTACCTGGCCACATGGTTAATAACAGGGGAGAAGTGTGTAGGTCCATAGAGGCGCACGGATTTGAGACTCTGGTAATAGGCCTCCATCACCCCCTCGATGCCGTTGCAGTACGGGTTCTGTGGATTACCATTCTGCACAAAACAGAGACAAAGCCACTGAATCCCCGTCTGTTTCTGTTTCACTACTGAAGGCATCGATTTGTAAAAAGAACATCTTCGAATTGTTTTAAAAGGCCTGCCATTATGCAACTAATAAATCAATATTTTTAAATTGGAGACACACACACGAAAAAAGAAAGTATTCTCATTTATTGTCTGCTTCGCTGATTCCAGGTCCACAGAGATGCTTTCAAATCCGCATCAAATGTCTCTCAAAAGTAGCTGCAACACTTGAAGTGTTCCCCGGGTGTTGGCTCAGAAAAATCAGAGATGTTCATCTGTATTCTCTCTGCGCGCGCAGATTAATCATCTGTACACATGAATTTGCCAACAGTGTACACAGATCGATGCCATCAATGTCAGCGTTACTGTAATCGGCCCCAGGTTTACCCAGGGATTTGCAATCTGTGCCCATGGTTTTGCAAACCATAGATTTCTAAATCTCATGCATTGATTTGTGAACATTTACATCTATTTTCCATGTAGACTGTGTCCTTCCAGGATGCGACGGCTAAATCCTCAGTTTAACAGTCGATTTAATAGTAACTGGATTCTGAATGACACTTGGAGCTGTCGCTGACTACAAATGCATGGCCGGTGGTTTCAAACTGGGTACACAGAGCACAATAATGTAGACGCCCAGTACATACAGAGTATGAATACATTTTCACAGCATCACACACACGCACTTGATTGCATCGAGTCAACAAAGTTTTTAGTTTTATTAATCATAATTATAATATTATTCCAATCAAATTTACGGAGTTCTTCTTATGTCTCTTTTAAGTTTGGTTTGTTTGCTGAGTAGTTTTAGTCCAAAAATACGGAGCGGACTGCTGGAAAAGCAGCAGCACATTCCTGGTTGATGCTGGGGTCCGAGGTGTTTTAGATATTTGATATTTTCCAGGGCAGAAACAACATCACGATCACAGCTCAGCGGATCAAGTTTGAAAAGAACTGGATGATCGTTTGTGTGGATATTCAGAGAGAAGCTAGAAGAAACAATGAGTCTGAAGCAGAAAACATACAAAGCATTTTCGTATTTTGCAGCACTCCCCTGGGGGAAAGTAGATTACAGTACATTTTAATTTCAAAACTCACATGTTTTGGCCGCAAATGGAATAATAACAGGATTACATGCATGCTCAGAGACATCGGAAAAGGGGCCACAACCAATATTACCAAATATTGTCTGGTGTAGGGCGCACCAGGGGCTTAAAGATTGCAGCATCCAGTCTTGCAATATTACAGATGTTTAAGGTAAACGTATGATTCTTCTGTTGCAACACTTCAGTGAGTGATATCCTGGGGTGAGCCGTTCCACGTACCTCGAAAATCAGCGCGGTGACACAGTGGACATTAAATTAGAGGCTAGAGGAGGACAAAGCAAGGTGATAAAGATCTCACATCACGCCAGCGCGCTGGTATTCTCGTATTAAAAGTTGAATAAAAGTTGGTAACGTGTTGTAACCCCACATCTTTTAATCTTTAAACCAAAGTCTGTTTGACTGAGTTTAATGAATCCAAAGAGAAACTCACAAAGACACAAACACTACATTATTCAAGTTACCCATATGTTTCAGTCTCTCTAATTATCTCAGAGAGAACCATCTCGGCCCACTCTGCTTGGTTGCCCATGAGTACGAGCACAGCACATGAGACTCCTTTGCTTTGCAAATGGAGCTTGTATAATTATGTCGGATCCAGTGGTGGCCTTCTCTCACGGCGGCTGCACAGCTGTCGCCTTCCTCTTTAAGAGCTGATAAAGTTTAATCCTTAATGGTTAGATTAATGCATATGTGCCTTTTTCTGAAGGTTGGGCTCCACGGGGGAGACTGTTACCCAACGCTGAGCAGCTGTAATGGCTGTAAACGCCTCTGGAGCAACATCTGGAAGTGACAGTAGACTGGGGAGTGGATTATGGGTGGTCAGGATGTCTGCGGCCCCGAAGCGCTTGACTTTGTCAGAGTGGTACAGATGGATGGATCCTTGATAGTGATAATCCAGATTACACTAAACAGCTATTTGATTCACATTTATCAGTGTGGTCAGTGACTGACAAGCCTCAGTAAGATTACCTTAAATACATGCTATCATCTCTCTGACTATATTTTATATTTCTGGGACAAAAATGTGCTGAGTGGTGGCCGGTACGATAAGTCCTCTTCCCTGGGGTATCTCAGATTACATTTTAAAAGCAGTATTGGTGCTACTTCTACTAATAAAACTACAGTAATATCTTAGATTTAAGAGGGGGGGGGGGCGTAGGGACCCAAGGGTTAGGGAGGTGAGCTTCAGGATAAATCAGGGAGGGGGGGGGGGGGTGAAGCAGTGCTTGCTCTGCCCTCATTCCCACCACTGAGGGGTCCAGAGGCAGCAGATCAGACTGGGGCTGTCCTGCGCACCTTCTGAACAAAGTACCCGGTGAAACGTCTGCAAACGTGGGAATCGGCAAACGACCAGCTTGACTGAATCTGTTGCTAACAGTAACTTAGCTGTTTACGCAGCCACAGCTTTTGCCTCTGCACCAGTTTAGCAGCAGCAGGTTTGGTACCCAACACTCAGAACAGGCAGACACAAGTCCTTACAAACGGAGAAGAACCGATAGATTTTAAAGCTTTTAAAAAAGTATTTCTGTCAGTGTGTATTCAGCGTGACACCTATGACTACAGAGATGAAATGTCAACGTGTGTGTGTGTGTGTGTGTATAGACAGATGACAGGATGTCGCAGTGATGGATTAAAACTGTCTCCTCACCAGAGCAAACTCGTGCGAGACCCTTCCATCTGGGGGAAGCTTGGCACCAAAGCCCAGCGCAGGAAACATCTTGTCACTGTCATAGTCCTGGATGATCTCTCCGACGGCCCGCAGCGCCATGGCGTAGTCGTTCAGCTGGTATGGGCTCATGTAATGAAGCGAGGTGGGCTGGGACGGGTTGCCTGGGACCCAAACAGTTAAACATAATAAAACACACATCAGCATCAAACTGTAATTATGCCCTCCTTCCCTCAGGCTGTGAGTCATATTAAAATAATAAGGAGGGGAGTGGGCGGAAGGAGGTTAAAATGAGTTTAGTAACTCAAACAGCTGCACTGGAGGCCAAATAATCTCACTAGTTACCGAAATTTTAGGAAGCCCAGCAGCATGAAGCCGCTGCCGCTATCTAATACCTCCAGTGATGATGAGCGACAGTGACCTGCCGACCCTCGGGAGCTTGACCGCCGCGGTTACGAATAAATAAAACACGTCAATATATCATAAATCGGAAATGACGCCAGCGGTTATATTTTTGTCTGATCATAAAAAGACAAGCAACCAAGGAGTTATAATAATACTACAAAGTAAATCTAGGTTTCATATCATATTTTTGACATCAGCTAATAAAAGAAAACCGATAAAAATACATTCCCGTCCATGAAAAAACTGGAACCAGTGGGGATATTAAAAGAAAGGGACAGTTTTCTATGTTTCTCTTTACGTCTCCTAAACTCCCCGGCTTGGTTTTACTGAAGGAGCGCGTCGCTCTTACGCGTGCGGGAAGTATGGTTCCGTTTGCAGGAGGCACTCAGTACAAAGTGAACACTCAAACACGAGCAAATCATCTGTTGAGGAGTTTCACCCGGACACACAAATTCCCAGCATCATAGACGTCACTCCACCGGCGTGCAGACAGCGGACCAAGCTGGAGGCGACACGAGGAACCCAACCAGCAGCCGCCGCACCGCCACTACTCCCTCATTAACTCTCTGCTGGCACCGTTTCTGTGGTGCTGGCACCTAAATTTACCAGATGCTGTGCCACCGCCGCCGCCGTGTGATGCAGTGTTGAGAGGTCATTCTCATGGTCATGTCACTCCTCTATGGGATCACGTTGAAAGGGTTTTTGTGGTTTTAATCTTCGTGCAGTTACGTTTGTGTGTAACCCGACTCAACCTCCATCCAGTGTTTATGAACACCGGAGCCTCAGATGACCTCAGCGCGGCTCCAAGAACATAGAAAAGTGATTTTCAGGGAAGGCAGAGGAAGTTACACACCTCTTTTCTGACAGATCTCTAAACTTTATTAACGTCATTTACTACTGAAATGAGAAAATCTCTCAGTTGGGAAAAGCACGATTGTACAAAAATTGCTCATTTCGCTATCTGACTGAACTGATGTGGCTGACGGATGTTCAGTAGTTTAGCTGCGGGGCTTCATAAACCTTCACTACATCGTGACAACATTGGAATGGGAAATATTTCAGAAAGTGGGCGTAATGACTTTCTGGCAACACCGAGGCACAACTCGTGCAAAACGAAGACGAAGTTGTAGGGAAAAGAAAATGTTCAACAAACTTCAGCTGAGACAGGGGGGCGGGGTCAATGTACCGCATACTAAAAAACAACAACAACCAAAACGACTGATAAAGAATCGCTTAAGAGTTCGTGTTAATAAAGTTTGATCTGTTTGATGCACTGACGGGGGCTCCATTGATCGCGAGGAGAGCAAAGCTTTGTAACACTCACCATTTGATGCTGTGAAATCGATTGCCACTGTGAAATTAATCTGCGTCCTGCAAGAGAAAATGAATCATGTAGTAACCATCAATCATGCTGGATTACACCGCAGCGTGTTTGGCAATTACACAGCAGGCTACTGGCAGCTGTCCGTCTTAATAATAGTGAAGAAAGAGAAACATGGCGAAGGAACCTTTGATATCCTGCATCATAGCAAGACTGTTTTATCTAGGATAGTCGTAGATTAGCCTAAAACCCAGAAACCTGGCTCCCTCGTCTCTTAGTCAGCCTCTGAAACTTTTACTGGGTTTTCAGAGTAAAAAATAAGTGACATAAAGTCTGTGGTACACACGAGCTTACAATGCGCCAACAGTTTGATCTGTGAGAGAAAATTCACCTGGAAATACTTGCTCATGTGAGAGGGGTCATGTGTCTTAAGAGCTAAAGCTGCTAAAAAGTGACTGAATGCGAGTGGAGAGGCTGTGACGGACATGAAATCGTCACGTCAAAAACAGAGGAAGTACAAAAGCTGGTTGTGGTGGACGGTGGAGTCGTGCATCCACGGCGGTAGTTCAGATTAAACAGAACCGAATCCTGGTGCTCTCACAGTGTTTGTGCTCCTAAAAACAGCCTTTATGTCTCAAAAATCATAAAAGCGCTGAACAAAAAGTGTAACTTTCATTTGCTGCAGAGCTCATCGGCTTTTGTGCAAGAGAACCTGGGAATACCGACTCCCTGGCTGACCTACAGAAACCCCTCCCCCCTGAGGCCCTCGATGATGACTCGTTAATCTTGGGAGATTTTTCTGGTGAACTTACCCGCCTCTGATGTAGTCCAGGAAGGAGAGCTCCGTGTCCACCAGGCAGGACAGGAGGGTGACCTGCAGGCCAGGACAGGTCAGAGACAGGAGACATTTGGAGGAGCAAATGCAGCGTTTGGAAAGACTGATCAGGCTGCAGTGACGCTGTGAGGGCTTCCCTCCTACTCCTCGGATTCACGTTGTTGCATCACTCTATGAAATCACTTTACCTAATTGACTACTCGTGAGACGCTGGCTGGTTTATTCCATTCGTATGAAGATAATTTGCTACATGCTTGAAATAATCAGCTACACCAATCAATAACCTTGAAATCCTCGGCTCGCCTGCTCTGCCAGTGACATTTACAACACTGGAAAGCGATCAGACGCATCATCCCGCCGCCAAAGCAAAATCAAACGTAGAAAAACATTTTTAAAAAGACTTCTTTTTTTTTAAATGGACACATTTGCCAAAAGAAAACTGCATGCGTTCTCCTGTGGCTGCTCCTACAACCCCCCAGCAAGTTCAGTTCAACTCTGCCTGATAGTTTTATCCACAGGCTGAAGAAGAGCAGTGGAAGTGACCGTCCACTCACCGTTCCTGAGTTCTGGTACTTCTTCTTCTTCTTCCCTTTCTTCTTTGGATTTAGCACCTGTGGGGGGACAATAGGAGCTGCTGAGTGTGCGTTTGTTGTGTTGCAGCGGGGACACCAGACCAGCCGGACACCCTGCCAACAAATGTTGTTTTAACACACACACACACACACACACACACCGTACATCACCTCCTTACACAGTTTGTTTGGGAGATTAGGTTAAGATTCTGCTCTGCCAGGGCCGGCCCGAGGCATAAGTGAACCAAGCGGCTGCTTAGGGCCCCCTGGCCACTGGGGGGGGCACTTTGTTCTGCTGAGTGAACGGAGCATCCCGGCTTCTACAACTGAACACGATCACGTTTGGAGGAGACCTGGTGCTTCTGTCCTGATTCAGCGGCGCTGTACTAGCAACACGTCAGTCACATGGTAGCCTCACGCTCAAGCATGAGTTACTCAGATGAAGTAGCGACTGAGACCCTCCACAGCGGGATGGTCAGAGTCTTACGCTTTTAATCCCAAACTCTCCTTCAAAACATCACCTCAGAAAAAAGCAACAACAACAACAACAACAAAAAACGGTGATGTCACTCTGAGTAGTAGGATTAGTAAACACTGCACATGCCTGGAGGCGGAGAAACCTGGGTCTGACGAGCTGAGATCACGTGCCACATCACATGTATGTTCTTCAAAGTGATCCAGATTGTGCTTCATCAGCACTTTTACTGACCCTCGACCTTCACTGATTGATGGTTTATCTCCCGCGCAGGTGAAGGGGAGGTCGGCGGGCCGGTCTGTGCTCCGCGCCGAATAACAAAGGGAGAAGCAGTGAGGAACTGCCGCTGATTTTATCGAATATACCTGAGTCAGCGGGCCGTTCAGCTGAGGCAGAAAAAGTATAGGGGAAATCAGAACACCGACTTTTGGAGGAACCGTCCCTTTAAAGTTTGGTGAATACTTTTGGAGCGACGGTGTGGAAGGAGTTGGATGATGTCGCGTGTGTGAGCGTGGAAGCAGGAGCCTGCACCAGCTGGGCTGAGGAGCCTCACCTCATAGATGTGGAACTGCGACTGGCTCCTGGACATTTCTCTGTAGCTGGTGCTGAACTCGCCGATGAAGTCATGGCTGTAGAATTGAACACACAGAGTTTGAAAGAATAGAGAATTTAAAAAAAAAAGAAAGAAAAAGCTACGTACATTTACTCGATTGGGCGCAGCAGGGATGACGTGTTTTTGCGTTGGACAACCAGGAAGTGAGCGTCATCATTTTGAATTATGAATGTAATAAAGTGAAGTTACTGCGACTTACACGTATTTGTTTTGCAAGGTCCTCTTCACACATGACACTTTCATGATTTTTAAATGGTGAACTTAAATCCTTAGAAGAACCAAGTTAACGTCCAGCCATGAACAAACACCACCGACGCGTCAATCCCCTCAACCACCTTCACAATTTAGCCACCTGTTGTAGCAACAACGGCTCTGAAGACAAAACAAAATGCTTTGAAATGCACAAGTGTGGCATTTAATGATGCACTTTCTACTTAAGAGCAAGAATGTTTTTAACTGCTGTGAACCACAGCCTTTACTTGAGGCGTGAAACTGAAAACCTCACTGACTCGGAGACGCGGGACGCCGACGTTCAACCAGGTCCACTTATTTCAGCGTTTTAAGGCTCATTCTTGCCCAACTCGAGCAAAACTTCACTCAGACTGTATCGGAATTTTGTGTCAGACGTTGTTTTACAGAGGACAAGGAAGAGCATCAGCACCGAGCTCCTTGGTTATCTTAGCGTGTTCACTCATTTCACCGTTTCATGACTAAAATCAGCGGGAATGAGGGTTAGAAACAAGTGGGAGTTAAAGGCAAACTTTTCTTCGTGATCTTTATTCCACCACAGATTAAAGTTGTCTGTTGGGAGAGTGTTGGAGCAGCATTTATAGCTCATGTGTGTTTAAAGCAGGAGGTTGCTGTTAAATATGGGGATTTACTATGTTTTATCCACGCAAACACTGAAAAACAAGAGTGAACATAAGGCCAAACAGCGGGGCCGTAATCCCAAAAGCTCCAGCCTACTTTGGCACACATGCTCCAGAATGTCCCAGGCAGGTTTTTTATATTTCAGGGTGCATATTTAGTCAAACAAGGACCTTCAAATCTTAAGAGGTCTTCAAAGCAGCAGAAAAATACCTTATTTTGAATTCTTTGACAGCAGTGTTTCAATAAAGCTACTTCTAATGTGCGGTTTAGATTCTACCACAAGTAGGAGACTGATCCCTCACCCGCCGTCTCTATCCCAGTCGTACACCTCCACTTTAATGCTCCTGGAGAGAGAGAGAGAGAGAGAGAGAGAGAGAGAGAGAGAGAAGGAGG
The DNA here is from genome assembly GCF_037954235.1 of Aulostomus chinensis. Classification (NCBI taxonomy): domain Eukaryota; kingdom Metazoa; phylum Chordata; class Actinopteri; order Syngnathiformes; family Aulostomidae; genus Aulostomus; species Aulostomus chinensis. Next base: position 28,807,447 of record NC_141326.1, on the reverse strand, counting down.
GAAACCCCATTAAAAACCAATGAGCTCCACACATTTGGCAACTGGTCCGAGGACAGCTGGAGTCCTGTGCCGACGGTGAGCAGTGCCACTACAGGGGGGTCCAAGGAAGACTGCCGATGTCAGTATGATCCTGGGAAATATAAGTTAGGGTTTTCAGAGAGGTTAAATAAAAGCTGCTCTCACATTGTGCACACAGAAACTCAATACTTTGAGGCGCGTGCATTCGTATTCTCCTTTCACTCACTCTGCCCTCGCCTTGTTTGGTTTTCGCAAAGAAAAATCTGAGGGAACTCGAATGTGTCACGACAGATCTCAGGAGAACGTTCACAGGTCAGACGTGTCTGCAGCAGGAGCAAGAGAGTAAATATAGAAAGCTGCTCTGCATGAGAGGGTGTTTCACCCAGTTCTCCTGCATAAATTTCAACTTTTTCCAACTAGACGGGCTGCTACAGCTCCAGCGCTCTGCCACATCAAAAAAACACAAAGCACACCAGGGATGAGACTTTAGAACTGATGCCGCTTATCAAGGCCAGCGAGCTTTTCCAAGCATCGCGAAACAATTACGCGTCTACGTGCAGCCGTGGCGGAGTGAGGAGGAGGTCAGACTGTTGCTGCGGCTCGCTCTCCGGACAGAGACAGAGACAACGCAGATTCGAGGGACTGCTGTCCGCCAGCAGCGGCCATCTTTATCATTTAGAGGAACCTCTGAACTACAACTGCAAAATGGTCGCAAACCTGGTGTCATGATGCTGAGCCCGCCTACCAACAAGGCCGCACGATGTGATTGGCCTGACCTGAGTTTGGGTTTTGCAGCTCGGAGCCTGAGCCGTGTGCCGCAACACTGACCCTGGCTGCAAGTTAAATTTGCTGCCACTAGGGGCAGTCTAGAGTTCTAGGCTACCATTCTACCAAATCTGAGCAAACTGAGATCAGTACTTTAACAAGGTTAACAAGGCCTTGGGCTGATGTGGGATTTCTGGTTCCAAACCTCCCCAAGAGAACTGCACCACCAAGGAAAACATCAGTTGGATTAAAGATGGCAGGTGTGAGCTGGTCCACTGTATAACCAGGTTACCCAGTCGCTCCCAGAGCTGAACGATGAACGGTACAGGCTAAACTAACTCTTGGAGCTCCCATCTTGAAGATGAAATGCTGCTATCTAGTCAGCTCTACCGGTTAATTGTACAAACTAACACACAACGAGCCTTCGACTGGTCACCAGAGCGAATGAAACACTCCAGACCTGAAAGCAAGTTCATGTTCCATGACTGACTAATCGCACTTCTACTATTCATTTGTATGAGCTTCTTGTGTTTTCCCAGTGCTCCGTGATAGTGAGAGTACAGTACGCATTCATCCCAACATTAAGAACGACCAAACTGCTGGTCAGGCTTCCAGTGAGTGCTACAGAGTTAGCATGAAGCACAGAGCTCAGCAACACCATCAAGAAATGTCTCAAAATACACCACAGCTATGAGGAGGGAGAACTCTGGAAGAAAACTGAATCGATGTGTTGTCTTATTTGGATTGAGGGGTGCAGTCAGATTACCGCCATCTACAGCAACCCGGTGACTGTAATCTTTTGGCGTTTGAGTCATTTTTTGACATTTTAACAAGCGGATTACGGTGGCCATTTAATCCCTGCTGTCATCATGAGAAACAACAAACCCTGGAGGACGGTGGAGTGATGTGGTAGAGCAGAGGTGTGTGTGTGTGTGTGTGTGTGTGTGTGTGTGTGTGCATTTAGATTTCTGCTGAAAAGCCTCAGAGTCACATGGTTGAGGTGTAATTTATTCATTTCTCACTAATCTAACAATGTGGGTGAAGAATGTCTGCTGGTGAACAGTCTTCAGCTGCACTTAATCGCTGTGGCTTCTTAGAGACTCCGCAATTCTACATATTTTTACACACACACACACACACACACACACACACACACACACAAGTCAGATAAGTCAGGCGTACTTTTGACAAATAAAATCCTTGATCTACTGGATAAAATCCCCCTTTTCTGCCCTGCGTGTTCCACTTTACTCATAAATACTTCATATGACAGAAGCTGACGTTGGTCTCACTTCTGTTTCTCTCCGCCTCAGAAAAACGTCCAGTCTTTCTCATTTCTCTCAGTTGAAGTGCTCAGACTGTAAATTGTTTGCAGGATTCCTGCTGCCTGCTGCCGTACCTGTCATAGTCCCCGTTGCAGAGCGCCCTGACAGGGATCTTAAAAGCCTGCCAGACCGGGTCCAGGGTATTCTTCACCACTTCTGTTTTGTGGCAAATTGTATACCTGTGAGACAAACAGAGCAGTTAAGAAACTCACCTACAAAAAAAACAACCCCCAGCGTAAAGCTCTTCTCTTTGTCATCAGTGGAACTTCTTTGGCTGATATGACTACTTCCTGTTCTTTTATACGTGCTGGTAAGTCTGGCTCTTTGTAGCCTCAGCACGCTGCTGTCATACCCTGCAGCGGAACATTTAGGCTCCGTCAGTAAATACCCAGCTGCACACAAAGAGAACGCGGTAAGTGTGAGATGCTGAAGTCGGCTTGAGTAAAAGCATCTGCAGGGCAAAGACACTGCGATCTCCATACACTTATTTTCACTTAACTCAATCTTATCCATCCTGTCTCCCTTTATTTCCCTCTTGTCAACTCTGTCCTATTATCTCTGCTCATCCCTCCGTCTGCAGCGTTGCCCTGCTGACAGCTGCATGGCATAAGTCGCATATACAGCGCCAAGCATTATGCAACAGTTTGGTCCTTATAGACCGTTTATGGAAGCTTTCTGGAGCATGAACAATCACGCTCAGGGTCTATACGCATCTCAGCCGTCTTTCCATCGCGCGTCTATTTGTGTGCATGTGTATAGGAAGCATCCAGAGAGCAGCTATTGTTAAGTCAATAACTTGATGTCCACAATGGTGCGCGAAAATTGCTTGTCAACTTACGATCCATCTTCATTACTGCGGTAGAAGACCAGGAAAGGGTCGGATTTTCCAAAGAAATCCTTCTTATCCAGTTTGTTGCCACAAAACTGCAGCATCACCGACTCCTGCGGGGAGGAAGTGAATGTTACGCAGGTTCAGGGATAACCAGGAATTCTAGGATGCGCTGCTCTGGGAATATCAGCAGCTGATGGAGGTGTAACGGTCCAAACCACTTTCTTGCGCCATTTTCAGTTTGAAAAGTAGTTCTGAAGTTCTTTAAATTGTTTTTTCAGCACCGTTGTTCTTCTTTTTTTTTTCTTTTTTTTTGTACCCAAAACTATTCAGCCCAGTATTCTTTAAACTCGTGGAGGGATGGAGCGAGGAGGTTGAAGGAGAAGGCATCACAAATCGCAAATCTGAATCACAGGACAGATACAAGAATATCCATCCATCCATCCATCCATCCATCCATCCATCCATCCATCCAGCCTTCCCCCTGGACAGGTCACCAGTCCATGGCAGGGCCAACACATAGAGACAGACAACCATTGGCTCTCCCAGCCACGCCTACGGTCAATTTAGAGTCTGGATTAACCTGGTCCCTCTTGATGTCTTTGGACTGTGGGAGGAAGCTGGAGTACCAGAGAGAACCCAGCAGGAACAGGGAGAACATGGAGACTCATCCAGAAAGACCCCGTGCTGCAGCCGGGGATCCACCCACAACCTTCTTGCTGGGGGGCCACAGTGAGGACCACTGCTCCACCGGGCCGGGATATAAGAATATTTCCTTTGTTCACCTTTACATGCAGTTTTGGGGGTAAAAGTACTTTGATACGTTTTTCTTTGTCACCCTCTTCCGTTCAGACCTTCTCAGTTTTGCTCCAACATTTAAGGCAATGTTTAACGGAACTTTTTCTTTTTTTAATGGGCAATAACACTGCAATCTAACGACTTCTAAAAGTAACACTACCCGCCACCGAGTAAAAGAGAGGACATTTTATCAGCTGGAAGCTGAGCTTGGGATGAAGGAGCTGGATTAGAATATCTTCTAAACTCATCCTCACAACCGTTACACTTAAGCTTCTCATCCATCGCTCCTCAGGTGCGTTCTCTGTAACACGCTGTAACTTTCTAAGCGTCAACAATCAGTCGACTTCTCATCCCCCACTTCTCACATTTGGACACTAACTGAACCGTTTAAATTGTGAAATCCTGCTCACAAATGAGAGACATCATTTTTTTAATACAATTTAAGATGATTATGTCTCCTTGAAGATGATATTACCCTTGTGAAAGTTTTAGAAAGGTGATGATTCAACTTAATGTCCATTTTAGTGGTTTTAGATTGTTGTGCTGTGAAAGTGCACAGAATTAAATTTTGTTGATGATAATCCCACCTCCATTGAAATAAATGAAAAAAAGATTGATTGTCGGGCTCTTGAAATAAGACGCCATTAGCGTTATCTGTAGGATATTAACCAAATCCCCCGGCAGCCCAGTGCTTCAGTCCTGGAGGGCCTTCAATTAAAACTGGGAGTGATAACAGCATTTTCCTGATGATGGCAAGATCAAACAATTTTTGTAATATATATATATATATATATATATATATATATATATATATATATAAGTACATCTATTTTTTAAGAGTTTCTCCCCGTAAATCGACAAGAGATCCCAGTCTTACCCTGCAGTTGCTCAGCTCCTCTGCTCTCACGATGATGGTGCCACATTTCTTCCCTGGGATCCCACTGTCAAAAAAAACAAAAAAAACCAAATCCATTATGTTCAAGTTGCAATAACCTTCAAAATTCTCCCACTCCACTTTACCACTCTCAGTTTTGGACTCTTTCCATCTTCTTTTAGGATGTCATGTTCTTTTTGCCTTTTTTAAGAGTCTGTGAAGACGGACACGTCTGATTCTGCCCAGCTGTTTTCCATCAACGCCCAATGACGTCCACTTCATCCACATTCAACATTCAAGCCGGGGTTTTTTTTTTTTCTCTCTATTTTGCATTTCGATGTACAGAAACAAACCTTAACCTGAAGTCACACCGGCCGTCAACGAGTGACACAGTTGGACGCGTCTGTCACAAAATGCCGTATTTGCTTCCCAAAGTTGAATCAGGTGGGACACCAGACAGTGAGAAGACGGCGACGAGGACGAGGACGTGCTGATTAAAGGAACGTGTGTCTGGGCCGTGGTGCACGACAACAGAGATGAACACGTGTTGCTTTACTTTGCTGCTTTGTTGAGTTCTAAAAATAGATTGTTTGCAGCCTTCATCCATGTCATCCATGTGCTCCCCCCCACATTCTGGTCTGTTGCTGAAATTGTTTTGCTGACCCTTTGTACGACGATGGAGTTTGCACTCAGAGTTTTCACAGGGTTTGAGCTGGAGAACCTCAGACACCGAGGTGAAACAAGCAGGAACCTCCAACCACAGGGAGTTTGCCTGCAGCGTAACTCAAGAAGCTGTGGGTGAACGACGTTCGTTAGGATGTTAAAACGCAGTCGGAGGAAAACGCTAGACTTTAGCTCATGGAATCGATCAGGATCTGATGATGAGACAAGCCCCTGGTGGCGGCACCTGCTCTCCCGCTGTCCTCTGTCCTTTGTCGCATTGAATATTCAGACTTCTGGGACCTTCTTCATTTTGATTGCTGCATGGCTAAAATTGCAGATGCAGGAAAAGATGCAACTAAAATAAAACTATTCACACGCTATTAAAAAAAAAAAGTCCAAAAATGAATGTTTTCTAGTTCCAAGTAAGACATTGCTTAAGTCTGTATGCACAACATGTAGATTTTTGAAAAGATGAAAAATAAATATATGCATGAAAACCGTTTGAGAGGTAGAAGATGTGAGTCGTCGTCATCCTTACAGGTCCACCCTGAGGGGGTTCCAGAACCTGCAGGACTGATAAACAACGCTGAATGAAACCTACGAAATAAAAATAAAAACTGGCGATGATGTACCAACATCCAGTGACATTTCCTCTATGTTTGTTGACATCCTGCCCCGGTGAAGCGTAATGTTCAGCCAATAAAGCCAAGGGAGCCTGGCCACTAAAAATAGACCAAATGAACGCCACAGTCCCCGGGCCCATTTCAGAACCACGAAGGGCAGAAGAGAATTTCATTTGGCGAAGTACTGTCCAGTAATGACAGGGTGGGCTCACGATCACACACGTGAGGAACACGGGGGGCTTCGAAAGTCCCCCTACCACCTGAGACACGCCGCCACCCTTTGATGCCCATGGAAGCGTTCAGTGAATTAATTCACTGTACGAGGAGAGAGATCGCTCGGTGAGAAGCGTACGGAGAAACTGCAGACAAGGAAGCGGGTAGAGGAGGATACAGACAGGAAGGGCGAGACGACAGGCGGGAGAATGATTATTGACGGAGGGGAGAGCGAGCGAGGGAATATCAGAGAACTGACTCTGCAGAAATGATTCCAAGATGGCGAGGCCGTTTGAGTCGGTTATCAGTGTCAAAACTAAACAAACAGATGACAACAAGGCAGTCAGAGAGTGAGCACGAGAAATGAAACTCACGCAAGGTCGGTGCTGAGTGCTCAGATGACTTCTTGTAACTGGTAATGGAACACATTCATTTTACAATTCAAAAAAAACAAAGATTTTGTTACTATTTCAAATTAGTAATCAGTTAGAGGAGTCAGTCGGCCCTCACCGGCTACCTTCTGTTTTAGTGGTGTCCAGTGTGTGTGTGTGTGTGTGTGTGAGAGAGAGAGAGAGAAACCCAGAGAGAGGCTGTGCTCTAAGTAAGTTACTGTAATCGTGTGTGTGTGTGTGTGTGTGTGTGTGAGAGAGAGAGAGAGAGAAACCCAGAGAGAGGCTGTGCTCTAAGTAAGTTACTGTAATCGTGTGTGTGTGTGTGTGTGTGTGTGTGTGTGTGTGTGTGTGTGTGTGTGTGTAAGGGAGAGAGAGAGAGAATCAATTACTCCTTGCAGCTGAATGCATCTGTTGAAGAACACACAAGAAATATGATGTAAGAATGTGTTGCTGTCACCAAGTTATGTAATCACCTCTGCCTGCAGTCATTCACTATTTCAGATCAGCGTGTGTGTGTGTGTGTGCGTGTGTGTGTGTGTTTGTACACCTATATGTGTTATTTTTACCCCTCTGCAGATATTTTTAGGTATTCCTTATCATTTAGTCATGAGTTTGTATTTTTCTGCTCAGTCTGTTGATTTCAAGCGAAGCACAGCGAAGGCGGAAGCGTTGCGCGTCCTCTCAGCGGGAGCTAATCTCACAAATCTCACAAATCCAGAGCGACGAACAACAACCGAGATCTACTTCAAAAACACTCCGCACATTCTTTACGGCATTCACGTCTCAATCCGTACATGAAACAAAAGAACATTTCATCGCGCAGTCTGTCTCATATTTCAGTTCGTTTCTTTTCTTATTGAAAATATTCGAGAGCATCCGTCATGCAGAGTTCTACAACAGCGTAGGCGCTGGCAGGAGTAATTAGCCCAGGAGCTGCTGTGGACTGAGCTGAGATCACATTCATACCACAAACTGCACCGGGGGGCAGGCGGACCGAGACCTCCGTTTCCCCACAACCTTGATTTTTGTTGTGCATCATTATCTGGTCGCTTCTCATTTATCTAATGACTCTTCTTTTGTTAGGGTTTCACATTCCCGAGACCTCATCGAGGAACCTTACAAAGGAGCTCATCACCTAAACATCAAACTTTCTTTCAAAAGTGTACAAGAAGAAGAAGAAGAAGAAGAGAAGAAGAAGCTGGGTGGGCACTGATCTGCACCCAAAACTGAAATATTTCCTGAGATTTAACTAAAATCCCAATGTGCCTTCAATAAATAACGTACCAAAATGTAATGAGAAACTTGTTTTTATATGTTCATTCCTATCTTGTGGTTCCACTGACGCGTGGCAGATATGATCAGTGATCAAACCACCCCTACTCGAAAAACTAGAGGCCCAAATTTTAGTCTGCTGTGTGAAATAAAACCGTTTGCTGTCTGTCAGCTGTTAGCGATCAGGCTAACGTCTCAGCTCTGCATCTGCTCGAGCCAAACAAGCTGCCGCTTCACTTTAGGTGACGGAACACATGAGAAGCAAAGCAGAGGATATTTCCCAGGCGACATCAACCACACACACACACACACACGCACACACACGCACTATCTACTTTAAATAGCAGTACACATAAACACTATTTTGCACTAATCAGCAATGGAGTGCAAAAATCAGACTTCTATTCAGATGAAACTGTCCTTGCTAATTTCTCTGGGCTTCCGCTGAAGCATCAGTTCAGTTTAGGCTTCTTCAGAAAATGAGCTGGAAGCTCACCACCGACATCCTCCCTTTGGGTGAACTGTCCCTTTTCACTTCACGCTGTTTACCATCGCAACATGTTTGGAGTCTGTCATTAAGCCTGCTGCTGTTTAAGTATTCATCTCATTTGGCTGATGGAGACAGTGTTCGCTTTCATCAACATCTTGGCTCATTTTTATGACCCCGTTTCACTTCAAACAAACCATGTGACCTTAAAATCACATGCTGGTTTTCCAATTCATTCCACTGAATAGGAGAGAAACTGAAATCCAAACGTGAGTCCTTCTTTTTGTTGCCCCCAATGGCGGCTGCAGCATGATTAAAGGAGCATCAACACACCTTTTGATATGTTGTGATTGCATTTGTGTGTTCGATGCATGCGTGTCTACTTACATCAAGGGTTTATCCAAGCGGCTTCCCAGGGAGCCGACGATCTCACCGAGCGTACAGAACGCCTGGCCCAGGAAGTCCTACACACACACACACACACACACACACACACACACACACACACACACGAAATAAAATATAAATACAAACCCTCAGGGCTATGATGTGAAAAGAAAACATTAAATATGTTTTTCATGTGGAGTTTTCTGTTCAACCGTGTCATGCAACACCACGGTGAAGTTATTTAGAGTTTCGCCGTTTCCATTTATAGCAGCTGACGAGCAGGAGGGAAGCTTGCCGGTATGGACTCTAAATTTATCTCACAGACTTTATTCAGTGTGCAGTAGAGGCCTTTTTTTCGCCCACATAAAATCTAAGGAGCCCCCTAAGGGTCATGGAGAGAATAGACACTGGACGACTCGGTACTGCATTAGTTCCCAATGTGTTTACTCACCACGAATTTTGTCTCGTAGTTGCAGATATAGAAACGGCTCAATAAGCACGGTTATGTAATTAGTGGAAGTAAAAAAAAGAAAAGAAAAAAAGAGCTCATTCTTAAATCGAGAGGACTCTCCAGAGGGAAGCAGTACATTCATCCGCGGCATGTCTGTTCCATTCATGAGGACTTACTGTACTCGGGATAAGTACACAAGTACAGCTGCACGTTATAGACACAGAGTACCGTCTACGAGTACGGATGGTCGCTTGACCACCAACGAGGGGTTTCACTGAGACAAAGCAGACGTCTGGAGCCTTAAATGAACGGTGGCTCGTGGTTCGCAGCACTGTCGCATCCCAGCCGGCAGGTCCGGAGTTCCGGCCTCAGCCGTCCGCGTGGAGTTTCCATGCTCCTCCAAATGTTTCCCCGGACACATCCACTGGGTTTCGTGCTCCTGCTGGTGCCCCTGACCACAGCACAGACAGCTGGTCTCCAGGTGCTGCCTCCTGCTGCACAGACCAGGGGTCAAACGCAGCTGAAGAAATGCGACGTATTTGCGAAAATGCAAAACTTGCGGTGAGGGAATGCAACATTTACGGCAAAGGAGCACAAAAGTTGAGGTGGGGGAATAAAAATCAAACCCGTGGTGGGCACCTGATCAAATTTAAAAACTGAGAATGTTTATAAATCCTTATTTTCAATGTGTTTTTTTTTTAATCTTTGATTGATAGACAAAAAAATTCAATGTTGATTTCATTAAATAACAAAGGGAAGGCCAGTGATGCCACTGACTGTCCTTCAGTCTGAATAAGCAGGTAGGCATCAGCAGAGATGCACGTAAACCGACGGGAGGGTCATCAGTAAAGTCCCGTACTGTGAGAGTTGTTCCCAGCTCTTCAGGATGTGTTACCACGGGCCTTGAATGTGTTCTTTCAACAACCAGCGTCCTCGTTGATTACTGTAGGGTGACCATAAGACAGACGTCAGATTGGGGAGTGGGAGCCTTTGGGCACCAAGTGGACTCCGCAGTGATACTGGAGCCTCCCCTACCAGATTGTGTATGCATGTGTGGATGAGTAAGCGGACATGTGCATGTGTGTAAGTGCTTGACAGATGAGCCGTGTTGAGTCCCGCGGGCAGAAAGCTGCTCCAAAGATCTCTGCCGGTCCCGGGCAAATTCCTCCTCGAGCCGAGGTCTCGAAACAAAAAGAGATGACAAAAACACTCTGGCCTCGCCATGCGAAGTGTGCTGCTCGCTAACTGCTCCAGCCAAGCGCCTGCTTTGCCTCACAAATCTTAAGGCTAGAGGCTGAGGCACCCCGGATTAAGAGTCTCAGTGGCGGTGAGTCGGGTGTGTGTGTGTGTGTGTGTGTGTGTGTGTGTGTGTGTGTGTTGTGTTAGAAGGGTTCTTCAAGTGAAAAACATCACAGCTTGGATGACAGTGATTGTAATTCTTCAAGAATTCCCTCTTAAAGTCCCTCTCGTAGCATCCAGAGCTACGTCCTGATGCTCAGCCTAACCAGACGAGCATCAGAACCCAGATTGTTGGACGACGACTACGAAAACATCTCTGCGGGGCAAGAACAGCATGGGTTTGCTTAGAGAGGAAAATATTATCAGCCACGAGTTCAAGGAATAACCTGATTGAATGACCGGAGACACATCCTCCATAGGGCACCAGGGGTCACTGAATGATTTAACATGCATGAAATTATGTTAATCCTATTCTGAGGCCTTCGCAGTCAGCTCATCTCAACCCAATTAAAGACCTACGGGAGATATTTGACTGATGTGCTAACCAGCTCCCTCAAACACCACCATCAAAACACCCAAGCAGGGAATATCTTTGGGGAAAGAGGATAAATTCACATTATCATACATTATGCCTATGAGCTGGGAGTAAAGATCTGAGATTATTGTCTTTGAGCAAATGTTGGTGGCCTAATGAGGTAAAAAAAAAAAAAAAATGCAGGCAAAAGACTAAAGAAAAGCCTGACAAAGAGAATTTGTGTAACATCAGCAGTTCGGAGGGTGTCTGACCCCCGGGTCCCCTTCCCCCGACATGAACACAGATATCTGCAGCCTCTCCCCGGTAGAGCCACACTTCAACCAAAATGAGATGTTTGGCTTTTCAACTACGCACAAATAGCCTTGTAAAGTCCATCAATCCATTTTTTTAACCTCCTACATCGATTGTTTTTGACTCCAGGGGGCAGAGAGAGCCAGGCAGTATACTTAGCTTGAGGCCAACGCTGACCAGCAGCTAACAACAGCAAAACTGCTCGAAAACAATGTTCGCAAACTCTCTAGCACATCGTCTGGTGTCATCAACATCATCTTTAGCCAACCGCTCGCGTCAAGCCGAGCATACGACGCAAAACTCCATGTTTTCCTCATTTTAGAGGTTCAACTAGCGGAAAACAAGCAGTCAGTCCTACCGCATTGATTAGTGGTGATGGGAGGACTGGTTGAGTGCTGTCCGTGGGGCTGAACCTGCCGCCGTCGGCCCACAGGTGAGGGAAGACGCTAAATAAATAAACTAGTTATTTCAAACAAATTCTTGAAGTATTGATGAAGGAAAACGACAAATCGTGCTGCTCAAAATATCATCAACCCACAGCGTTGGTTCATTTTGATCAGCCTCCCCAGCGACAGAACGTGTAATCAGACGAACAAGTCTGCAGCGAAACCAGCGCTCTTCCAAATCCTCGTAAAGAAAAACAGCCATTTAATTACCGCCTGCAAACAAAGACGCTATTCCCCTGAATTCATTTTCTAATCATCAGTTTTATTGTAATGAAGCGACTTGAAAATGAGATTCCTGTCTTTCTGATTATGCAGCTCACCTCAAAAATAAACAGAAGTCAGATCCGACCGTGCACACGGCTGACAAGCATCTGTCAGGATGAAAAAGCTCCAGCCACCTCACGTGCTACAGAACTGAATACTCAGCCCTTAATTAGATTTTACTGTACACACTCTCTCGACACATCTTTCCCTCCAGCCATATCTGTGCGAGGTATGCAAACCATATGGCACAGAAAAACATCTGCTTTGATGGGAGGAAGGCATCCTCAAACGCAGGCGCTGGAGCTGTCAACAGAGATACTGTACTTCTCTGAAACCTTTTTTTTTCCCCCTCACATTTTCTGTTATTTATAGCCCTGCAACTGAAGATGGACTGTTCCCGGACAATGGAGCCATCACTGCATGCCAGATCTCCAATCCCACACATCCACGGCGACGACAGGACGCATCCAAGCGTCCACAGCCTTCATGCTGTGAGTGAGTCGCTGCGCTCACATTGCTCAGCGCTCTCAGTGGAAGCCCAGGGGCATGCTGGGGTCGTAGCTGGGGAAAAGAACTCCGCCTGCAGTTGGCATGAGGATGAGAACCAGTAACAGGAAGGGGCTGGGAGAAATGGAGCCTGAGTTATGGACAGAACAGGAGCAGGGGGCTGCAGAGCGTCTGTTGGAACTGGATGTAAACGATGGGCTGTAGGGCTGTGAAGCAAAACGTAGATGGAACTGGAGCCTGAGCCAAGAAGGCCTGACTGAATCCTCGCTGTTGAAGGGGCTGATAAAACACTGACATCACATTTAAGGCCTGTCAGATGACACTGCTCTCAGATGCTGTGTGTTTTAAACTGGGACAAAAACCTGGAAATTCTCAATGATCTTTCCCGTCACATGTCGTTTGTGTCATCTGAAAACCCCAAAAATGCCAAACTGTCTGGCAGAATTTTCTTCTTTTGTGTCTCTTGCCATGCGAAAGACGAGACGTAGGCTACACTACTGACGATAAAACAAAAAGGGGGCCAAAAGCATCGAGCTTCTATTGTACTGGAAAGGGTAAACATTTGGCTGTGTGACTGCATGAATGCATGACTGATTGTTGCAGCGAAGGACACACTCACATGTTTCGAGAGGTTGTCACTCTTGCAGTCTAAATCGTACCTGCAGAGAAGAGAAGAAACATCAGAACAAGAGGCTGAAAGGTTCTGTGATTGAAAGTATAAATTAGTAGTCGATGTCACAGGCATGTTTCCCTCATCACACCACATTAATGCAGGGCACTTCTCCGCTGATCGCTGCAAAGAAGCTGTTCAGGCTTAAAGTAGGCTCATGAATACAGCATCAAAAGCTCTGACTGATCCGATATCACGCATGAGGGTGCAGCAACGTCAGTGGCTTCAGTACTGGGACTGACGGTCGGGGAGGATCTCCTGACACACAAAGATTTGGCTGCTGAGGTAAAGATGTTTTTGGCAAGTTGGCGCAATATCTAGGGCACAAATTACACAACTTTACACATGAAATGAAAGGACATGGAGATTATTAAAGAGATGTGTTACTGAAAAACAAGTGATTGACGTGATAGCCTGATGGTCACAGTTGGACAGTGAACGCTCATCTTGTTGTGTGTGTGTGGGGGAACAAACAAGGTTCTCTGGACTTACAGAGCAGTTTTGAGGTGGCTTCAACAATCTCAGCTGACACGCTGCTCCAGTGAAATAACATCCATCCAAAACTGTAAGTAACACCTACATCATGCTGGGTTTGTGATCCACCTCCCTCTCAGGAGAGCAATTTATTCACTTATTTATTTCCTGTAACCTGTCATGTTCTGGAGCGTCTCAGGTGTGTGTCGCTACAGTGAGTGTGAGCGCAGCAGTGTGAAGCGGAGCGTGTAAATTGGAGAGCCAGGGCGTTTCTACAGACAGCGCGCCACGTCCGATAAGGTGCCTGCTGACAAAATTGGGAGGCGCGCGGGGGTGGAGGGGTGGCTACTAATGCAATTCCATAGGAGCGAGGAAACACACTGGAGTTATGCAACATGCTGCTGGCTAAACGCACAGGTGTGCTTCATGTTCTATTCGCCTTTAGCCTCTGTCGCCTTCAAACGCTCATAAATGATTCATTTAATCTCATTTAATAATGAGAGAAGAGGCAGAAGAGAAATAACATGCTACTGATGTATGTATGATGATTTGGCTGCACATGTTCATCCACACACACACACACACACACACACACACACACACACACACAAGTGTTTGCAGGAGGTGATGTCCCACGGCACCTCATGAGTGCACATTTGCTGTGTGCGAGAGTGTGTGTGTGTGTGTGTGCTCATGTGGATGACATCACTCTGCATCGGCACTGGGCCAGACAGGATTTCTCTTGGTCCTAAGCCGCCTGTCTTGGGGGGGAGCGGCTGCTCGGAGCTCCATTTGAACTGAGCAATGATGACTAATGATGGCACACAAACAAACGAGGCTGAAGAGGCTGGAAAACAACAGACGACAGCACACTGACACTTGGGCTCCATTTCCTAACAGCTTTATCAAACCTTTATAGAGCGAAACAAGATGCTCCACAAATGTTTCATACACACGTTTCTATGCTGTAATTGGCCCTGACGTTTTACCCAGAATATAATCTCTAAAAACAGACACCTGCATGCAGGCAACAAGAACCGAGCCATCACACTAGAGGCTGAAATAGAATCTGATCTGAGGGTGATATGAATCCATCGGCGATCAGATGAAATGTGCGAATCAATCCAGGAATGGAATTTTACTGCTCTTCTTGAAAGCTTTACATCAACTTGGTACCTGCCCACATGTCAAAGCCTCCACCTGGAAGTGAGACACCTCAGATGAGCGGTCGGAGCCCTGCTGGTTGCCTCCAGCTCACGGTTGATGACTAAAGGTGATCTGGCGTTCGCGTCTTTGCACACTCAACCCAAACACGCCGATTCACCAGCCTCTTTGGAAATGTTTCTTTTTGTGTAGGCTTTTGCAAACGTCTGATATCCGCATTTGCTTTTAATCATATTCAGATAAACGCTTTTCTTCTGATCCCATTCATAATCATCGTCTCTATTTATAAATCACTGCAGTACAGTTTATTCTCATTATCAACATCATCATCATCATCTTTCGACTCCAACTTGATGTAAACCTAAGCGGGAGTCTTAGCTGAGACATTTGGCCGTTGCCCCGGAGACCAGTCATAGCTGACGGGTCCCAGATTGTCCACAACATGGCCAACATACCGAACTATTTGAAAGATGAGCAACAGTGCTAATTTCTGATGATACAGAGGCTACAAGCAGTTGAAACAGGCTGGACTTGATTATGTCGATAAATAATTACATGATGAAAACAAATATTACTGATCCATTTTAAGCTCATGTTCAATTCAGAATAATTCCAATCTGTATAAATATTTTACAGTTGCCGATACGTGTGAAAACTAAAGGACTGCATCGGAGCTTCAACGCCTCCTACATCACTACATTTTCTGCTGTGCTTTTCTTGCCTTTCCACCATTAAAAATAATGCTAACAACACATTTATACGCTGAAGGTGAAGCAAACCACTACTTTTACTCCTACTACTACTACTACTACTACTACTACTACGACGACGACTACTACAACAGTACAAAGTAAGTTCAACATAGAGAACAGAGGATCTTTTCCTTTGTTAGCTTGACAAACCCTCGCCACCGCGAAAGCACAGAATCAGCAATAACGGCAGGCATGAACTCATGAAGTCAACCCAGAGGTCCAATCGAGCTACGAGAATGTTCCCATAAAAGGAGCCTGATGAATCTTAAAACTGTCACCCTGAACAAATGTGTGGAATAAATCCACCATGAATCCTGAAGAAGCAAAAACCACGAAGAAGAGCGAGCCAAAAAAAACCAAAAAACTAAAGAGTGAAAGTGACTTGTAATGAGCTCATCAGTCTCAGGAGGGCACCAACAGCTCGGACTGCCATCATAATTTGGATTTAGTCAAATGAACAGGTGCATTTTTCAGTTTTGCAAGTCTAAATTAGCATCAGCCTTTGGGTTGCACCCACAGGTGCTGTTAAACACTCACAGATCTCCCGAATCAATCTAAAATAGTAGAGTACACCCCCCCCCCACACACACACACACACACAAAACCTCAAGAAACAAACAGTTTCCAACCAGTTCATCTCAAGCTGAGGATTCATTCATGCAGGACGTTGTTTTACTCTACGTAACTAATAAAAGTGAGTGAATGTCCTCTTTTCATTTCAGTTTTTGAGGTCTGATACTATTTGTCACACTTGATTAGGCAACCGTCCAGCCAAGGGGCTTCCACTGGCTCCCCCAGTCTCAGAGAGAGAGAGAGAGAGAGAGAGAGAGACTAGCAGGATTTCCAGGCATGGATACAGTAGCAGCAGAGGAAGCGAAATGTGTCATGGCTTTGGGGTCTGTAAGTAGAGAGAGCAGGGTGGGGGGTGGGGGGGCTCAGGCTCAGCTATACTGGCGGTTTGTGGGGAGCTCGCTGCTGTCTGGCTGTATGGACGTCCTGAGGGGATGTGGAGCAGCAGATTGAAGCGAGGGAGGTGGAGGTAATGAGGGGCCGCGGGAGCTGCAGGAGCTACAGTAAGAAGACTTCCTGACCTGAGGACTGACGAACCACTGGTTCTGTAATGGAAAATGCTCGTGTACATGCATGTTCCCGCTCAACATGGATGCACAAGAGTGCCCGAGTAGCAAAAACACAGATGTGTGTGTCTGTGTGCAAGCATGCGTGTGGGCTTTTTGGGTATTTTACTTGTACTGAGGGCAGCCGTGTCCTTGCTAAGAATGATCATATGGCCATCAGCCCAGAGGACAGTAACGGGTCCTGATGCTGATCCACAATGGACAAGCCGCGCGCGTGCACGCGCCCTCACACTCACACACACACACACACACACACACACACACACACTACTCTGGCAAAGTCTGCAACTCACTCATCTAACACATGGGAATACACAGGCAGACTGGAAAACTCTTCAGTCACTCATATAAACCGTCCAATCACACAAATGCTCAGATTCATACACCAAAATATCACTCAATGAATACCTACCAATTAAAATCACTGCTGACTCTCTCTCTCTCTCTCTCTCACACACACACACAGAGCCAGCGTCTCTCCTTGACCTTCTCTGTGACCTCCCACAGCTTGAAAGCAGCATGTGGCTCTGTTGACAGGCCAACAAGTAAACAAACAAAAGGGCCGTTCTATATTTCATGAGCTATCATGGGAAATACAGCGAATGTGCGCGAGCCCCAACACAATCCCCATTATCATAATTACTCAGGCAGCTCCACTTTGACGCTTACATGAGGAGAAATTACTTTTGAACTCAAAAGCACTCACACGCGGCTCCATGTGGACAAAGAGAACACATTCATCTTCCATTAACGGCCAAAATAAATACTTGAAACCTGAAACTGATCAGCCAATCAGGACTCACCTCCTCACCGGTGAGTCAAGTAAGATGGTTGCACGGCCGGTCTCAGCTAATCTACACACAGCTGAAGAGATGTCAAAATAATAAAATGATTCACAACATAAATATTCACATTATTGAGAAATTTACATGGACCACATTCCTTTTCCATTATTTATAGTAATATGTACAATAAAATATGTATACTTTTCACAATTTTGATGTACTAAAACATTAAAGAAAACACTTTTCAGCATTTTTAAAGAGCAAGGTTTAAAGTAGGGTATCAGATATTCAATAACTGATCGGGCCAAACGTTGACATACGTTTACCAAGTTTATGTGACATTCATGTTTTGATCATTCTGAAGAAAAAAAACACAAAGTGAAGTGTGGGTTTTTTTTTTTCTTTATTTGGAGAAGTCCATGTCTGATTTTGTCTTCATCTTAAATTAATATCGTCACGCATCTGTCAGTTAAAGTCTGCCCTTCAAATGAGGGTTCGTTCTCCCGACAGAATTCTTTATTCCTCACACTGTTGTTGGACTCATAAAACTGCACCAGCATCCTTTCGAGACACAAAAACAGACAGGCTGCTCAAAATTGACTAGGTTTACAGTTAACTGACAGATCCCCCCCTAGTGGCCATAGTAATTATGACAAAAACAAAGGAAGTAATCAGACCCATTGGTGAGGAGGTCCAACCAAGACAACCACAGTCACCAAATCTAAAGACAGAGTTTCCCAAACGTCTTCCTCCAAACACTTCAAAAGAACGTGCCAGAGACTCACGACGAAGACCACAGGAGCCTGAAGCACACAAACAGAGTCTGAAATTAATCGCTGCCAAGTGGCAACTGAGGGCAGATTTTCAATTTGGTGAGTAAAGCCCAGAGGGCAACCCTCGGCGCTGCCGGGTAAAGGTTTGCACCGGAGGAACACGCCCCGACAAAAAGGAGGAGCGGAGAGAAAGAAGTTGTAGGTGACCACTAGAGTGACGCTGAGGGCGCGGTGGCAGAGAACCAACAGGACAGCTCATCTGTCTCTGGGAGGCTTGAACCGGCTCATTGCTGATCAATGCATTTGTCAAAAATTGCGCCACGTTTCTTGGCTTAAAGGTCTGGGACATCGACACCATCCCTGACAGACTGATGATATTTAAACGGCTGACGCTGACAATCATCCGAATATCATTGTAAAAAAGGTTTCTAACATATTTCATGTGATGGAGCCTAGGAAGGGTCGACGCAGCTCCGCCCGGGAGGCTGCAGGTCTGCTGAAGCAGCTCAGTTAAGGCTGGACGAACCACGTTTGAGCTCTGGAGGGGGAAAGACCGAGCAGGCGCTTCTGAAAAGATCCGTTCACCTGCAACCAGGATTTTAATTTCCAAGCACACAACAAATCATAGCTAAAGTTGGAATCCATCTAAACTTCCAACTGAAAATGAACGCGTATTTGGTATGTAGTGGTTTTGTTGATTGACCCAAGTCTTGACATTTTAGTACTAAGTATTTAAATACCACATCTACATAGCGTCTGCCCCCTACTGGTGGAGTCAGGCTGACACAACTGAATCACGCTCGCCACCGAACGTCCCGACATGTCGCTCATGGAGGAAGTGGATTGCAACCGCCTTCCTTCACCCTTGGAAGATGAAGAGTGTTCGCCTGGATTCTTCCTTCCTCTGCTTCCATGTGAATGTGCGTCTTTGCCACAGCATGAAACCCCACAACCAGATGAAACACGGTTTACTGAAAATGAGGCCGATAACCTGACCGTTTCACTTCCTGCTCGCTGCCGGCGAGTCGACATCAGGTGGTTAATTGACCCTCTACAGAGGATATGACTGGGATTTTCACTTCCAGAACCTCACTGTCCAGCTCCATGATAAAACACTGCGCAGTCATACTTCGAGTTATAACAGAAACTTGAGTTACTGGTTGTGAATGTGCTTGTGCCGTATTTGGGGAACTACCTTGTTAACTGATTAGTCTCCGTCTGTGTTCGCATGCTAGGACACACATGCAGGAGTGTGTGTGTGTGTGTGTGTGTGTAATTCACAGCCCTGGCTCACCACCCAATAATCTCCAGGTGAATATAAAGCACCGGCTAACATGGACATGTGCCAGTACAAAAGGCTCCAGGCTCCAGCAGGTACTTTTACATATTTTTCGAGCGGCGACTCCATTAATGTACTGCAAACGAAGGAGACTTCTCGATGGATCCCGCCGACAGCACTGAAAATACATGATAATGGGCACTAAAGCCTTGTGTGTGATTCACTTTGGGCGTCTGGCCCTATTTTGTCTCAAAGCATTGTATGAATGGGATGAATTCAGATGGAAACGTTGGTGAAAAAGTGGCATGAAAACTTGTCTTTTATTTAAAAGGGAGAAGACTTACATCTCCCTCAGCACAGAACATGAATATTTCAGTCTTAACTTTGCTCCACACAGAGCAGCACTCTCACCCACGCCTCCACAACCTGCACAGGCACAAATACACAAACACACACACACACACACACACACACACACACACACACACACACACACACACACACGCATAAATCAATTGTTAACTCACAGGTCAAAGCGTAGATTCTGCCTCTCCTCAAAGAAATAGTCCAGGATGAATTTACGGACAAAGTCAGGGTTGAGAGTGTTGTCTATGACTTCTGTCCTGCCAAACTGGAAGGAAAGTAAATAATTACAAGCTGCCATTCAAAACTCCCTCAACAATTTATACACTGCATGGCCAAAAAAGTATTGAAACCCAAGCACAGCACTCCTCCTGAATGACTGAAAACACTCTCTCCTAATGCACAGGGCCATGCTGCCTTTTTATGTACGTTGGTCGCTCCTAATGGGAGTCGGCTCCTGCCCGAGAGCGTCAACATGCCACACTGAGCCATAAACTGACGTCACTGAAACAGTTAGATGCTGGTGTTTTGCACATTGGGGGATATTTTACCCTCTTGAAGGATGTCCCACCAGCAGCAACAGTTTTCCAGGTGTGGGAGGAATGCCTTGTCGTTTCATTTACATGAGAAGCAACAGGAAGAAGGATGTCATATACTGAGGTGGTTAAGATACTGCCGCTCATTTGCAACAATGCAAGGTGAATCGCGTGACACTGGCAGGGCGTGAAATGTTGCAGTTTGTTGAACTTCTTGTTGAAATAACAGCAGCTGTTGCTGGGCGATCCTTATCTTGGGTTTGTAGGGAGCAGCCGGGAGAGGATTTCTTTCCTCGCTAATGGTCTTGTTTGCTATGTCGGTCATATTGCAAACATTTTCAGCGTTGCCGCTAATATTCATATTTTCCATGCAAATGTAAAAATGTGCTCATGGGCCCTTGATCCAAAAAGAAGCTGAGGATTACCAGAGGAGTGTGATTAGACCTGAACCTCGCAGACCCAAACTGAGGGAGAAGCCGGATACAACAAACGGCGTGAAGGCCTAGGATCCTCTCCCACACCCCGGATCCTGATCCAGCTGTGGAATAAACTCGTGCCGACTTCCTGAAATGCCTGCATCGCGCAGACCACGCGAACAAAACCACTGTGAGCTGAGTTACGAGTTACGAGCTGAATCTACATTCAGTCACCACACCTTGGTGTTCCAATCCCAGTTCAGGTCTCAAGTCAAGGCCCTGTCGTACACTGAGCATTGGGAGCCGGCTCATGCGCCAGCCTCTGAGAAACTCACTGAATTCCTTTTGGATGAAAACTGAAATGCTGCCATTTAAGCTCCCTGGGAGAGCTGACTGGCTATAAATTCGTAATTTCCCCACAACCTCACCCCTGTACTCACCTCTCTCCACTCCCTGTTTGCTATTCCTTGAGTGTACAGCACACAAACTGAAAACAGGGAGGGGGAGAAAACAAGAGAGGGTTAGATTGATCGAAGAGTATTTAACAGTGAACACAACAGTGAGACGTCACTTCTCTCCCCAGACCCCATCATGAGAGGAAAACTCCCTAATTAAATGTCACTAGAACGTTGCCTTGCAGCATGGTGATATTTCAAGGGGGAGAGAAGGGAGGAGGGCGACAGCGCATGTTTGCGTGGGCGGCGAGGGAGGCGAGGAGGGTAGGGTGCGTTGGAATGTCCTCCTTATTGAATAAATAAGGAGCTCCGTCAATAATATTGACATTCTAGCCTCTCCGTCTGGGGGAGACTTGGAGTGCTTTTCAACGACAGACCGCTGGTGAGAGCACAGCGGCGCAATCAGCTGGCACTAAAATGACATTTCATTTGCATTCCCTGTCAGCCGTTACTGTACTCACATGGCAACCCCTCGCATCCCTTAAAAGCCCTGAGACCAGTTTAGAACCGGTAATATGTTTACATAAGAAATGAGATAAGCCTGTCATGCTAATGAAAACATGTGGACGATGTGTTTAGCACCGGCATTGCTAAATAAACACCAAGCTACTGCCAGTTACAGAATGGAGGCATCTGGACTGGATCACATTCAGTCTCTGCATCAAGCGCTCCTAAAGCATCGATGTGTGGATCAACCTGCAACGGATCGAACTGGGATGGCTGCGTCTTCTCAACCAGAAGCTACAGAGACTCACACCAGGTTTCTGATCATTGCCAAAAATAAGCTTCACGGTGAGCAAATGTTTATGAAATTTTGTTTTGGTGTGATAAACTGGAATAAACATGACTTCCAGTTTCTGAGGCTTCAGTGCTTTAGAAGGTCAAAGCTAACACTGCGCTGGTCACGAGCTGCGCCGCGGCGTCATGCTTCCCGCTTCTCGCCCATCTTTTGAGTTTTAGGACTCAATCCTGCATGCGCCACTCTGCTGAACTTCAGGCGGACCCACAGCTGCAGATCCCCAAAGTAAAATGTGGGGCCCAATGTCAGCCGGGAGCCTGTCCCACCTGACATTGGGCGAGAGGCGGGGTTCACCCTGGACGGGTCGCCAGTCCGTCACAGGGCCATCAGGATCAATTAGGGGTTCTGTATCTTGCTCAAGGACACTAGGACATGGTCACCGGGGGAAGTGAGGATCGAACCAGCGACCCTTCAGTTGCTAGACGGCCACTCAACCTCTGAGCCACGCCTCCCATAAGCTATAAATGAAATCTAACAACCCTGCGTGCGTGATGCACGAGTGGGGTTTCATGTTTTAGTTCTTCACCCTCGGCAACATGGGACCCTGTTTAATGGTCTACATTGACCTTTTTGGAGGTTTTGGATCGTGAAGACAGGCATTATTTGTAGGTCGCTTCACAGCGCATGTTACTAACCCGCTCTGCTCGATGGTGGAGTACATTAATAGCTCTCTCTCTCTCTCTCTCTCTCTCTCTCTCTCTCACACACACTCCCTCCTGGTGATTCACATGATGGATGAAACATAAAAAAAAAAAAAAGCTCGTCACACTCTAGTGCGCATTGTTTTAAAATCTAGTTAAAGTGACTCCAAAAATAATCCATGCTGGAGTCCTGCTCTATACAAAAAAAAAAAAGAGAGAGAGAGAGACACACCTCAACTTCACCTGATTTTCCTCCGGGAGCCATCTTTAAAACACACCTCAGAAGGCAACCTTTCCAACCCATTCCACCTGAGCAGCACTGATCGCTCTGAAGGGCCACGTCAACAACAGTAACCTCTACGCGTCCTTGCCTCTGCACGAGCTCGACCGCAGGGAGCAAAACAATGGAGCCACAGGAGATAGAAGCTCCAGAGCTCCAGCAACCGACTGACTGGCTGGTTGGGAAGATCCCAGTTTAATCTGTGAGACGTGCCTGGCGGTACTCATGGAGGAGGAAGGAAACACACACGTAAGAGCAGTCAGACACGTTTGGTCTCCAACTGAGGAGGTTGTAGTTTCACCTGCATCTGTTGAGGACAACGAACCTGACACACCAGGTAGTTGATGACTCAGAACCATCTGGGAAGTCCTCTGTTTGGAAGTGCTTGGAAAAGGGCGGGAGCGCTTCAGAAATACTCAGCAGGTGATTGGATGAAGAAACTGTCTATCACGGCAAACTTAAACCAATCAGATCAAAGAATCGATCCAGAAGCTGAAGCCGGTCGTTGAAAAAGCAAAAACCTTCATGGAGGACGACTGATAGTGGCGTTGTTTTCAGCTCTGATGAGCAGCAGCTACATCGTTGTCGTGACCAATCCAGGCTACCTCATCACACCTAAGCCACGCCCCTACCTCCTCAAATGACTCTGATTGGCCACTTTTGGTGGAAAAACAAGCAAATACTGTAACTAAAAGCCTGGCAGGATTGATGATGACCCTCACCGGATCTTTTTCGATTGGCCTCAGCGGAGAGAAGCCCTCTACGTCCCCTTCTGGGTTTTCTCTCAGCGCTATTTTGTTTAAAGGTGTAGATAATTAGTTAAAACAGCAAGACGATCAGCTGATTTCTGAAAGAGCGTCTGACCAAGAAAAGGCAGAAATGTTGTTTTAATAAGTGAACCTAAACATGAGAGACCCGGAGGAGGCGTTGGGGTGTTGGGGCCCACGCAGCCACGCCGCTCTGTGGTCGTTCTCCCTCATTTTGATGCCCGTGGTCGTACCTGACGGCACTGAAACGACACTCGCATTTTAGCAGCATTGATTTATGTCACACACAACTGTTACACCGCAGCATGGCTGATGGCGCTGTGGTTCTCTAGAGGGAGGTGCAGAGGGACGACTGTCTCCACACCCACATTCAGAGATCAGGGAGACCGCTGACCATCACACGAGGATATTTTGGAGGGGGGCCAAAATATTAGAAATATTTCTTTCTCTAAATGTAATTTTTTTCTTTCTTTCTCACATGTTCTAAAATATCTAAAAGTTCAGAGATAATTCACAAGTGCGCACAACCGTGTCTCTTGTTCTAATAAAGTGCATAGAACGCAGCGTGTTCACATTACAACAGACAAAACTTTTATGGACTCAGTAAATGTTTGCACATAATCAAAACTAAACTCGGGGGGGGGGGTGTATGAATGAAAACTAAATTTTGTCTCAGCAGATGCGGGCGTCCCCTAGTTTCAGGGAGATAATAAAAATGTGAGAACTCACGCATAAACAAATGAACAGGTTTCTACACACACACGAGGAGAACGGCACAAAAATCGGGCTGTCTGCAGACGTGCCTGCTGGGTGACTTAAAACTGCGAAATATCAACCTGATCATCGACCTCTGAGTGGGAAATCTCTAATTCTAATAAAAACTTTGAGAGTAGCTGTTTAGAGGAGGAGCCCAAACACAATCAAACACAACAGAATCCCGTCATTGTCTTGATTTTGTGACTTCTGATTATAAAGGCAACACCTTCCACTGAGACAGCATGCATTAGCATGAATTAAATCATTAAGACTTGTGAATGTATGCCTAAATTAATTAGCTTCCACCAACAGACGAACTGACAGGACAGATTTAGTGGTGGATTTGTTAACACATGGAGCTGCGAGTGAAAAACATGTTTCGAAATCTAGCTATGATTTGTTATTTTTTTGTTGTTGTTGTTGTTCCAGAACAAACAAACATTTCATCTTTCAAAATGAAGCTCATGTCGAGAGCAGGAATAATTTATTTCCTGCTCAAATGTCACAGCATTTGTGCGAGCAAACACAAAGACCAAAGGTGTGGTGTTCTGGCAGATTGTCAGGGTGGATGCTGCGTATGTTGCTCTATGGGCGCTGCGCTGTGAGCTGCTGGGGCTCAGCTGCCTCCATACACTCCCCCTTTCATCCTCCCATGCTGCATCAGATGACACATGGCTTCTATGTTATTGTTGGGGGGGGGACATAAATCATTGGTGGTGAATAGCGATGCACCCCCACCGGAGGAACCCGCGCACTTTCACCTCTTCACACGCGTGATGATGAGGCCAAAGATAATAACGCATCAAACACAGTCTATAAATATAAGAGGTGGTGTATGTTCCCATCTGCTTAATGCCCTTTTCTGATCAAAGCACATCCACAGCTGGAAATAACACACACACACACACACACACACACACACACACACACACACACACACACACACACACACATACACACACACACAGATATGCACAAAACAGAGGCACCGGATTGTTGTTCAGCTTTATAAGCTAATATGAATGTGGTACGCGAGCCTGCCTGAGGCCCTGTGGGCTTTTTTGTGTATGTGTGCGGCTCTGCTGAGGCGCTCTAATGCTGTGTGACTGGGGCCAGTATCTGTCAGCAGAGCAGAGACATGGACGCAGCACAAGTGCCTCCTTGCATAAATGTTGGGGTGGGCAGGGATGCTCATCCTCCTCTCCCGCTGCCCGATGCTTCAAGGTCCGGTCCACGACTCATCAATTAGGGGTTCACACACGCTGATCGACTCTAAAAGCACCGCCGGGTCCCCCGGCAGCTCCCACGTGGCAACGCGGGGGAGGATTTTTAAGTGAGGAAAGGTGATGCTGACATAAATGTGTGCGTGCCTCACCTGGATGAATAAAGGATAAAAAAAGGAACATCTATTTCAACATATCTCAGAGCATGTATTTCCCTGCCTTCATGTTTATTTTTAGAGGGCTTTCATCCGACAGAGCTGTCACAGTCTGTTACAGAAACAAAGCAGGTACAACGGAGGAAAACAGCAGGAAACGACTTAAGAAGCTCATCTGTGCGCACGCCTGCATGTGGACGCCGGAGCAACTGGATATATTCCCAGTATGCGGCGCTGGTTCCAGTTGAAATGCTTTGATACTTGATATACTTCAATACTTGAGAGCTTCCGTATTGAACGAGAGTTAATCAGAATGTTGGCCATCTATTATTCATCCATTCATTTTCCAAGGAGAGAAACTTCTTGATTGTGAATATTTATGAGCGCTAGCATCTTTTTCCAATCGTTCCCATTAAAAAGAGCAGAGGAAAAAAAGATAGAACTTTTGTTATACTTCAAACTGGTCCGATGTCCGTCAAATTTTTTAGAGATGAAACTTCTGAATGCTGATTTCATCCAAATCAGGATCATCAGTATCGTGATAATATTTGGATTTTGCACGCTCAGCTTGTAGATGCCATCAGGCCGAGACTCCCACTGTCCGACGGACACTGAGAGTCTGACGGGTGTTGGGGTGTCCTCCTTCCTCAGAGGCTGGAACTCTTACACGCTCCTGAACAGATGGGACCCGCGCCCCTCGCCGCAGAGGCAGCGAGAGCTCGTCTTTCATTTGAAAATAACAGGAAAACTTTATTGTACGTGACGCTGATTTTTTTGTTTTGTTTTGTTTAAATCTCCCAAAATTGTGCATATTTGCTCTCTG
This sequence comes from Aulostomus chinensis, assembly GCF_037954235.1. Taxonomy (NCBI): domain Eukaryota; kingdom Metazoa; phylum Chordata; class Actinopteri; order Syngnathiformes; family Aulostomidae; genus Aulostomus; species Aulostomus chinensis. The sequence continues at coordinate 28,780,821 of NC_141326.1, read as the reverse complement.
TTGTGAGCACTGAGCTGATGAGATTGTGGGGTGATTAAGAGCCGCGTGTGGCATCAGTTTACAGTCACCGTGAGAGCTATAAATAGGCAGAGCCATGCATAATGGATGTGTCAGCGATGGCGTCTTTAGCGCTGTCAGGTGACCTTGGAGAAGTGGGGTCCCCTCTGCCCACCTGTGGCCCCCACTCTTCAGCGCTTCAGCAGCAGCAGCCATCGTCTCCCACATCCACGATGCACGTCTGGCTGATCGCTCTCACACATGCGCCGCTGAATCAATCTCTCATTATCTCAGTATTTGGGTGTGACATGTTTTCACTCACAACATAAAAACAGATCAATAGGCCTCAACTAACTCACACTCTCACCATGATATTGGATATCAAAGACGTTTAGTGAACTGAGATAACAACGGAAGGTAACATTTTCTGCTCGTTCTCCATCAGCCTGCAGCCATAAACTCAGTATGCGCGATGCGTATTTGCCTGGAGGTGGACACTCTTGCTGCAGACACAGCATGCATCTGGCTGAAAATCTGCAGTCTGGAGCCCAAACTGAAATGTCACCGATGTTTCTGAGATTTTCTGCGACAATCTCAGCAAGAACAGACCAGCACAGTCCTCCTACCAACAGTCCTCCAGTCCTGACTCCCTGTAGAAAATCAGGGGCTGCCGGTCCAGCAGGCCCAGCAGAAAGGCCTGGACTTCCAGCGACATGTCAGTGTTGGCCCACGGGGGGGAGGGTGGTGAACTCCAGGTCCTGCAGCAGGAGACAGGACCCCCCCCCCCCCCAGCAGCTTCCCTCTGTTGATGTTGGGCAGAAAACGTCACAGCACATTTGCTACGAGGCTGTATTTGGATAAACTGACTACTTCTGTCAAAATGAGACTTCAAAACTGCTCAGCGCCTCAGCGTTCAACTGATGTTGGCCGGCAGCGTTCTGGACCTTCAGAACCCACTCGCGACCTTGGTGAAGATCCATCCATCCATCCATCGTCATCTTCCTCTTATTCCTTACAAGTAAGGGTCGCGGGGGGGCTGGAGCCTATCCCAGCGTCAACGGGCGAGAGGCGGGGTTCACCCTGGACAGGTCGCCAGTCCATCGCAGGGCCAACACAGAGAGACGAACAACCATTCACACTCACATTCACACCTACGGTCAATTTAGAGAATCCAATCAGCCTCGTCCTCAAATTGATGTCTTTGGACGGTGGGAGGAAGCCGGAGTACCAGAGAGTCCCACGCAGGAACAGGGAGAACATGGAGACTCACACACAGAAAGATCCCGTGCCCGAGCCAGGACTCGAACCCAGAACCTTCTTGCTCTGAGGCCACAGTGCTGACCACTGCACCACCGTGCAGCCCTTGGTGAAGATCCATTTATCTTATTAGGATTCCAGAGCTTCTGGCCCAATGCTGCGTTGGTGAGGTGTTGGAAAATCAGGGTTTCTGGATGACCTTTAAATTATGGACACTACAAAGAAGATGAGTTGCATTTTAATGCTCCGAGTTTTACCAAGACTTTATCAGCTGTTTCCAGTTCCTTTTTTTTTTACACTGGGGAGCAAAGGCAAGGTTTAGGAGGTTAATGTTCATAAATTTACCAAATATTTGCTTTTGCCTGACACGTTCCTGCATAAAATGACTTCAAGTGGTTCTTTTTCTGACACGAGGGGCCGTTTATTTGAATATTACCAGTTATTCCGATGAGTCTGACGTCAAATGACTGCAACACAGGTTTATTATTTTCATCAGGGGATGGAGTTTAGCTCTGTGTCATGAAAAATGATCTGCTGACCTGCACGCTGGGTGATAAACTCTGATTAAACATGTCCTGTTCTGAGGGGAGTACTAGGATTGGAAACGCTGCAAACATAATCATTGAAACTATCATTTTTCATTTCACTAGAAAAAACAGTGCCGTGTTAAATTTTGTGAGAAGAAAGTGTAGAAGAACCATGACGAATGTAAAAACAATTTCCGCATTATTTGGTTTTATTTCGACCATTAACAGTTGCAAAAAGTAAGAAACCCATATGCCAACTTTTTCAGTTTGACAGTCACCCAACACTCCCTGACACATTTCTTTTTCTCCAAAAAGTTTGGAACGCTGCCCGAGTGTTTACAGGTTTGGCTTCTCTCAAAACCAATGAATTGAGAAGTCATTTTGGAGGTTTAAAACGAAAAAAAATGTCTTCAATAAACCCGTTTACACTTTTCTATCAGGGAAAATTACTGTGGGGATTTCAGAATGGGCCTTTAAGAACCACTGGACCAGTTTCCAAATTGAACCCCTGCTGTTCTGTCAAGGGAACGAGGAGGAGTGTGTTTTTGTGTGTGTGTGTGTGTGTGTGTGTGTGTGTGTGTGTGTGTGTGGGAAGTGGCTGGTTTGTGTGTGTGTGTGGATGATCTGGTTTCCCTCACTCACGTTGGAAGCAGGGAGCAGTGACGAATACAACCTCTGACATATGCAAATGTCTACTGATTCACACAGCCAAGGCAGTGTGTGTGTGTGTGCATGTGTGTGTGTGTGTGTGTGTGTGTGTGTGTGTGTGTGTTCGCACTAAAATCTGCCTGCATGTGGTGCATGTTTGTGTCTGGACGTAACTGTTTGTTAGCAGTATTTAAGTTGGTTTTTAACGTACTCTTTTACATCTCCAATTACTGACAGAAATTCCTCCTCAGAAAGCCTCCAATTACTGATCATGTGGGTTTATGCAACATTAAATTATGTACTGTAAATATAAAATATCTCTTGTGTCTGGCTGGTGTCCAGTACCTGGACGGCCACGCAGACTCTCTGCTGACAACCTCTGATTATGGATTTAAAGCAGCACATGGACAAAGACAGAAACGCGAGCTCTCAGGTCCAGGAAATTAATTAAAGCCAATATCCTCTGAGGAAGGTTTGCCTGGATGTAAGCTTTCTATGGCGCGATAAATATCTCAGAGAGCATCACGTGGTCGAAGTCAGTCAGTAAAAGGTGTCACATGATCATTATGATGATCATATCAGCGATCACTCTCACTCTGACACAGTTGCAAACCGTAGAATCTTTCAGCTACTTTTCCTTTATTTTTAACATTTTGAACGTCAGTGTGAAACCGACGTGTTGCACCGTGAGGTCATAACTGCTACTCGCCCCCAACTGTTGGCCCCAACTGGGTTTTTACGGTGCGACTCACAACGAAACGTCTTCTGTTTAAAACTCCACCAAACTACACGCACACAATAAAGTACACACACCACAATATTGTAAACCACAATAAATCGACACACTTGACGTTTTCAAATTCCATGATTTTTCTGACTTTTTCATGACCTCATGAACTCTGATAGCAGCTGACAGAAGCTGACTGGCTGACGTGAGCCGCCTGACTAACATTCACATTTGGTTTAAAATTAGAAGTGAAGACAAAAGTGGCGTTTTTCTTGGTTGAACAAATGTGGCATGATACAAGCACAGAAAGTCTCATGCAAATGTTTAGGTGTGTGTGTGTGTGTGTGTGTGTGTGTGTGTGTGTGTGTGTGTGTGTGTGATAAGAGGCAATCTTACTGGGATCCGATTTGGAGAATGTGTCTCTGTCCAGCAAGTTTCTGAAAAAAAGAAAACAAAGAAACATAAAATGTAATTGCTTCTCCCACTTCAAGCAACAAAAGTGAGCGCGGGAAGTTATTACATCATCAAACTTCGCCTAATTAGCTCCCTCACTGACCCGGACAACTTGTTTACCCATAATCCTCCTCTGACATGATTAACAAAGCTATTTCGTTCCATAACCGTGACACCAACATTAAACAGACTATAAAATCAAGCTTTAAGTGGAGCCCATTCATATTTCAAACACAAGGAGAAGACAGGACCTATTTTTTTTCCCCCACTCCCCGGGTGCCAGCAACAACAGCCGAGGCTGACATCAAATTTACATGACACTCCAATCTTTGCTCTTCACATGGCGATGGATAAATGCACTGAAAAGTCCCACTGCAGAGCAGATGCTCGGCGCTACCGAGGTACTCCACAGTAGGAGAGTTCAGATGGAATTAAATATGCACTCGGAGATGACAAGTCACAGCTGCCTGAGAGCTGAGAGGAGAGAGATCAAGGAGCCACCAGGTCTCGGGAAGGGGGAGACCCGACATGTCACGTCAGCAGCGGAGGGGCTTGTTGCTTTTAGTTCACTGTGTCCAGGCGTCAAGAGGAGGTGGCCTGGAGGGCAGGGGTGGTGCTCCTGCCAAATCTCACATTGACAGACCTGAGACTTTTGCAGCAGCAACCAAGAAAGACTCAACAATCGGAAGGAAGCGGCCATCAGCAGCTTGTCCAGCGGAGACGTTAATCCCCAGACCAGCTTGAGTCATGATGACTCAGGCCGGCTCTATTTAAGTGGTCTGAAGCACTTTTGGAGCGAGTCTAATCCAGTCACATTAGTTGTAGTGCAGCAGTTGTGATGTGTTTCTGTAAGTCAGGCGTTGGTGTAGCCGCAGGTTCCCTTCACCAGAAATCAATGAGAACACTGAAGGCACTGAATTTTGGATGTCAAATAAACGAGGGAAAAGTACATTATCTGAGATTTGCAGCCTTTGTTTAGCAATGATCTTCACAAATGAGCACCACTTTAATGATCTTTGAAGCATAAGTGCAAGCGTTAGCGCCAAAAAGCTAACGTAGCTACGAAGCAGAGGTGGAAGAAGTAGCAGCGGCTGCTCCTTTGCTTAAGCAAAGGGAGAAATACCCAAATAAAACAGTACTGTGGTAAAAGTCTCCGTTCAAAATTCTACTAAAGTAGAATATTATTTCATATCGAGATTATGTGGTAAAAGTACACACTGTACTTGTGGTTTGTGTAGTCCAGTGCTTGGGAGCCTCAAATATTATGATAAAGTTTTCAAGTTTTTCTCCTCAGAGAAACTAGTATCTGTAGTAAATGTAGTGGAGTAAAAGTACAGTCTCCTTACATATACATTTTTAAGTTAAGCACAATACTCTCCAACTCTGCCATGAACAAACTGCAGTATTACTACGGGCAGTACTCTGAGAGTTTGTTCCTCCTAGTTCTGTGAGTGGCTATTAAATACAAACTATGAACTGAGTACTGCACATTATTATTTTTAGCATTCTAGAGTGTCACAATCAGCGTGGATGATTCAGGAGGAGTCGTGGTGACCACAGCATTCATGAACTTTTTATGTTCAGACACTAGCAGCACTTGCTTCAGGAAACTTCAATCCACAGAAAGTCGGCAGCGACTTCAAGCCCAGTTTCATTAATGTTTAATCAAAACCATGATCATTTACTAACCTTAACCAAAGTGCTTTCCTTGCCTAAACCACACGTGCATCTGGATGCACACCCCAGTGGTTGTATGTCATTTTCCCGGCATGCAACACAACCACCTGGCTGCACCTTCAGAGCTGCGCAGAACTGTAGGGATCATCAACCTGATTAAGTTGCTATCAGCAGCTTAACTGTGCTGCACATGCTACATGCTACATGCTACATGTATGCTAATGCATCAACAGACGTCTATCGTGCCACTCGGCTCTTTTCTCTCCAAGTTAAGACGGTGGGATTTTCAGTTTAAATGTGTATTTTGTTTGTATGTAATGACAACAGCATGACTTTGTCCACATAGTACGCTGCTGGCAGGGAAAGAGACAGACGGGGGGGGGGGGGGGGGGGGCGACTCTTGCTATCATGCTAGCTGCAGGGCGAGCACTCTGTCGCCTGTCCTGTCCTGCATGACAAGCAGCGAGTGTCTTGAAGCCGTTGATGGCTAGTGATGTATCTAGATCAGGCACTCATGTTTCGCTGATCCCAGTGAGGCCCAGATGGTAAAACGCCACGCTCTGCTGCCTCGCTGTCAGGACACGCCCACTGGCCCTTCTCCAGCTTAAATAAATGATAATAAGCGATGGAATCAGGCCTGGTCATATCGGCCTTTATGACTGGTGCAAAAGAATTTGTGTAGGAGTGAGAAGTGGGCGACTTCCCCACCTGCCAAATGGGATGAACGTCTGATAAAAAGCAATACTGTACACTGCTGGCTTCCAGAGAACTGATGAGTGGAGGCAGGAAAGAAGACTGCAAGAAACAGACAGCACGCAACTGGCTGTGTGTTTTTATGTGCAGGAGGAAGTGCACACTCTTACATGGATATGGTAACCTCCCTCTGATTCATGTGCACCCGAGGGCTTCCACCTGGCCCTGATAGAGATGGGCGGCTCTTTAAAAAGCCCTTTCCACTGTGGGCAGCCCGGGAAACGTCTGGGCAGCCCGAGCAGAGTGCCTCCTTCTTCATCAAACATTTACAAGAGCGTCCCTCCTCGACACCAGAATTACATTTGAAATCCCACCAGTTACATCACAGCCACCTAAACATGGCGGCTAGGGCTTTAAATACCTGTATGTGGAAACGGAGTGGAAAGAGATGGGTGGGGGAGAGAGGCGGGCGGGGGGTGGGGGTGGGGGGGCTTTCATCTACAAAAGCAATTGAGATTACATTTTCCAAGATGTACTTGGAGGAAAAAAAAGAACATTCAATACACTCACCATCAGAGGTTTGAAACACACAAGGAGAGCATCAAATGGGATTTTATCACAACCAGAATGACTGCTAGCTGGCTTCTGGCAGTCACTTAGACTTCCTCTGAACAGCACCACACATCTACGTCTCTCTCACAGGCACGTTTGACAGAACAATGTTTGCGTATCGTTTGAAACGTATTGATTCCAGTTCTTATCCACTTCTGTTTTTCATTCAAAAATGGTCAACTTTAGCCGTAACCAAATAAATGTTCTTTCTCGTGCGAGCTGAGCATGAGATGTTACTCGTACCTGCTCCGACGCTCACAGGTCTCTCTCTTACCAGCTTTCCCTCAATAACCAGTGTGAATGGGTCTATCACCAAGCATCATAACAGCTAGAAAAAAAAGACAAGACCGCCCTCAGACCCATCATAATAGCACAGCTCGGGTTGACTTTCATTCCCAGTGTATGGATTCTGCTTTTCTGCTTATCAATTCTGATATTGATTCCTGCTAATCGATTCCAACTTGGAAATGCCAAATCCTAGACAAAATAGATTGTTACTTTGGAACACTAAAATACTCGTACTGGCGGCACGGTGGTGCAGTGGTCCTCACTGTGGCCCCCCAGCAAGAAGGTTGTGGGTGGAGCAGTGGTCCTCACTGTGGCCCCCCAGCAAGAAGGTTGTGGGTGGAGCCCCGGCTGCAGCACGGGGTCTTTCTGGGTGAGTCTCCATGTTCTCCCTGTTCCTGCTGGGTTCTCTCTGGTACTCCAGCTTCCTCCACAGTCCAAAGACATCAAGAGGGACCAGGTTAATCCAGACTCTAAATTGACCGTAGGCATGGCTGGGAGAGCCAATGGTTGTCTGTCTCTATGTGTTGGCCCTGCCATGGACTGGTGACCTGTCCAGGGGGAAGGCTGCTGGGATAGGCTCCACCCCCACCACTCTGAACAGGGGGAGAGGGGGAACATGGAGGGATGGAAGTATTAGTATTATAACTGTTTTACTGCTTTTATTTGAAGTCAAAACTGTTGTAGGTGACTGATCAAGTACGATGTCTGACAAGGCAGATAAAAACAAACTGATTATTTCTTTTAGTGTCGACATGAGAATGTGTCAGAAGTTCAGCTGGTGACATCTGTACTCATAACATGAGAAATCCACATGATCTTTAGGTCAGGAATGTTCCAGCCAGCCCCCAGGCAGCAGGTTCCACTGGAGCAGCAGGAAACACCTCCTGGTCTTCTTCAATCGCAGAGCCTCAGGTCAGGGAGCGAGTGGTCACCTCACCTCCAAACCTAACCTCAGTCATCAAGCTTGACATTTAGCTCTTCATCCAATGTGCAGGTCTGCTTTGTTTACCCAGGAGCAGTCGTCTGTGGCGCTGGATACTACAGCTAATAAAGAGGATCCCTCCTTTAGAGGAGGCGCGGTAATGAAGAACACAAACCGATCCTGCTGGGAGGATAACACCAGATCAATAAGGCCAACTGGGATTTTTAAAAAAAGCCAAGCTGCTCTGATCAATCCACCTTTGAAGCACCTGCAGCATCCTCTAAACTCCCAACTATTTTCCTCAAGATTCTCTGTGTGTTTGAACCCAGGGAATGTATGCGCATCCAATAATGAGACGAAGAAGTCCTCCCTCACAGGGAGTCACAACATCAGCAGTCTGGGTGTCTTTAAGTAGAACAACAAGCTGTGACGGACGGGGAACCCTGAAACAAGTACAACAGGAGTGTGAACGATTTTAATAAATATATTAAATTTAAGGTATTGCAGTCATCCATCATGATCAAATCACTAGAAGGAGCCCTCCTCCTTTACTGTGACATTTCTGCTCTGTTTTTTAATACTTTCTTCTTATTTAGCTATCCCAAACTTAGGATATATTTTCCTGACCGTTGTCTAAAAATACCCAAAAATATTCTGCTCATATTAATCAGAGCAACAGCTGATACGCTGCAAGATATGTAACTTGAACAATGATCTCATGTGGCACCTGGTAAAAAAAACAAACAAACAAAAAACGAGCAATTATTCTGAACTAACATCACATAAAAGAGTAAATAATAGAGGTCACAATTATGACTTATGTTTGGAAATTGATTTTAGTGGGTGTTCAATTATGACAAGTCATTTCATGTATGGAATTATCAGTAGTAGGGTAACGTGGGGTTCCTCAGGGCTTCATTCTGGGTCCAATAGAGTTCTACATGCTGGGAAACACCTAAGAACATGAGATTAATTCTCACATCTGGAACTGTATAGTTCTTCATCAGTTAATGACACCGGACGAAGATAAGCTCCCTTAATTGTTGGCGCAGTCGTCCCGACAGAGGAAATGAGTGTGAAACGTCTGGCACAGGACGCACGTTGCACATTCTCTTGTTTTGGTTTCAAACCCTGATTTTCATTCTCAATCACACATCAGTAATGTCACAAAAAATCCTTTTAACACCTTTGAAACACTGGTGAGGTGCAACTGTTCCTCTCCGAGGGAGACACTGGGAGGACTTATGCTTGCTTTCATCGCTGGCGGGATGGACAAGTCTCTCTTCTCCAGTCTCCCTCAAAAGGCTATAAAATAGCTGCAGATCATTGGAACTGCAGCAGCAGCAGCAGCACGTGTGCTAAAGCAGAAGGAAAGAAAACATCTCATCCATCCTAAAGTGACCTCCAATGGTTTCCTGTCAGCTTCAGTAAAGATTATAAAATCCTTTAATCAGTGTTCAAGACGACCTCTAGCATCTGGATACTTGTTTTGAATGTATATTTCATCAAGACCACTCCGGTCACCTCAAACACGTCTCTCAGTGGGTGCCTCAGCATCCTTGCGTGTGGAGCAGGCGTCACAGTCGACACCTGTGAGCACATTTGTGTTTCCAATTCTGCTGGCTTCATTTATGTAGGAGCTCAGTCGCTCTGAAGGGGTTTGTGAGATGATCCTCCGGCTTCTTAGCAGGATCACACAAAAACTACAAGACCAAATTTTGTTGAGTACACGGAGATGCGTAGCTGAGGCCATGGACGAACCCATTCCACTCAGAACAGATATGATGAGCGCTGTAAAAAAATGGCTTCCTTCTTTTTTATTGTAAAAGAGCCAGAAGCCTTGGCAGAGGTATGCGCTCTCTGGATATCCCTCGGGAGTTCGCACGGTGCCGCTCTGGAAGCCAGGAATTTCCAGATATAAAGAAATATTCTAAAATAACATTTCCAAAGGCCTTGATGGTTTCTTACTACTGAAAAAGTACTATAACTACTGAAAAAAAGGCATTTGAATTTGAAATTAAAGTAGATTTTGTGTGTGCTTGAGTGTGTGTACATTAAATAAAACTCATGATAAACCTCAGATTTCAATATGCGTCTGTATTTACAGCACAACTGCAGGTTTGCTTTAGGTTTACCGTACCGAAGCAACACAGACACACTGTGCTCAGGAGACAGACATCAAACACCGGACACTAATTAACAGGATGTCCTCGTATCTGTCCGCAGCAATCAGAGCGATGGGTGAAAGTGGTTTTGCAAAAGATGAAAGCAGGCGAACTGTGGGGGCCGGAGGTGATGTGGTTGGTCATGTGACAGAGCTCTGAGGACACCAGGTGAAGCTACCATGGCTGCCCGGTGCCTTAATTAGATGAAAAGACTCATTAATGTGGCCAGTCACCATGACCCCCACTGGGCCTCGCGTGGCTTGGACCCGCTATCCGAGACCAGCTTGATCTGTTGGTTTTATGCCTCTCACTGTGGTCCAGTTAAATGGCGAAGGATCAAGAATCGATACGCTCAGAGATCCACACGGTGAAGCCGGAGTGGAGGGGAAACAGAGCAGTCAGGTTTAATCCACACAGTTCCATTAAAGTCCTGCTTGAACTCCAAACTGCGCTTGTTTGACTTGGAAGGAAACACAAGTGAAATAGTGACATTTCACAAACAACCAGAGCCACCCGTCTGTCCTGAAATACTCACCAACACACGCCGACGGCAGCAGCCCAACTACTGCCCTCATCCTGGAGAAGACACTGTTTGATGGAGGCGTTACCGTGAGCATCTTATGGAACATTCCATTCATACTGTGTTCCTGTTTACAAGCCACAGAGCAAAGACCAACTACAAACAAAACACGTAGCAGAATAAATTCAACAATACCAGAATTACACAGAGCCCCGTAATCACCGACACAACCGTCACTGAGGATTTCCGATGTTTCATTTTCACAGTGCGACTAACAGTCATATGTTATGAAAATGTGTCACCCAGTTACAGTCTAGTTGGCTCGAATCCAGATTTATTCTCCAATCTTGACATCTATTCCCACACTTTCTTCTTGTACCAATACATGATCTTGCCTGAGGCCAGTTTGCCATGAAACTAACTTGCATGCAAGAACGTGGCATTCAGCTTCTGCTCTCCCTGCAGCAGCAGCAAGAACAATCAGATGTGTGGATTCACTTTCAGGGGGAAATGGTGCAGCAGAGCACAACAACACATTTTAAAAAAGTTACAAAGGCAAGCCAAGTGGAGCTGAATGTTCCCCTGAATGAGCCGTGATAGCGGTTGATGGTTAGAAATCCGGCTGGGTTGGCCAGAACTTCAGGGGGGGAGGGCACGGCTGAGAAGTTAGTGGGTCAGACAGGACTGAACACAATGCCTCTGACAGATATCAGCCTATCAACGCAGAATCTGAACTAAAACAGAACTCGCAAAGAACGTCTTTAAAGTTTCTGGCAGTTTTTTCTCCTTGAAACGATGAGTTGAGTCATCAGCCAATCACACGGTTTTCTTCATGAAATGACAGAATCCCCGCCTCTCACCCAGTGGCCCCCAAAACTGGTGCACCGCCGGTCATGTGAGGGGCCGGGCCCCGAGTTGTATGACGTCATCTCAGTCCGGCACCTCAAAAGTGCCGACATCACAAAAGCCCTTTGATCTCTGGACTCTTCGGCTCCACACCTGAAAGTTGGCGCTGCACTTCCTCAGGCTGCCAGAGATTTCTCGTATTCGTAGAAAGATTATAAATCCAATACCCGTCGAGGTTGTTTGGACAGTTGGTTGAACAAAACCAGCTATTTTTTTCTGCTCACCTCAATCTTTTTTCATTTGCGGATTATTAAACAAATTAATTGTTTGTTGCATCGCTTTAAAAAAAAAAAATCACCTCCAGAGATCAAATTCGGACCCCCTGATGCGATCCAGCTTGTATGTGTGATAAACCTGCATATCACTGCACTTGATGTCGCATGTGCACAGAAACATCAGAGGAGCGAGGTTCCTTCGCTCCAGCAAGTCTGTCCGTCTCTTTCTTCACCTTCTTTGTGAAAAATGAAACATCAGCTGTAACCCATCGACCGGCCTCTCAGCGGGCCAGCGTCCAGCTTCAATACAGCCACATCGCAACACGTCAATTCTTCGACAGGATACACTTTGTATGTTTTGTGCCCAAAGGTCATGGCTATCTCTCCGCTGCGCGCCGCTCAGATCAGATGACAGCTGCGGCGACGGAATCACACACGTCTTTGTGCACGAAAACATTTTCCAAAAATCGGCAGGACTCATTTGATGCTGCAGCTCGAAAGGCCTGCAGAGCTCGCTCTTTGTAGGGACGTCCATCTGTGTGTGTGTGTGTGCGTGTGTGTGCGTGCGCACGTGTGTGTGTGTGTCATCCAGGCCTTGTGATCAGGAGTGATAGGCATCAGACGGCCGCGCGCTACTGCTGCAGACTGTGGGACTTCCTTCACACACAGTATTGAACTTGAGGTAATCAATCTGTCAGGTCTTCTGCTTGAATACACGCGTGATGAGTCGGCCGAAGGTTTTATTGAGTGAAGTACTTTTCACTGAAGGATGCGATCCATCTCAGACTTAATTCCTCGCTGGTCGACATGCAGAGACACCAGAGTGAGAATATCACACCGCCCACCAGCTCAGCGCTGGTAACATTTGTGTAGTTGAGGCGACTGAGGGTGTCCACTCTGCCAGAAGCTAAATAAAAACATGCTCCATGGTAGGGTTTTTTTTGTTTTTTTTTGATCAAACTGGCTAAGCTGTGGACGCCTGCCTGTCCAAACATGACGCCAGCTTGTGGATGAAAACATCATCTGGTAGACCAGATACACGGTTTAACCTCAATGTCTGCTTAAATGCTCACTTTAAAACACGTGCGCGTGCACTCAGGGCAGACCTCAGCCGAGTCACTGCTGGAGATCCCTGAAAAATTCATGAAAATGTCCGAAGACAAAAGATACTACATATTTAATATTCTAACAGTTTGACATGTTTGTGTTTGGGTTCACAACGTTCTGAATGAGACCAGCAGCGGGGTCTTCCTACGCAGGCCAGACTCATCCTTGCCTCCAGCTCCATACACACGGTAAAACGTGATGAAACGATGTGTTTCCATAGTAACACGAGGTAAACCGAAAGTTAGGGTGACGGAAATATCACATCAGAAGACACGAAAGTGGCATCAGCCGGTCTGACATCAGTTTGGGCTGATGAGAGGACCAACTCCCCCCCCCCGCCTCCACTTGCAAGGGAACCACAGACTGAATAAAAAAAAAAGGTTTCCTTGGCTGAAACATTCGGGTGAGGACGCTGACAGAAGCGAAGACAACTCGACGGAAGGAGGACGGGTCAGGTGATGTTATTTTTTCAGTTTTTCCTTTCCTTGAAGTGTATAAATGGGTATAAAAAGGCGAGGTTTATAAGTCACCACGGTTGGACGCGAGTGCTGGAGTTTGGGTAGTTAATGACATCACTAACGCATAATTATGGCTAAAAAAATAAAAAATAAAGCATAAAGCTCCAACTGAAATGTCCCTCTGAGGTGCGGAGCAGCATGGAGGATGAAATATGAGTTGCACCATCATTGAAGCGACTGGGATTCCGGCGGTATCTCGAACCACGTGATGTTTGTTTACAAAGTGACAGTGCGAAAGCAAACCAAATGATAATTTTGCGCAATTCCTCCGCTGAACTGCGCCAGCGCACAGGGCTGAAGCAACCTGAACCGCCTCTCTGGGACTCAAACGCCATCACTGTACATGGAGACTACTGATCTACTTCCTCCTCTTGATGGTCACATGGCCGAGAGGTCAAATGTGCCTGTGTGAGAACAGCGTTGAGTTAGAAAAGAGATGAATTTAAAGTCTAAAAGCAGGGATGCACCGCCGGTTCTCGGCCTGCCCACTCGGTGTCACGTTTCCCAGCTGGAGCGGTCAGATATCGGCCAAGAAGAATCGAAGGGCTGCACCCCTTCTTCTTTCATGCTGCCGTTATTTCAAGAGAACAGAAAGAATTCTGTCCTGATAGAGGCTTCCTCTTTTCAGCAGAAACATCTCGACGGGCTCTGATCTCCGGATCATTAAGGTCATTATCAGGCTGCTTTCCTCTTCCATTACCAGGCTTTTATCTTAGACCAACGTAAAACAGCAGCAGCAGCTGATTTCAGGTCAGCGGAAACATAATGGAGCCCTGAGTCCCAGTCTGTCAAAAACCAGGTTTCCAAGACTTCTCCACGCGATTGCATTTATGAGCAAATCAAAACCCAACTTTTATCCTCCACAGCTGGAAGGCAGTGAAAACAATCCGAAGATGAGTCGTTCCCTCTATTATCTGACATTTTACAAACAAAACCTGTTTCTCTGGGTGCTTTGTGAGCTTACACACTTGTGCTTGTGTTCGTTTTATCAAACGCATCAGTTTAAACAAAAGGCCAGATGGTACGATGTCATATCTCCCATACAGGTGACAAATAAGAGACGTAACAAAGACCCCTCCCTGCTGGAAACGCACACATCACCATCTGTGGTTCAGTCACGAGCACCAGAGCAGCCGAGCTATGAACCTGGTGGTGACAGCGGCCGCTTCCAATCTTCCTTTACCATCAAAAACGGCAGGCAAACATAACAAAACCTCTGGACGCTGTAACATGTGAGTTCAGGTGTAGAAATCAGAAGGTTGCAGGTTCAGTCCCCACCTCCTCCAGAGATCACGTAAGGCTTTGGCAGCTATTAATGCAGAAAGTGATCGTATCAGCTGAGTTGAACAAAGTTCCTGACAGTCAGCCGTAGAACGTTCTCATTACTATGCAGATTATTAGCTTGGTCTGTTATATGATCATTAGGGCTGGGTGTCGTTGAGTAATTGTCAATAACCAATATCCTCATACTGTTCTCAAATCCAATGTAACAGAAATTGAATTTCATTCATTTTCCAGACTGTTCTCTCTGTTCCAATGTTAGCATTTTACCAACATAGTTATTATATCCACATCAATGATGATTAGCTGTGACTCCGTGTGAGCGCACCAACATCCATCCCTCCAACGATGTCGAGTGATGTTGCTCATATCAGCCCACTTCTGTACGTTAAACTCTGTATTACAGCGTAACGAATGAAACCTCTGCAAGGTTTATAAATATCAATAAATAATGGAAAAATATATTGATAGATTGTTTTTGGGTTTTTTTTGCCGTATTTGTATGGAGGCAGTTCAACCGGCACTGCAGAAGTCCCAAACCCAGCGCTGCTTGATCACCGACACCAAACTCAAATCTGACGGGTTAGAGAATAGCAAAATGACATTTGAACTCTTCTTTATGTCAAACCAGCAGTAAAAAAATAAAAATAAAAAAAATTTATATATATAATGTTGATATAAAAGAATACATACGAAAGATAAATAGATAAGAAGCAAGGAGGCCGAAATTTACAGATTTAGTCCGTTTGTTGTTGTTGTCTCTTTTAAAATTAGCAGAGAAGAATATATTTGAGCAAAAGTGGTACAAAGAGTAGCCATCAGACCAAAACCAATGTCTGCCGATACCCGGGAAGTGCCGATATTCTTTATGGAACGATATATCGTCGGATGGATAAACGTCCCTATGTGTACTGTACAACTGCCGATGCTGTAGAAGGAGAGGAGAGGAGAGGAGAGGAGAGGAGAGGAGAGGAGAGGAGAGGAGAGGAGAGGAGAGATGCTGCTCCAGGATCAAACTGCCACCAACATTCATCTTCCCTCCCAACACAGAAAACCTCAGAATTCACCGGATCTTCTTAATCAGTCAGGTCAGCCTTCAGTCTGGCTTTCCAGGCAAACTGTTGACCGCATCCCCGCTGATCATATCACCATGCAGCCGCCGCCGAGCTGACAGACCCTGAACGGGATGTTTTCAGCTCCACAACTCCAAGAGCCAACTGTTTTACGCATGTCACTTTGGGTGAGTTAACTCACTCCCCCACCACCGGTGCTGATACCGGGTCAACCGCCCCAACTACAGCCCGGAAGACCCGTGAACACGCAGAGCACGACAGTGTGGAGACAGCAGCGGT